>NW_027315735.1:39816710-39979434 GCF_026437365.1 Eucyclogobius newberryi | reverse complement strand
TGAAACACGTCCGATACACGTGTGATACACGTCTGAAACACGTCTGATACACGTGTGATACACGTCTGATACACGTCTGAAACACGTCTGATACACTTGTGATACACGTCTGATACACGTCTGAAACACGCCTGAAACACGTCTGATACACGTCTGAAACACGTCTGATACACGTCTGATACATGTCTGATACACGTCTAATACACGTGTGAAACACGCCTGAAACAAGCCTGAAACACGTCTGAAACACGCCTGAAACACGTCTGATACACGTCTGAAACACGTCTGATACACTTGTGATACACGTCTGATACACGTCTGAAACACGTCTGAAACACGTCTGAAACACGTCTGATACACGTCCGAAACACGTCTGATACACGTCTGAAACACGTCTGATACACGTCTGAAACACGTCTGATACACGTCTGAAACACGTCTGATACACTTGTGATACACGTCTGATACACGTGTGATACACGTCTGATACACGTCTGAAACACGTCTGATACACGTGTGATACACGTCTGAAACACGTCTGATACACGTGTGATACACGTCTGATACACGTCTGAAACACGTCTGATACACTTGTGATACACGTCTGATACACGTCTGAAACACGTCTGATACACGTCTGATACACTTGTGATACACGTCTGATACACGTCTGATACACGTCTGATACACGTCTGATACACTTGTAATGCACGTGTGATACACGTGTGAAACACATCTGATACACGTCTGAAACACGTCTGAAACACTTATGATACACGTGTGATACACGTCTGATACACGTCTGAAACAAGTCTTAAACACGTCTGTAACACGTCTGAAACACGTCTGTAACACGTCTGTATCACGTCTTACACACGTCTGATACACGTCTAATACACGTGTGATACACTTCTGATACATGTCTGATACAGGTGTGATACACGTCTGTAACACGTCTGATACACGTCTGAAACACGTCTGAAACACGTCTGATACACGTCTGATATACGTGTGATACACGTCTGAAACACATCTGATACACGTCCGAAACACGTCTGATACACGTCTGAAACATGTCTGTAACACGTCTGATACACGTCTGATACACGTGTGATACACGTCTGATACACGTCCGAAACACGTCTGACACACGTCTGAAACACGTCTGTAACACGTCTGTAACACTTCTGATACACGTGTGATACACGTCTGATACACGTCTGAAACACGTCTTAAACACGTCTGTAACACGTCTGATACACGTCTGAAACACGCCTGAAACACGCCTGAAACACATCTGAAACAGGTCTGATACACGTCCGATACACGTCTGAAACAGGTCTGATACACGTGTGATACACGTCTGATGCACGTGTGATACACGTCTGAAACACGTCTGATACACGTCTGAAACACGTCTGAAACACATCTGAAACACGTCTGATACATGTCTGAAACACGTCTGATACACGTCTGAAACACGTCTGATACACGTCTGAAACACGTCTGAAACACTTGTAATGCACGTGTGATACACTTGTGATACACGTGTGATACACGTCTGATACACGTCTGATACACGTCTGAAACACGTCTGAAACACGTCTGTAACACGTCTGAAACACGTCTGAAACACGTCTGTAACACGTCTGTATCACGTCTTAAACACGTCTGATACACGTCTAATACACGTGTGAAACACGCCTGAAACACGCCTGAAACACGTCTGAAACACGCCTGAAACACGTCTGATACACGTCTGAAACACGTCTGAAACACATCTGAAACACGTCTGAAACACGTCTGAAACACGTCTTGTACACGTCTGAAACACGTCTGATACACATCTGAAACACATCTGAAACACGTCTGAAACACGTCTGATACATGTCTGAAACACGTCTGTAACACGTCTGAAACACGTCTGATACACGTCTGAAACACGTCTGATACACGTCTGTAACACGTCTGATACACATCTGATACACGTCTGATAGACGTCTGAAACACTTCTAATACACGTCTGAAACACGTCTGATACACGTCTGAGACACGTCTGATACACGTCTGAAACACGTCTGAAACACGTCTGAAACACGTCTGAAACACGTCTGATACACGTCTGATACACGTCTGAAACACTTCTAATACACGTCTGAAACACGTCTGAAACACGTCTGAGACACGTCTGAAACACGTCTGAAACACGTCTGAAACACGTCTGATACACGTTTGATACACGTCTGAAACACGTCTGATACACGTGTGATACACGTATGATACACGTCTGTAACACGTCTGAAACACGTCTGAAACACGCCTGAAACACGTCTGATACACGTCTGAAACACGTCTGATACACGTCTGATACACATCTGATACACGTCTGAAACACGTCTGAAACAAGTCTGAAACATGTCTGATACACGTCTGAAACACGCCTGAAACACGTCTGATGCACGTCTGAAACACGTCTGATACACGTCTGATACACGTTTGAAACAAGTCTTAAACACGCCTGAAACACGCCTGAAACACGTCTGAAACACGCCTGAAACACGTCTGATACACGTCTGATACACGTCTGATACACGTCTGAAACACGTCTGAAACACGTCAGTAACACGTCTGAAACACGTCTGATACACTTGTGATACACGTCTGATACACGTCTGAAACACGTCTGATACACTTCCGAAACACGTCTGATACACGTCTGAAACACGTCTGATACACGTCTGAAACACGTCTGATACACTTGTGATACACGTCTGATACACGTCTGAAACACGTCTGAAACACGTCTGATACACGTGTGATACACGTCTGAAACACGTCTGATACACGTGTGATACACGTCTGATACACGTCTGAAACACGTCTGATACACGTCTGAAACACGTCTGAAACACGTCTGATACACTTGTGATACACGTCTGATACACGTCTGAAACACGTCTGAAACACGTCTGAAACAAGTCTTAAACACGTCTGTAACACGTCTGAAACACGTCTGATACACGTCTAATACAGGTGTGATACACGTCTGATACTTGTCTGATACACGTCTGAAACACGTCTGAAACCATCTGATACACGTCTGATACACGTGTGATACACGTCTGATACACGTCCGAAACACGTCTGATACACGTCTGAAACACGTCTGTAACACGTCTGTAACACTTCTGATACACGTCTGATACACGTGTGATACACGTGTGATACACGTCTGATACACGTCTGAAACACGTCTGAAAGACGTCTGAAACACGCCTGAAACACGCCTGAAACACGTCTGATACACGTCTGAAACACGTCTGATACACGTGTGACACACGTCTGATACACGTGTGATACACGTCTGAAACACGTCTGATACACGTCTGAAACACGTCTGATACACGTCTGATACACTTCTGATACACGTCTGTAACACGTCTGATACACGTCTGATACACGTCTGAAACACGTCTGAAACAAGTCTTAAACACGTCTGTAACACGTCTGAAACACGTCTGAAACACGTCTGTAACACGTCTGTATCACATCTTAAACACGTCTGATACACGTCTAATACACGTGTGAAACACGCCTGAAACACGTCTGAAACACGCCTGAAACACCTCTGTTACACGTCTGAAACACGTCTGATACACGTCTGATAAACGTCTGATACACGTCTGATATACGTCTGAAACACGTCTGAAACACGTCTGAAACACGTCTGATACACGTCCGAAACACATCTGATACACGTCTGAAACACGTCTGAAACACGTCTGATACACGTCTGATACACGTCTGAAACACGTCTGATACACGTCTGATACACGTCTGATACACGTCTGAAACACGTCTGATACACTTGTGATACACGTGTGATACACGTCTGATACACGTCTGAAACACGTCTGAAACACGTCTGATACACGTGTGATACACGTCTGAAACACGTCTGTTACACGTCTGAAACACGTCTGATACACTTGTAATGCACGTGTGATACACGTGTGATACACGTGTGATACACGTCTGATACACATCTGAAACACGTCTGAAACACGTCTGATACACGTCTGATACACGTCTGATACACGTCTGATACACGACTGAAACACGCCTGAAACACGCCTGAAACACGTCTGAAACACGCCTGAAACACGTCTGATACACGTCTGAAACACGTCTGATACACGTCTGATACACGTCTGATACACGTCTGATACACGTCTGAAACACGTCTGATACACGTCTGAAACACTTGTAATGCACGTGTGATACACGTGTGATACACGTCTGATACACGTCTGAAAAACTTGTGATACACGTGTGATACACGTCTGATACACGTCTGAAACACGTCTGAAACAAGTCTTAAACACGTCTGTAACACGTCTGAAACACGTCTGAAACACGTCTGTAACACGTCTGAAACACGTCTGAAACACGTCTGTAACACGTCTGTATCACGTCTTAAACACGTCTGATACACGTCTAATACACGTGTGATACACGTCTGATACATGTCTGATACAGGTGTGATACACGTCTGTAACACGTCTGATACACGTCTGAAACACGTCTGATACACGTCTGATACACGTGTGATACACGTCTGACACACGTCTGAAACACGTCTGATACATTTGTGATACACGTCTGATACACGTCTGAAACACGTCTGAAACACGTCTGATACACGTGTGATACACGTCTGAAACACGTCTGATACACGTCTGATACACGTCTGATACACGTCTGAAACACGTCTGATACACGTCTGAAACACTTGTAATGCACGTGTGATACACGTGTGATACACGTCTGATTCACGTCTGAAACACGTCTGAAACACTTGTGATACACGTGTGAAACACGTCTGATACACGTCTGAAACACGTCTGAAACAAGTCTTAAACACGTCTGTAACACGTCTGAAACACGTCTGAAACACTTCTGAAACAAGTCTTAAACACGTCTGTAACACGTCTGAAACACGTCTGAAACACGTCTGTAACACGTCTGTATCACGTCTTAAACACGTCTGATACACGTCTAATACACGTGTGATACACGTCTGATACACGTCTGAAACACGTCTGATACACGTCTGATACACGTGTGATACACGTCTGATACACGTCCGAAACACGTCTGATACACGTCTGAAACACGTCTGTAACACGTCTGTAACACTTCTGTTACACGTCTGATACACGTGTGATACACGTCTGATACACGTCTGATACACGTCTGAAACACGTCTGAAACAAGTCTTGAACACGTCTGTAACACGTCAGATACACGTCTGAAACACGCCTGAAACACGCCTGAAACACGTCTGAAACACGCCTGAAACACGTCTGTATCACGTCTTAAACACGTCTGATACACGTCTAATACACGTGTGAAACATGCCTGAAACACGCCTGAAACACGCCTGAAACACGCCTGAAACACGTCTGATACACGTCTGAAACACGTCTGATACACGTCTGATACACGTCTGAAACACGTCTGATACACGTCTGATACACGTCTGATACACGTCTGAAACACGTCTGAAACACGTCTGATACACGTCTGATACACGTCTGATACACGTCTGATACACGTCTGATACACGTCTGAAACACGTCTGATACACGTCTGAAACACTTGTAATGCACGTGTGATACACGTGTGATACACGTCTGATACACGTCTGAAAAACTTGTGATACACGTGTGATACACGTCTGATACACGTCTGAAACACGTCTGAAACAAGTCTTAAACACGTCTGTAACACGTCTGAAACACGTCTGAAACACGTCTGTAACACGTCTGAAACACGTCTGAAACACGTCTGTAACACGTCTGTATCACGTCTTAAACACGTCTGATACACGTCTAATACACGTGTGATACACGTCTGATACATGTCTGATACAGGTGTGATACACGTCTGTAACACGTCTGATACACGTCTGAAACACGTCTGATACACGTCTGATACACGTGTGATACACGTCTGACACACGTCTGAAACACGTCTGATACATTTGTGATACACGTCTGATACACGTCTGAAACACGTCTGAAACACGTCTGATACACGTGTGATACACGTCTGAAACACGTCTGATACACGTCTGATACACGTCTGATACACGTCTGAAACACGTCTGATACACGTCTGAAACACTTGTAATGCACGTGTGATACACGTGTGATACACGTCTGATTCACGTCTGAAACACGTCTGAAACACTTGTGATACACGTGTGAAACACGTCTGATACACGTCTGAAACACGTCTGAAACAAGTCTTAAACACGTCTGTAACACGTCTGAAACACGTCTGAAACACTTCTGAAACAAGTCTTAAACACGTCTGTAACACGTCTGAAACACGTCTGAAACACGTCTGTAACACGTCTGTATCACGTCTTAAACACGTCTGATACACGTCTAATACACGTGTGATACACGTCTGATACACGTCTGAAACACGTCTGATACACGTCTGATACACGTGTGATACACGTCTGATACACGTCCGAAACACGTCTGATACACGTCTGAAACACGTCTGTAACACGTCTGTAACACTTCTGTTACACGTCTGATACACGTGTGATACACGTCTGATACACGTCTGATACACGTCTGAAACACGTCTGAAACAAGTCTTGAACACGTCTGTAACACGTCAGATACACGTCTGAAACACGCCTGAAACACGCCTGAAACACGTCTGAAACACGCCTGAAACACGTCTGTATCACGTCTTAAACACGTCTGATACACGTCTAATACACGTGTGAAACATGCCTGAAACACGCCTGAAACACGCCTGAAACACGCCTGAAACACGTCTGATACACGTCTGATACACGTCTGATACACGTCTGATACACGTCTGAAACACGTCTGATACACGTCTGATACACGTCTGATACACGTCTGATACACGTCTGATACACGTCTGATACACGTCTGATACACGTCTGAAACACGTCTGATACACGTCTGATACACGTCTGATACACGTCTGAAACACGTCTGAAACACGTCTGATACACGTCCGAAACACATCTGATATACGTCTGAAACACGTCTGATACACGTCTGAAACACGTCTGATACACGTCTGATACACGTCTGATACACGTCTGATACACGTCTGATACACGTCTGATGCACGTCTGAAACACGTCTGATGACCTTGTGATACACGTGTGATACAGTTCTGATACACGTCTGAAACACGTCTGATACACGTCTGATACACGTGTGATACACGTCTGATACACGTCTGAAACACGTCTGATACACTTGTGATACACGTCTGATACAAGTCTGAAACACGTCTGACACACGTCTGATACACGTCTGATACACGTCTGATACACGTCTGATACACTTGTGATACATGTGTGATACACGTCTGAAACACGTCTGATACACGTGTGATACACGTCTGATACACGTCTGATACACGTCTGATACACGTCTGATACACGTCTGATACACGTCTGATACACGTCTGATACACGTCTGAAACACGTCTGATACACGTCTGAAACACGTCTGATACACGTGTGATACACGTCTGATACACGTCTGAAACACGTCTGAAACACGTCTGATACACGTCTGATACACGTGTGATACACGTCTGAAACACGTGTGATACACGTCTGATACACGTCTGAAACGCGTCTGATACACTTGTGATACACGTCTGATACACGTCTGAAACACGTCTGACCACGTCTGATACACGTCTGATACACGTCTGAAACACGTCTGATACACGTCTGATACATGTCTGATACACGTCTGAAACACGTCTGATACACTTGTGATACACGTGTGATACACGTCTGATACACGTCTGAAACACGTCTGAAACACGTCCGATACACGTGTGATACACGTCTGAAACACGTCTGATACACGTGTGATACACGTCTGATACACGTCTGAAACACGTCTGATACACTTGTGATACACGTCTGATACACGTCTGAAACACGCCTGAAACACGTCTGATACACGTCTGAAACACGTCTGATACACGTCTGATACATGTCTGATACACGTCTAATACACGTGTGAAACACGCCTGAAACAAGCCTGAAACACGTCTGAAACACGCCTGAAACACGTCTGATACACGTCTGAAACACGTCTGATACACTTGTGATACACGTCTGATACACGTCTGAAACACGTCTGAAACACGTCTGAAACACGTCTGATACACGTCCGAAACACGTCTGATACACGTCTGAAACACGTCTGATACACGTCTGAAACACGTCTGATACACGTCTGAAACACGTCTGATACACTTGTGATACACGTCTGATACACGTGTGATACACGTCTGATACACGTCTGAAACACGTCTGATACACGTGTGATACACGTCTGAAACACGTCTGATACACGTGTGATACACGTCTGATACACGTCTGAAACACGTCTGATACACTTGTGATACACGTCTGATACACGTCTGAAACACGTCTGATACACGTCTGATACACGTCTGATACACTTGTGATACACTTGTAATGCACGTGTGATACACGTGTGAAACACATCTGATACACGTCTGAAACGCGTCTGATACACTTGTGATACACGTCTGATACACGTCTGAAACACGTCTGACCACGTCTGATACACGTCTGATACACGTCTGAAACACGTCTGATACACGTCTGATACATGTCTGATACACGTCTGAAACACGTCTGATACACTTGTGATACACGTCTGATACACGTCTGAAACACGTCTGACCACGTCTGATACACGTCTGATACACGTCTGAAACACGTCTGATACACGTCTGATACATGTCTGATACACGTCTGAAACACGTCTGATACACTTGTGATACACGTGTGATACACGTCTGATACACGTCTGAAACACGTCTGAAACACGTCCGATACACGTGTGATACACGTCTGAAACACGTCTGATACACGTGTGATACACGTCTGATACACGTCTGAAACACGTCTGATACACTTGTGATACACGTCTGATACACGTCTGAAACACGCCTGAAACACGTCTGATACACGTCTGAAACACGTCTGATACACGTCTGATACATGTCTGATACACGTCTAATACACGTGTGAAACACGCCTGAAACAAGCCTGAAACACGTCTGAAACACGCCTGAAACACGTCTGATACACGTCTGAAACACGTCTGATACACTTGTGATACACGTCTGATACACGTCTGAAACACGTCTGAAACACGTCTGAAACACGTCTGATACACGTCCGAAACACGTCTGATACACGTCTGAAACACGTCTGATACACGTCTGAAACACGTCTGATACACGTCTGAAACACGTCTGATACACTTGTGATACACGTCTGATACACGTGTGATACACGTCTGATTCACGTGTGAAACACGTCTGATACACGTGTGATACACGTCTGAAACACGTCTGATACACGTGTGATACACGTCTGATACACGTCTGAAACACGTCTGATACACTTGTGATACACGTCTGATACACGTCTGAAACACGTCTGATACACGTCTGATACACGTCTGATACACGTCTGATACACTTGTAATGCACGTGTGATACACGTGTGAAACACATCTGATACACGTCTGAAACACGTCTGAAACACTTGTGATACACGTGTGATACACGTCTGATACACGTCTGAAACAAGTCTTAAACACGTCTGTAACACGTCTGAAACACGTCTGTAACACGTCTGTATCACGTCTTACACACGTCTGATACACGTCTAATACACGTGTGATACACGTCTGATACATGTCTGATACAGGTGTGATACACGTCTGTAACACGTCTGATACACGTCTGAAACACGTCTGAAACACGTCTGATACACGTCTGATATACGTGTGATACACGTCTGAAACACATCTGATACACGTCCGAAACACGTCTGATACACGTCTGAAACACGTCTGTAACACGTCTGATACACGTGTGATACACGTCTGATACACGTCCGAAACACGTCTGACACACGTCTGAAACACGTCTGTAACACGTCTGTAACACTTCTGATACACGTGTGATACACGTCTGATACACGTCTGAAACACGTCTGAAACACGTCTTAAACACGTCTGTAACACGTCTGATACACGTCTGAAACACGCCTGAAACACGCCTGAAACACATCTGAAACAGGTCTGATACACGTCCGATACACGTCTGAAACAGGTCTGATACACGTGTGATACACGTCTGATGCACGTGTGATACACGTCTGAAACACGTCTGATACACGTCTGAAACACGTCTGAAACACATCTGAAACACGTCTGATACATGTCTGAAACACGTCTGATACACGTCTGAAACACGTCTGATACACGTCTGAAACACGTCTGATACACTTGTGATACACGTGTGATACACGTCTGATACACGTCTGATACACGTCTGAAACACGTCTGAAACACGTCTGTAACACGTCTGAAACACGTCTGAAACACGTCTGTAACACGTCTGTATCACGTCTTAAACACGTCTGATACACGTCTAATACACGTGTGAAACACGCCTGAAACACGCCTGAAACACGTCTGAAACACGCCTGAAACACGTCTGATACACGTCTGAAACACGTCTGAAACACATCTGAAACACGTCTGAAACACGTCTGAAACACGTCTTGTACACGTCTGAAACACGTCTGATACACATCTGAAACACATCTGAAACACGTCTGAAACACGTCTGATACATGTCTGAAACACGTCTGTAACACGTCTGAAACACGTCTGATACACGTCTGAAACACGTCTGATACACGTCTGTAACACGTCTGATACACATCTGATACACGTCTGATAGACGTCTGAAACACTTCTAATACACGTCTGAAACACGTCTGATACACGTCTGAGACACGTCTGATACACGTCTGAAACACGTCTGAAACACGTCTGAAACACGTCTGAAACACGTCTGATACACGTCTGATACACGTCTGAAACACTTCTAATACACGTCTGAAACACGTCTGAAACACGTCTGAGACACGTCTGAAACACGTCTGAAACATGTCTGAAACACGTCTGATACACGTTTGATACACGTCTGAAACACGTCTGATACACGTGTGATACACGTATGATACACGTCTGTAACACGTCTGAAACACGTCTGAAACACGCCTGAAACACGTCTGATACACGTCTGAAACACGTCTGATACACGTCTGATACACATCTGATACACGTCTGAAACACGTCTGAAACAAGTCTGAAACATGTCTGATACACGTCTGAAACACGCCTGAAACACGTCTGATGCACGTCTGAAACACGTCTGATACACGTCTGATACACGTTTGAAACAAGTCTTAAACACGCCTGAAACACGCCTGAAACACGTCTGAAACACGCCTGAAACACGTCTGATACACGTCTGATACACGTCTGATACACGTCTGAAACACGTCTGAAACACGTCAGTAACACGTCTGAAACACGTCTGATACACTTGTGATACACGTCTGATACACGTCTGAAACACGTCTGATACACTTCCGAAACACGTCTGATACACGTCTGAAACACGTCTGATACACGTCTGAAACACGTCTGATACACTTGTGATACACGTCTGATACACGTCTGAAACACGTCTGAAACACGTCTGATACACGTGTGATACACGTCTGAAACACGTCTGATACACGTGTGATACACGTCTGATACACGTCTGAAACACGTCTGATACACGTCTGAAACACGTCTGAAACACGTCTGATACACTTGTGATACACGTCTGATACACGTCTGAAACACGTCTGAAACACGTGTGATACACGTCTGAAACACGTCTGATACACTTGTGATACACGTCTGATACACGTCTGAAACACGTCTGAAACACGTCTGATACACGTGTGATACACGTCTGAAACACGTCTGATACACGTGTGATACACGTCTGAAACACGTCTGATACACTTGTAATGCACGTGTGATACACGTGTGATACACGTCTGATACACGTCTGAAACACGTCTGAAACACTTGTGATACATGTGTGATACACGTCTGATACACGTCTGAAACACGTCTGAAACAAGTCTTAAACACGTCTGTAACACGTCTGAAACACGTCTGATACACGTCTAATACAGGTGTGATACACGTCTGATACTTGTCTGATACACGTCTGAAACACGTCTGAAACCATCTGATACACGTCTGATACACGTGTGATACACGTCTGATACACGTCCGAAACACGTCTGATACACGTCTGAAACACGTCTGTAACACGTCTGTAACACTTCTGATACACGTCTGATACACGTGTGATACACGTGTGATACACGTCTGATACACGTCTGAAACACGTCTGAAAGACGTCTGAAACACGCCTGAAACACGCCTGAAACACGTCTGATACACGTCTGAAACACGTCTGATACACGTGTGACACACGTCTGATACACGTGTGATACACGTCTGAAACACGTCTGATACACGTCTGAAACACGTCTGATACACGTCTGATACACGTCTGAAACACGTCTGAAACAAGTCTTAAACACGTCTGTAACACGTCTGAAACACGTCTGAAACACGTCTGTAACACGTCTGTATCACATCTTAAACACGTCTGATACACGTCTAATACACGTGTGAAACACGCCTGAAACACGTCTGAAACACGCCTGAAACACCTCTGTTACACGTCTGAAACACGTCTGATACACGTCTGATAAACGTCTGATACACGTCCGATATACGTCTGAAACACGTCTGAAACACGTCTGAAACACGTCTGATACACGTCCGAAACACATCTGATACACGTCTGAAACACGTCTGATACACGTCTGAAACACGTCTGATACACGTCTGATACACGTCTGATACACGTCTGAAACACGTCTGATACACTTGTGATACACGTGTGATACACGTCTGATACACGTCTGAAACACGTCTGAAACACGTCTGATACACGTGTGATACACGTCTGAAACACGTCTGTTACAAGTCTGAAACACGTCTGATACACTTGTAATGCACGTGTGATACACGTGTGATACACGTGTGATACACGTCTGATACACATCTGAAACACGTCTGAAACACGTCTGATACACGTCTGATACACGTCTGATACACGTCTGATACACGACTGAAACACGCCTGAAACACGCCTGAAACACGTCTGAAACACGCCTGAAACACGTCTGATACACGTCTGAAACACGTCTGATACACGTCTGATACACGTCTTATACACGTCTGATACACGTCTGAAACACGTCTGATACACGTCTGATACACGTCTGAAACACGTCTGAAACACGTCTGATACACGTCCGAAACACATCTGATATACGTCTGAAACACGTCTGATACACGTCTGAAACACGTCTGATACACGTCTGATACACGTCTGATACACGTCTGATACACGTCTGATACACGTCTGATGCACGTCTGAAACACGTCTGATGACCTTGTGATACACGTGTGATACAGTTCTGATACACGTCTGAAACACGTCTGATACACGTCTGATACACGTGTGATACACGTCTGATACACGTCTGAAACACGTCTGATACACTTGTGATACACGTCTGATACAAGTCTGAAACACGTCTGACACACGTCTGATACACGTCTGATACACGTCTGATACACGTCTGATACACTTGTGATACATGTGTGATACACGTCTGATACACGTCTGATACACGTCTGAAACACGTCTGATACACTTGTGATACACGTCTGATACACGTCTGAAACACGTCTGAAACACGTCTGATACACGTGTGATACACGTCTGAAACACGTCTGATACACGTCTGATACACTTGTAATGCACGTGTGATACACGTGTGATACACGTCTGATACACGTCTGAAACACGTCTGAAACACTTGTGATACACGTGTGATACACGTCTGATACACGTCTGAAACACGTCTGAAACAAGTCTTAAACACGTCTGTAACACGTCTGATACACGTGTGATACACGTCTGATACACGTCTGAAACACGTCTGATACACTTGTGATACACGTCTGATACACGTCTGAAACACGCCTGAAACACGTCTGATACACGTCTGAAACACGTCTGATACACGTCTGATACATGTCTGATACACGTCTAATACACGTGTGAAACACGCCTGAAACAAGCCTGAAACACGTCTGAAACACGCCTGAAACACGTCTGATACACGTCTGAAACACGTCTGATACACTTGTGATACACGTCTGATACACGTCTGAAACACGTCTGAAACACGTCTGAAACACGTCTGAAACACGTCTGATACACGTCCGAAACACATCTGATACACGTCTGAAACACGTCTGATACACGTCTGAAACACGTCTGATACACGTCTGATACACGTCTGATACACGTCTGAAACACGTCTGATACACTTGTGATACACGTGTGATACACGTCTGATACACGTCTGAAACACGTCTGAAACACGTCTGATACACGTGTGATACACGTCTGAAACACGTCTGTTACACGTCTGAAACACGTCTGATACACTTGTAATGCACGTGTGATACACGTGTGATACACGTGTGATACACGTCTGATACACATCTGAAACACGTCTGAAACACGTCTGATACACGTCTGATACACGTCTGATACACGTCTGATACACGACTGAAACACGCCTGAAACACGCCTGAAACACGTCTGAAACACGCCTGAAACACGTCTGATACACGTCTGAAACACGTCTGATACACGTCTGATACACGTCTGATACACGTCTGATACACGTCTGAAACACGTCTGATACACGTCTGATACACGTCTGATACACGTCTGAAACACGTCTGAAACACGTCTGATACACGTCCGAAACACATCTGATATACGTCTGAAACACGTCTGATACACGTCTGAAACACGTCTGATACACGTCTGATACACGTCTGATACACGTCTGATACACGTCTGATACACGTCTGATGCACGTCTGAAACACGTCTGATGACCTTGTGATACACGTGTGATACAGTTCTGATACACGTCTGAAACACGTCTGATACACGTCTGATACACGTGTGATACACGTCTGATACACGTCTGAAACACGTCTGATACACTTGTGATACACGTCTGATACAAGTCTGAAACACGTCTGACACACGTCTGATACACGTCTGATACACGTCTGATACACGTCTGATACACTTGTGATACATGTGTGATACACGTCTGATACACGTCTGATACACGTCTGAAACACGTCTGATACACTTGTGATACACGTCTGATACACGTCTGAAACACGTCTGAAACACGTCTGATACACGTGTGATACACGTCTGAAACACGTCTGATACACGTCTGATACACTTGTAATGCACGTGTGATACACGTGTGATACACGTCTGATACACGTCTGAAACACGTCTGAAACACTTGTGATACACGTGTGATACACGTCTGATACACGTCTGAAACACGTCTGAAACAAGTCTTAAACACGTCTGTAACACGTCTGAAACACGTGTGATACACGTCTGATACACGTCTGAAACACGTCTGATACACGTCTGATACAAGTCTGATACACGTGTGATACACGTCTGATACACGTCTGAAACACGTCTGATACACTTGTGATACACGTCTGATACACGTCTGAAACACGCCTGAAACACGTCTGATACACGTCTGAAACACGTCTGATACACGTCTGATACATGTCTGATACACGTCTAATACACGTGTGAAACACGCCTGAAACAAGCCTGAAACACGTCTGAAACACGCCTGAAACACGTCTGATACACGTCTGAAACACGTCTGATACACTTGTGATACACGTCTGAAACACGTCTGAAACACGTCTGAAACACGTCTGAAACACGTCTGATACACGTCCGAAACACGTCTGATACACGTCTGAAACACGTCCGATACACGTCTGAAACACGTCTGATACACGTCTGAAACACGTCTGATACACTTGTGATACACGTCTGATACACGTGTGATACACGTCTGATACACGTCTGAAACACGTCTGATACACGTGTGATACACGTCTGAAACACGTCTGATACACGTGTGATACACGTCTGATACACGTCTGAAACACGTCTGATACACTTGTGATACACGTGTGATACACGTCTGATACACGTCTGATACACGTCTGATACACGTCTGATACACGTCTGATACACTTGTGATACACGTGTGAAACACATCTGATACACGTCTGAAACACGTCTGAAACACTTGTGATACACGTGTGATACACGTCTGAAACACGTCTGATACACGTCTGATACACGTCTGATCCACTTGTGATACACGTCTGATACACGTCTGATACACGTCTGATACACGTCTGATACACTTGTAATGCACGTGTGATACACGTGTGAAACACATCTGATACACGTCTGAAACACGTCTGAAACACTTGTGATACACGTGTGATACACGTCTGATACACGTCTGAAACAAGTCTTAAACACGTCTGTAACACGTCTGAAACACGTCTGTAACACGTCTGTATCACGTCTTACACACGTCTGTATCACGTCTAATACACGTGTGATACACGTCTGATGCATGTCTGATACAGGTGTGATACACGTCTGTAACACGTCTGATACACGTCTGAAACACGTCTGAAACACGTCTGATACACGTCTGATATACGTGTGATACATGTCTGAAACACATCTGATACACGTCCGAAACACGTCTGATACACGTCTGAAACACGACTGATACACGTCCGAAACACGTCTGATACACGTCTGAAACACGTCTGTAACACGTCTGATACACGTCTGATACACGTGTGATACACGTCTGATACACGTCCGAAACACGTCTGACACACGTCTGAAACACGTCTGTAACACGTCTGTAACACGTCTGAAACACTTGTAATGCACGTGTGATACACGTGTGATACACGTCTGATACACGTCTGAAACACGTCTGAAACACTTGTGATACACGTGTGATACACGTCTGATACACGTCTGAAACACGTCTGAAACAAGTCTTAAACACGTCTGTAACACGTCTGAAACACGTCTGATACACGTCTAATACAGGTGTGATACACGTCTGATACTTGTCTGATACACGTCTGAAACACGTCTGAAACCATCTGATACACGTCTGATACACGTGTGATACACGTCTGATACACGTCCGAAACACGTCTGATACACGTCTGAAACACGTCTGTAACACGTCTGTAACACTTCTGATACACGTCTGATACACGTGTGATACACGTGTGATACACGTCTGATACACGTCTGAAACACGTCTGAAAGACGTCTGAAACACGCCTGAAACACGTCTGATACACGTCTGAAACACGTCTGATACACGTGTGACACACGTCTGATACACGTGTGATACACGTCTGAAACACGTCTGATACACGTCTGAAACACGTCTGATACACGTCTGATACACTTCTGATACACGTCTGTAACACGTCTGATACACGTCTGATACACGTCTGAAACACGTCTGAAACAAGTCTTAAACACGTCTGTAACACGTCTGAAACACGTCTGAAACACGTCTGTAACACGTCTGTATCACATCTTAAACACGTCTGATACACGTCTAATACACGTGTGAAACACGCCTGAAACACGTCTGAAACACGCCTGAAACACCTCTGTTACACGTCTGAAACACGTCTGATACACGTCTGATAAACGTCTGATACACGTCTGATATACGTCTGAAACACGTCTGAAACACGTCTGAAACACGTCTGATACACGTCCGAAACACATCTGATACACGTCTGAAACACGTCTGATACACGTCTGAAACACGTCTGATACACGTCTGATACACGTCTGATACACGTCTGAAACACGTCTGATACACTTGTGATACACGTGTGATACACGTCTGATACACGTCTGAAACACGTCTGAAACACGTCTGATACACGTGTGATACACGTCTGAAACACGTCTGTTACACGTCTGAAACACGTCTGATACACTTGTAATGCACGTGTGATACACGTGTGATACACGTCTGATACACATCTGAAACACGTCTGAAACACGTCTGATACACGTCTGATACACGTCTGATACACGTCTGATACACGACTGAAACACGCCTGAAACACGCCTGAAACACGTCTGAAACACGCCTGAAACACGTCTGATACACGTCTGAAACACGTCTGATACACGTCTGATACACGTCTGATACACGTCTGATACACGTCTGAAACACGTCTGATACACGTCTGATACACGTCTGATACACGTCTGAAACACGTCTGAAACACGTCTGATACACGTCCGAAACACATCTGATATACGTCTGAAACACGTCTGATACACGTCTGAAACACGTCTGATACACGTCTGATACACGTCTGATATACGTCTGATACACGTCTGATACACGTCTGATGCACGTCTGAAACACGTCTGATGACCTTGTGATACACGTGTGATACAGTTCTGATACACGTCTGAAACACGTCTGATACACGTCTGATACACGTGTGATACACGTCTGATACACGTCTGAAACACGTCTGATACACTTGTGATACACGTCTGATACAAGTCTGAAACACGTCTGACACACGTCTGATACACGTCTGATACACGTCTGATACACGTCTGATACACTTGTGATACATGTGTGATACACGTCTGATACACGTCTGATACACGTCTGAAACACGTCTGATACACTTGTGATACACGTCTGATACACGTCTGAAACACGTCTGAAACACGTCTGATACACGTGTGATACACGTCTGAAACACGTCTGATACACGTCTGATACACTTGTAATGCACGTGTGATACACGTGTGATACACGTCTGATACACGTCTGAAACACGTCTGAAACACTTGTGATACACGTGTGATACACGTCTGATACACGTCTGAAACACGTCTGAAACAAGTCTTAAACACGTCTGTAACACGTCTGAAACACGTGTGATACACGTCTGATACACGTCTGAAACACGTCTGATACACTTGTGATACACGTCTGATACAAGTCTGATACACGTGTGATACACGTCTGATACACGTCTGAAACACGTCTGATACACTTGTGATACACGTCTGATACACGTCTGAAACACGCCTGAAACACGTCTGATACACGTCTGAAACACGTCTGATACACGTCTGATACATGTCTGATACACGTCTAATACACGTGTGAAACACGCCTGAAACAAGCCTGAAACACGTCTGAAACACGCCTGAAACACGTCTGATACACGTCTGAAACACGTCTGATATACTTGTGATACACGTCTGATACACGTCTGAAACACGTCTGAAACACGTCTGAAACACGTCTGAAACACGTCTGAAACACGTCTGATACACGTCCGAAACACATCTGATACACGTCTGAAACACGTCTGATACACGTCTGAAACACGTCTGATACACGTCTGAAACACGTCTGATATACTTGTGATACACGTCTGATACACGTCTGAAACACGTCTGAAACACGTCTGAAACACGTCTGAAACACGTCTGAAACACGTCTGATACACGTCCGAAACACATCTGATACACGTCTGAAACACGTCTGATACACGTCTGATACACGTCTGATACACGTCTGAAACACGTCTGATACACTTGTGATACACGTGTGATACACGTCTGATACACGTCTGAAACACGTCTGAAACATGTCTGATACACTTGTAATGCACGTGTGATACACGTGTGATACACGTGTGATACACGTCTGAAACACGTCTGTTACACGTCTGAAACACGTCTGATACACTTGTAATGCACGTGTGATACACGTGTGATACACGTGTGATACACGTCTGATACACATCTGAAACACGTCTGAAACACGTCTGATACACGTCTGATACACGTCTGATACACGTCTGATACACGACTGAAACACGCCTGAAACACGCCTGAAACACGTCTGAAACACGCCTGAAACACGTCTGATACACGTCTGAAACACGTCTGATACACGTCTGATACACGTCTGATACACGTCTGATACACGTCTGAAACACGTCTGATACACGTCTGATACACGTCTGATACACGTCTGAAACACGTCTGAAACACGTCTGATACACGTCCGAAACACATCTGATATACGTCTGAAACACGTCTGATACACGTCTGAAACACGTCTGATACACGTCTGATACACGTCTGATACACGTCTGATACACGTCTGATACACGTCTGATGCACGTCTGAAACACGTCTGATGACCTTGTGATACACGTGTGATACAGTTCTGATACACGTCTGAAACACGTCTGATACACGTCTGATACACGTGTGATACACGTCTGATACACGTCTGAAACACGTCTGATACACTTGTGATACACGTCTGATACAAGTCTGAAACACGTCTGACACACGTCTGATACACGTCTGATACACGTCTGATACACGTCTGATACACTTGTTATACATGTGTGATACACGTCTGATACACGTCTGATACACG
The DNA here is from genome assembly GCF_026437365.1 of Eucyclogobius newberryi. Classification (NCBI taxonomy): domain Eukaryota; kingdom Metazoa; phylum Chordata; class Actinopteri; order Gobiiformes; family Gobiidae; genus Eucyclogobius; species Eucyclogobius newberryi. The sequence continues at coordinate 39,958,872 of NW_027315735.1, read as the reverse complement.
TCTGAAACACGTCTGATACACTTGTGATACACGTCTGATACACGTCTGAAACACGTCTGATACACGTGTGATACACGTCTGAAACACGTCTGATACACGTCTGATACACTTGTAATGCACGTGTGATACACGTGTGATACACGTCTGATACACGTCTGAAACACGTCTGAAACACTTGTGATACACGTGTGATACACGTCTGATACACGTCTGAAACACGTCTGAAACAAGTCTTAAACACGTCTGTAACACGTCTGAAACACGTGTGATACACGTCTGATACACGTCTGAAACACGTCTGATACACTTGTGATACACGTCTGATACAAGTCTGATACACGTGTGATACACGTCTGATACACGTCTGAAACACGTCTGATACACTTGTGATACACGTCTGATACACGTCTGAAACACGCCTGAAACACGTCTGATACACGTCTGAAACACGTCTGATACACGTCTGATACATGTCTGATACACGTCTAATACACGTGTGAAACACGCCTGAAACAAGCCTGAAACACGTCTGAAACACGCCTGAAACACGTCTGATACACGTCTGAAACACGTCTGATACACTTGTGATACACGTCTGATACACGTCTGAAACACGTCTGAAACACGTCTGAAACACGTCTGATACACGTCCGAAACACGTCTGATACACGTCTGAAACACGTCTGATACACGTCTGAAACACGTCTGATACACGTCTGAAACACGTCTGATACACTTGTGATACACGTCTGATACACGTGTGATACACGTCTGATACACGTCTGAAACACGTCTGATACACGTGTGATACACGTCTGAAACATGTCTGATACACGTGTGATACACGTCTGATACACGTCTGAAACACGTCTGATACACTTGTGATACACGTCTGATACACGTCTGAAACACGTCTGATACACGTCTGATACACGTCTGATACACTTGTGATACACGTCTGATACACGTCTGATACACGTCTGATACACGTCTGATACACTTGTAATGCACGTGTGATACACGTGTGAAACACATCTGATACACGTCTGAAACACGTCTGAAACACTTGTGATACACGTGTGATACACGTCTGATACACGTCTGAAACAAGTCTTAAACACGTCTGTAACACGTCTGAAACACGTCTGTAACACGTCTGTATCACGTCTTACACACGTCTGTATCACGTCTAATACACGTGTGATACACGTCTGATACATGTCTGATACAGGTGTGATACACGTCTGTAACACGTCTGATACACGTCTGAAACACGTCTGAAACACGTCTGATACACGTCTGATATACGTGTGATACACGTCTGAAACACATCTGATACACGTCCGAAACACGTCTGATACACGTCTGAAACACGTCTGATACACGTCCGAAACACGTCTGATACACGTCTGAAACACGTCTGTAACACGTCTGATACACGTCTGATACACGTGTGATACACGTCTGATACACGTCCGAAACACGTCTGACACACGTCTGAAACACGTCTGTAACACGTCTGTAACACTTCTGATACACGTGTGATACACGTCTGATACACGTCTGAAACACGTCTGAAACACGTCTTAAACACGTCTGTAACACGTCTGATACAAGTCTGAAACACGCCTGAAACACGCCTGAAACACATCTGAAACACGCCTGAAACACGTCCGATACACGTCTGAAACAGGTCTGATACACGTGTGATACACGTCTGATGCACGTGTGATACACGTCTGAAACACGTCTGATACACGTCTGAAACACGTCTGAAACACATCTGAAACACGTCTGATACATGTCTGAAACACGTCTGATACACGTCTGAAACACGTCTGATACACTTGTGATACACGTGTGATACACGTCTGATACACGTCTGATACACGTCTGAAACACGTCTGAAACACGTCTGAAACACGTCTGTAACACGTCTGAAACACGTCTGAAACACGTCTGTAACACGTCTGTATCACGTCTTAAACACGTCTGATACACGTCTAATACACGTGTGAAACACGCCTGAAACATGCTTGAAACACGTCTGAAAAACGCCTGAAATACGTCTGATACACGTCTGAAACACGTCTGAAACACATCTGAAACACGTCTGAAACACGTCTGAAACACGTCTTGTACACGTCTGAAACACGTCTGATACACATCTGAAACACATCTGAAACACGTCTGAAACACGTCTGATACATGTCTGAAACACGTCTGTAACACGTCTGAAACACGTCTGATACACGTCTGAAACACGTCTGATACACGTCTGTAACACGTCTGATACACATCTGATACACGTCTGATAGACGTCTGAAACACTTCTAATACACGTCTGAAACACGTCTGATACACGTCTGAGACACGTCTGATACACGTCTGAAACACGTCTGAAACACGTCTGAAACACGTCTGAAACACGTCTGATACACGTCTGATACACGTCTGAAACACTTCTAATACACGTCTGAAACACGTCTGAAACACGTCTGAGACACGTCTGAAACACGTCTGAAACACGTCTGAAACACGTCTGATACACGTTTGATACACGTCTGAAACACGTCTGATACACGTGTGATACACGTATGATACACGTCTGTAACACGTCTGAAACACGTCTGAAACACGCCTGAAACACGTCTGATACACGTCTGAAACACGTCTGATACACGTCTGATACACGTCTGATACACGTCTGAAACACGTCTGAAACAAGTCTGAAACATGTCTGATACACGTCTGAAACACGCCTGAAACACGTCTGATGCACGTCTGAAACACGTCTGATACACGTCTGATACACGTTTGAAACAAGTCTTAAACACGCCTGAAACACGCCTGAAACACGTCTGAAACACGCCTGAAACACGTCTGATACACGTCTGATACACGTCTGATACACGTCTGAAACACGTCTGAAACACCTCAGTAACACGTCTGAAACACGTCTGATACACTTGTGATACACGTCTGATACACGTCTGAAACACGTCTGATACACTTCCGAAACACGTCTGATACACGTCTGAAACACGTCTGATACACGTCTGAAACACGTCTGATACACTTGTGATACACGTCTGATACACGTCTGAAACACGTCTGAAACACGTCTGATACACGTGTGATACACGTCTGAAACACGTCTGATACACGTGTGATACACGTCTGATACACGTCTGAAACACGTCTGATACACGTCTGAAACACGTCTGAAACACGTCTGATACACTTGTGATACACGTCTGATACACGTCTGAAACACTTCTAATACACGTCTGAAACACGTCTGAAACACGTCTGAGACACGTCTGAAACACGTCTGAAACACGTCTGATACACGTTTGATACACGTCTGAAACACGTCTGATACACGTGTGATACACGTATGATACACGTCTGTAACACGTCTGAAACACGTCTGAAACACGCCTGAAACACGTCTGATACACGTCTGAAACACGTCTGATACACGTCTGATACACGTCTGATACACGTCTGAAACACGTCTGAAACAAGTCTGAAACATGTCTGATACACGTCTGAAACACGCCTGAAACACGTCTGATGCACGTCTGAAACACGTCTGATACACGTCTGATACACGTTTGAAACAAGTCTTAAACACGCCTGAAACACGCCTGAAACACGTCTGAAACACGCCTGAAACACGTCTGATACACGTCTGATACACGTCTGATACACGTCTGAAACACGTCTGAAACACGTCAGTAACACGTCTGAAACACGTCTGTAACACTTCTGATACACGTCTGATAAACGTGTGACACACGTGTGATACACGTCTGATACACGTCTGAAACACGTCTGAAACAAGTCTTAAACATGTCTGTAACACGTCTGATACACGTCTGAAACACGCCTGAAACACGTCTGAAACACGTCTGAAACACGTCTGATACACTTGTGTTACACGTGTGATACACGTGTGATACACATCTGATACACGTCTGATACACGTCTGAAACACGTCTGAAACAAGTCTTAAACACGTCTGTAACACGTCTGAAACACGTCTGAAACACGTCTGTAACACGTCTGTATCACGTCTTAAACACGTCTGATACACGTCTAATACACGTGTTAAACACGCCTGAAACACGCCTGAAACACGTCTGAAACACGCCTGAAACACGTCTGATACACGTCTGAAACACGTCTGATACACGTGTGATACACGTCTGAAACACGTCTGATACACGTCTGAAACACGTCTGAGACACATCTGAAACACGTCTGAAACACGTCTGAAACACGTCTTATACACGTCTGAAACACGTCCTATACACATCTGAAACACGTCTGAAACACGTCTGAAACACGTCTGATACATGTCTGAAACACGTCTGATACACGTCTGAAACACGTCTGTAACACGTCTGAAACACGTCTGAAACACGTCTGAAACACGTCTGATACACGTCTGATACAAGTCTGAAACACGTCTGAAACACGTCTGATACACGTCTGATACACGTCTGAAACACGTCTGAAACAAGTCTGAAACATGTCTGATACACGTCTGAAACATGCCTGAAACACGTCTGATGCACGTCTGAAACACGTTTTTTACACGTCTGATACACGTTTGAAACAAGTCTTAAACACGCCTGAAACACGCCTGAAACACGTCTGAAACACGCCTGAAACACGTCTGATACACGTCTGAAACACGTCTGATACACGTCTGAAACACGTCTGTAACACGTCTGAAACACGTCTGATACACGTCTGAAACACGTCTGAAACACGTCTGATACACGTGTGATACACGTCTGATACACGTCTGAAACACGTCTGAAACACTTGTGATACACGTCTGATACACGTCTGAAACACGTCTGATACACGTCTGATACACGTCTGATACACGTCTGAAACACGTCTGATACACTTGTGATACATGTGTGATACACGTCTGATACACGTCTGATACACGTCTGAAACACGTCTGATACACGTCTGAAACACGTCTGATACACGTCTGATACACGTCTGATACACGTCTGAAACACGTCTGATACACTTGTGATACACGTGTGATACACGTCTGATACACGTCTGAAACAAGTCTGAAACACGTCTGATACACGTGTGATACACGTCTGAAACACGTCTGAAACACGTCTGAAACACGTCTGATACACGTGTGATACACGTATGAAACACGTCTGATACACGTCTGATACACATGTGATACACGTCTGATACATGTCTGAAACACGTCTGATACACGTCTGAAACACGTCTGATACACTTGTGATACACGTGTGATACACGTCTGATACACGTCTGAAACACGTCTGAAACACGTCTGATACACGTGTGATACACGTCTGAAACACGTCTGAAACACATCTGATACACGTTTGATACACGTCTGAAACACGTCTGATACACGTCTGATACACATGTGATACACGTCTGATACACTTGTGATACACGTGTGATACACGTCTGATACACGTCTGAAACACGTCTGATACACTTGTGATACACGTGTGATACACGTCTGAAACACGTCTGAAACACGCCTGAAACACATCTGATACACGTCTGAAACACGTCTGATACACGTCTGATACACGTCTGATACACGTCTAATACACGTGTGAAACACGCCTGAAACAAGCCTGAAACACGTCTGAAACACGCCTGAAACACGTCTGATACACGTCTGAAACACATCTGATACACGTGTGATACACGTCTGAAACACGTCTGATACACGTCTGATACACATGTGATACACGTCTGATACACTTGTGATACACGTGTGATACACGTCTGATACATGTCTGAAACACGTCTGATACACTTGTGATACACGTGTGATACACGTCTGAAACACGTCTGAAACACGCCTGAAACACATCTGATACACGTCTGAAACACGTCTGATACACGTCTGATACACGTCTGATACACGTCTAATACACGTGTGAAACACGCCTGAAACAAGCCTGAAACACGTCTGAAACACGCCTGAAACACGTCTGATACACGTCTGATACACTTGTGATACACGTCTGATACACGTCTGATACACGTCTGAAACACGTCTGATACACGTCCGATACACGTCTGATACACGTCTGAAACACGTCTGATACACTGGTGATACACGTCTGATACACGTCTGAAACACGTCTGATACATTTGTGATACATGTCTGATACACGTCTGAAACACGTCTGATACACGTCTGATACACGTCTGATACACGTCTGAAACACGTCTGATACACTTGTGATACAAGTCTGATACACGTCTGAAACACGTCTGATACACGTCTGAAACACGTCTGAAACACGCCTGAAACACGTCTGAAACACGCCTGAAACACGTCTGATACACATCTGAAACACGTCTGAAACACGCCTGAAACACGTGTGATACACGTCTGATACACGTGTGATACACGTCTGAAACACGTCTGATACACGTCTGAAACACGTCTGAAACACATCTGAAACACGTCTGATACATGTCTGAAACACGTCTGATACACGTCTGAAACACGTCTGATACACGTCTGAAACACGTCTGATACACTTGTGTTACACGTGTGATACACGTGTGATACATGTGTGATACACATCTGATACACGTCTGATACACGTCTGAAACACGTCTGAAACAAGTCTTAAACACGTCTGTAACACGTCTGAAACACGTCTGAAACACGTCTGTAACACGTCTGTATCACGTCTTAAACACGTCTGATACACGTCTAATACACGTGTTAAACACGCCTGAAACACGTCTGAAACACGCCTGAAACACGTCTGATACACGTCTGAAACACGTCTGATACACATGTGATACACGTCTGAAACACGTCTGATACACGTCTGAAACACGTCTGAAACACGTCTGAAACACGTCTTATACACGTCTGAAACACGTCTGATACACGTCTGAAACACGTCTGAAACACGTCTGAAACACGTCTGATACACGTCTGAAACACGTCTGATACACGTCTGAAACACGTCTGTAACACGTCTGATACACGTCTGATACACGTGTGATACACGTCTGATACACGTCTGTAACACGTCTGTAACACTTCTGATACACATGTGATACACGTCTGATACACGTCTGATACACGTCTGAAACACGTCTGAAACACGTCTTAAACACGTCTGTAACACGTCTGAAACACGTCTGAAACACGTCTGTAACACGTCTGTATCACGTCTTAAACACGTCTGATACACGTCTAATACACGTGTTAAACACGCCTGAAACATGCCTGAAACACGTCTGAAACACGCCTGAAAAACGTCTGATACACGTCTGAAACACGTCTGATACACGTGTGATACACGTCTGAAACACGTCTGATACACGTCTGAAACACGTCTGAAACACATCTGAAACACGTCTTATACACGTCTGAAACACGTCTGATACACATCTGAAACACGTCTGAAACACGTCTGAAACACGTCTGATACATGTCTGAAACACGTCTGATACACGTCTGAAACACGTCTGTAACACGTCTGAAACACGTCTGATACACGTCTGAAACACGTCTGATACACGTCTGTAACACGTCTTATACACGTCTGAAACACGTCTGATACACATCTGAAACACGTCTGAAACACGTCTGAAACACGTCTGATACACGTCTGAAACACGTCTGTAACACGTCTGATACACGTCTGATACACGTCTGATACACATCTGAAACACGTCTAATACACGTCTGAAACACGTCTGATACACCTCTGAAACACGTCTGAAACACGTCTGAGACACGTCTGATACACGTCTGAAGCACGTCTGAAACACGTCTGAAACACGTCTGATACACGTCTGATACACGTGTGATACACGTATGATACACGTCTGTAACACGTCTGAAACACGTCTGAAACACGCCTGAAACACGTCTGATACACGTCTGAAACACGTCTGATACACGTCTGATACACGTCTGAAACACGTCTGATACACGTCCGAAACATGTCTAAAACACGTCCGAAAAACGCCTGAAACACGTCTGATACACGTCTGAAACACGTCTGATACACGTCTGAAACACGTCTGTAACACGTCTGAAACACGTCTGTAACACGTCTGAAACACGTCTGATACACGTCTGAAACACGTCTGATACACGTCTGATACACGTGTGATACACGTCTGATACACGTCTGAAACACGTCTGATACACTTGTGATACACGTCTGATACACGTCTGAAACACGTCTGATACACGTCTGATACACGTCTGATACACGTCTGAAACACGTCTGATACACTTGTGATACATGTTTGATACACGTCTGATACACGTCTGATACACGTCTGAAACACGTCTGATACACGTCTGAAACACGTCTGATACACGTCTGATACACGTCTGATACACGTCTGAAACACGTCTGATACACTTGTGATACACGTGTGATACACGTCTGATACACGTCTGAAACACGTCTGAAACACGTCTGATACACGTGTGATACACGTCTGAAACACGTCTGAAACACGTCTGAAACACGTCTGATACACGTGTGATACACGTATGAAACACGTCTGATACACGTCTGATACACATGTGATACACGTCTGATACATGTCTGAAACACGTCTGATACACTTGTGATACACGTCTGATACACTTGTGATACACGTGTGATACATGTCTGATACACGTCTGAAACACGTCTGATACACGTCTGAAACACGTCTGATACACGTCTGATAGACGTCTGAAACACGTCTGATACACTTGTGATACACGTGTGATACACGTCTGATACACGTCTGAAACACGTCTGAAACACGTCTGATACACGTGTGATACACGTCTGAAACACGTCTGATACACGTCTGATACACATGTGATACACGTCTAATACATGTCTGAAACACGTCTGATACACTTGTGATACACGTCTGATACACTTGTGATACACGTGTGATACTCGTCTGATACACGTCTGAAACACGTCTGATACAAGTCTGAAACACGTCTGATACACTTGTGATACACGTGTGATACACGTCTGATACACGTCTGAAACACGTCTGAAACACGTCTGATACACGTGTGATACACGTCTGAAACACGTCTGATACACGTCTGATACACGTGTGATACACGTCTGAAACACGCCTGAAACACATCTGATACACGTCTGAAACACGTCTGATACACGTCTGATACACGTCTAATACACGTGTGAAACACGCCTGAAACAAGCCTGAAACACGTCTGAAACACGCCTGAAACACGTCTGATACACGTCTGAAACACGTCTGATACACGTCTGATACACGTCTGATACACGTCTGAAACACGTCTGATACACTTGTGATACACGTCTGATACACGTCTGATACACGTCTGAAACACGTCTGATACACGTCCGAAACACGTCTGATACACGTCTGAAACACGTCTGATACACGTCTGATACACGTCTGAAACACGTCTGATACACTTGTGATACACGTCTGATACACGTCTGAAACACGTCTGATACACGTCTGATACACGTCTGAAACAGGTCTGATACACGTCTGAAACACGTCTGATACATTTGTGATACACGTCTGATACACGTCTGAAACACGTCTGATACACGTCTGATACACGTCTGAAACACGTCTGATACACGTCTGATACACGTCTGAAACACGTCTGATACAAGTCTGAAACACGTCTGATACACTTGTGATACACGTGTGATACACGTCTGATACACGTCTGAAACACGTCTGAAACACGTCTGATACACGTGTGATACACGTCTGAAACACGTCTGATACACGTCTGATACACGTGTGATACACGTCTGAAACACGTCTGAAACACGCCTGAAACACATCTGATACACGTCTGAAACACGTCTGATACACGTCTGATACACGTCTGATACACGTCTAATACACGTGTGAAACACGCCTGAAACAAGCCTGAAACACGTCTGAAACACGCCTGAAACACGTCTGATACACGTCTGAAACACGTCTGATACACATCTGAAACACGTCTGATACACGTGTGATACACGTCTGAAACACGTCTGATACACGTCTGATACACATGTGATACACGTCTAATACATGTCTGAAACACGTCTGATACACTTGTGATACACGTCTGATACACTTGTGATACACGTGTGATACTCGTCTGATACACGTCTGAAACACGTCTGATACAAGTCTGAAACACGTCTGATACACTTGTGATACACGTGTGATACACGTCTGATACACGTCTGAAACACGTCTGAAACACGTCTGATACACGTGTGATACACGTCTGAAACACGTCTGATACACGTCTGATACACGTGTGATACACGTCTGAAACACGTCTGAAACACGCCTGAAACACATCTGATACACGTCTGAAACACGTCTGATACACGTCTGATACACGTCTGATACACGTCTAATACACGTGTGAAACACGCCTGAAACAAGCCTGAAACACGTCTGAAACACGCCTGAAACACGTCTGATACACGTCTGAAACACGTCTGATACACGTCTGATACACGTCTGATACACGTCTGAAACACGTCTGATACACTTGTGATACACGTCTGATACACGTCTGATACACGTCTGAAACACGTCTGATACACGTCCGAAACACGTCTGATACACGTCTGAAACACGTCTGATACACGTCTGATACACGTCTGAAACACGTCTGATACACTTGTGATACACGTCTGATACACGTCTGAAACACGTCTGATACACGTCTGAAACACGTCTGATACACGTCTGAAACACGTCTGATACATTTGTGATACACGTCTGATACACGTCTGAAACACGTCTGATACACGTCTGATACACGTCTGAAACACGTCTGATACACGTCTGATACACGTCTGAAACACGTCTGATACAAGTCTGAAACACGTCTGATACACTTGTGATACACGTGTGATACACGTCTGATACACGTCTGAAACACGTCTGAAACACGTCTGATACACGTGTGATACACGTCTGAAACACGTCTGATACACGTCTGATACACGTGTGATACACGTCTGAAACACGTCTGAAACACGCCTGAAACACATCTGATACACGTCTGAAACACGTCTGATACACGTCTGATACACGTCTGATACACGTCTAATACACGTGTGAAACACGCCTGAAACAAGCCTGAAACACGTCTGAAACACGCCTGAAACACGTCTGATACACGTCTGAAACACGTCTGATACACGTCTGATACACGTCTGATACACGTCTGAAACACGTCTGATACACTTGTGATACACGTCTGATACACGTCTGATACACGTCTGAAACACGTCTGATACACGTCCGAAACACGTCTGATACACGTCTGAAACACGTCTGATACACGTCTGATACACGTCTGAAACACGTCTGATACACTTGTGATACACGTCTGATACACGTCTGAAACACGTCTGATACACGTCTGTTACACGTCTGAAACACGTCTGATACACGTCTGAAACACGTCTGATACATTTGTGATACACGTCTGATACACGTCTGAAACACGTCTGATACACGTCTGATACACGTCTGAAACACGTCTGATACACGTCTGATACACGTCTGAAACACGTCTGATACACGTCCGAAACACGTCTGATGCACGTCTGATACACGTCTGATACACGTCTGAAACACGTCTGATACACGTCTGATACACGTCTGATACACGTCTGAAACACGTCTGATACATTTGTGATACACGTGTGATACACGTCTGATACACGTCTGAAACACGTCTGAAACACGTCTGAAACACGTCTGATACACGTCTGATACACGTGTGATACACGTGTGATACACGTGTGATACACGTCTGATACACGTCTGAAACACGTCTGATACACGTGTGATACACGTGTGATATACGTCTGAAACACGTCTGAAACACTTGTGATACACGTGTGATACACGTCTGATACACGTCTGAAACAAGTCTTAAACACGTCTGTAACACGTCTGAAACACGTCTGAAACACGTCTGTAACACGTCTGTATCACGTCTTAAACACGTCAGATACACGTCTAATACACGTGTGACACACGTCTGATACATGTGTGATACACGTCTGTAACACGTCTGAAACACGTCTGAAACACGTCTGATACACGTCTGATACACGTGTGATACACGTCTGATACACGTCCGAAACACGTCCGATACACGTCTGAAACACGTCTGATACACGTGTGATACACGTGTGATACACGTCCGAAACACGCCTGAAACACGTCTGATACACGTCTGAAACACGTCTGATACACGTCTGAAACACGTCTGATACACGTCTGAAACACGTCTGATACACGTCTGATACACGTCCAATACACGTCTAATACACGTGTGAAACACGTCTGAAACACGTCTGAAACAAGTCTTAAACACGTCTGTAACACGTCTGAAACACGTCTGATACACGTCTGATACACGTGTGATACACGTCTGATACACGTCTGAAACACGTCTGATACACGTCTGAAACACGTCTGATACACGTCTGAAACACGTCTGATACACGTCTGAAACACGTCTGATACACGTCTGAAACACGTCTGATACACTTGTGATAAACGTCTGATACACGTCTGAAACACGTCTGAAACACGCCTGAAACACGTCTGATACACGTCTGAAACACGTCTGATACACGTCTGATACACGTCTGAAACACGTCTGATACACTTGTGATACACGTCTGATACACGTCTGATACACGTCTGAAACACGTCTGATACACGTCTGATACACGTCTGATAAACGTCTGATACACGTCTGAAACACGTCTGATACACGTCCGAAACATGTCTGATACACGTCTGAAACATGCCTGATACACGTCTAATACACGTGTGAAACACGCCTGAAACAAGCCTGAAACACGCCTGAAACACGTCTGATACACGTCTGAAACGCGTCTGATACACGTCTGATACACGTCTGATACACGTCTGAAACACGTCTGATACACTTGTGATACACGTCTGATACACGTCTGATACACGTCTGAAACACGTCTGATACACGTCTGATAAACGTCTGATACACGTCTGAAACACGTCTGATACACGTCCGAAACATGTCTGATACACGTCTGAAACACGTCTGATGCACGTCTGAAACACGTCTGATGCACGTCTGAAACACGTCTGATACACGTCTGATACACGTCTGATACACGTTTGAAACAAGTCTTAAACACGCCTGAAACACGCCTGAAACACGTCCGAAACACGCCTGAAACACGTCTGATACACGTCTGAAACACGTCTGATACACGTCTGAAACACGTCTGTAACACGTCTGAAACACGTCTGATACCCGTCTGAAACACGTCTGAAACACGTCTGATACACGTGTGATACACGTCTGAAACACGTCTGATACACGTCTGATACACGTGTGATACACGTCTGATACGCGTCTGAAACACGTCTGATACACTTGTGATACACGTCTGATACACGTCTGAAACACGTCTGATACACGTCTGATACACGTCTGATACACGTCTGAAACACGTCTGATACACTTGTGATACATGTGTGATACACGTCTGATACACGTCTGATACACGTCTGAAACACGTCTGATACACGTCTGAAACACGTCTGATACACGTCTGATACACGTCTGATACACGTCTGAAACACGTCTGATACACGTCTGATACACGTGTGATACACGTCTGATACACGTCTGAAACACGTCTGAAACACGTCTGATACACGTGTGATACACGTCTGAAACACGTCTGAAACACGTCTGAAACACGTCTGATACACGTCTGATACACGTATGAAACACGTCTGATACACGTCTGATACACATGTGATACACGTCTGATACATGTCTGAAACACGTCTGATACACTTGTGATACACGTCTGATACACTTGTGATACACGTGTGATACACGTCTGATACACGTCTGAAACACGTCTGATACACGTCTGAAACACGTCTGATACACGTCTGATACACATGTGATACACGTCTGATACACGTGTGATACACGTCTGATACACGTCTGAAACACGTCTGAAACACGTCTGATACACGTGTGATACACGTCTGAAACACGTCTGAAACACGTCTGATACACGTGTGATACACGTCTGAAACACGTCTGAAACACGTCTGAAACACGTCTGATACACGTGTGATACACGTCTGAAACACGTCTGATACACGTCTGATACACATGTGATACACGTCTGATACATGTCTGAAACACGTCTGATACACGTCTGATACACTTGTGATACACGTCTGATACACGTCTGAAACACGTCTGAAACACGTCTGATACACGTGTGATACACGTCTGAAACACGTCTGAAACACGTCTGATACACGTGTGATACACGTCTGAAACACGTCTGATACACGTCTGATACACATGTGATACACGTCTGATACATGTCTGAAACACGTCTGATACACGTCTGATACACGTGTGATACACGTGTGATACTCGTCTGATACACGTCTGAAACACGTCTGATACACGTCTGATACACGTCCAATACACGTCTAATACACGTGTGAAACACGTCTGATACACGTCTGAAACACGTCTGATACACGTCTGAAACACGTCTGATACACGTCTGATACACGTCCAATACACGTCTAATACACGTGTGAAACACGTCTGAAACACGTCTGAAACAAGTCTTAAACACGTCTGTAACACGTCTGAAACACGTCTGATACACGTCTGATACACGTGTGATACACGTCTGATACACGTCTGAAACACGTCTGATACACGTCTGAAACACGTCTGATACACGTCTGAAACACGTCTGATACACTTGTGATAAACGTCTGATACACGTCTGAAACACGTCTGAAACACGCCTGAAACACGTCTGATACACGTCTGAAACACGTCTGATACACGTCTGATACACGTCTGAAACACGTCTGATACACTTGTGATACACGTCTGATACACGTCTGATACACGTCTGAAACACGTCTGATACACGTCTGATACACGTCTGATAAACGTCTGATACACGTCTGAAACACGTCTGATACACGTCCGAAACATGTCTGATACACGTCTGAAACATGCCTGATACACGTCTAATACACGTGTGAAACACGCCTGAAACAAGCCTGAAACACGCCTGAAACACGTCTGATACGCGTCTGAAACGCGTCTGATACACGTCTGATACACGTCTGATACACGTCTGAAACACGTCTGATACACTTGTGATACACGTCTGATACACGTCTGAAACACGTCTGATACACGTCCGAAACATGTCTGATACACGTCTGAAACACGTCTGATGCACGTCTGAAACACGTCTGATGCACGTCTGAAACACGTCTGATACACGTCTGATACACGTCTGATACACGTTTGAAACAAGTCTTAAACACGCCTGAAACACGCCTGAAACACGTCCGAAACACGCCTGAAACACGTCTGATAAACGTCTGAAACACGTCTGATACACGTCTGAAACACGTCTGTAACACGTCTGAAACACGTCTGATACACGTCTGAAACACGTCTGAAACACGTCTGATACACGTGTGATACACGTCTGAAACACGTCTGATACACGTCTGATACACGTGTGATACACGTCTGATACACGTGTGATACACGTCTGATACACGTCTGAAACACGTCTGATACACTTGTGATACACGTCTGATACACGTCTGAAACACGTCTGATACACGTCTGATACACGTCTGATACACGTCTGAAACACGTCTGATACACTTGTGATACATGTGTGATACACGTCTGATACACGTCTGATACACGTCTGAAACACGTCTGATACACGTCTGAAACACGTCTGATACACGTCTGATACACGTCTGATACACGTCTGAAACACGTCTGATACACGTCTGATACACGTGTGATACACGTCTGAAACACGTCTGATACACGTCTGATACACATGTGATACACGTCTGATACATGTCTGAAACACGTCTGATACACGTCTGATACACTTGTGATACACGTCTTATACACGTCTGAAACACGTCTGAAACACGTCTGATACACGTGTGATACACGTCTGAAACACGTCTGAAACACGTCTGATACACGTGTGATACACGTCTGAAACACGTCTGATACACGTCTGATACACATGTGATACACGTCTGATACATGTCTGAAACACGTCTGATACACGTCTGATACACTTGTGATACACGTGTGATACACGTCTGATACACGTCTGATACACTTGTGATACACGTGTGATACTCGTCTGATACACGTCTGAAACACGTCTGATACACGTCTGATACACGTCCAATACACGTCTAATACACGTGTGAAACACGTCTGATACACGTCTGAAACACGTCTGATACACGTCTGAAACACGTCTGATACACGTCTGATACACGTCCAATACACGTCTAATACACGTGTGAAACACGTCTGAAACACGTCTGAAACAAGTCTTAAACACGTCTGTAACACGTCTGAAACACGTCTGATACACGTCTGATACACGTGTGATACACGTCTGATACACGTCTGAAACACGTCTGATA
Organism: Eucyclogobius newberryi; assembly: GCF_026437365.1. Taxonomy (NCBI): domain Eukaryota; kingdom Metazoa; phylum Chordata; class Actinopteri; order Gobiiformes; family Gobiidae; genus Eucyclogobius; species Eucyclogobius newberryi. The sequence goes on along the minus strand of NW_027315735.1, from coordinate 39,942,255 downwards.
CACGTCTGAAACACGTCTGATACACGTCTGAAACACGTCTGATACACGTCTGAAACACGTCTGATACACGTCTGAAACACGTCTGATACACTTGTGATAAACGTCTGATACACGTCTGAAACACGTCTGAAACACGCCTGAAACACGTCTGATACACGTCTGAAACACGTCTGATACACGTCTGATACACGTCTGAAACACGTCTGATACACTTGTGATACACGTCTGATACACGTCTGATACACGTCTGAAACACGTCTGATACACGTCTGATACACGTCTGATAAACGTCTGATACACGTCTGAAACACGTCTGATACACGTCCGAAACATGTCTGATACACGTCTGAAACATGCCTGATACACGTCTAATACACGTCTGATACACGTCTGAAACGCGTCTGATACACGTCTGATACACGTCTGATACACGTCTGAAACACGTCTGATACACTTGTGATACACGTCTGATACACGTCTGAAACACGTCTGATACACGTCCGAAACATGTCTGATACACGTCTGAAACACGTCTGATGCACGTCTGAAACACGTCTGATGCACGTCTGAAACACGTCTGATACACGTCTGATACACGTCTGATACACGTTTGAAACAAGTCTTAAACACGCCTGAAACACGCCTGAAACACGTCCGAAACACGCCTGAAACACGTCTGATACACGTCTGAAACACGTCTGATACACGTCTGAAACACGTCTGTAACACGTCTGAAACACGTCTGATACACGTCTGAAACACGTCTGAAACACGTCTGAAACACGTCTGATACACGTGTGATACACGTCTGAAACACGTCTGATACACGTCTGATACACGTGTGATACACGTCTGATACACGTCTGAAACACGTCTGATACACTTGTGATACACGTCTGATACACGTCTGAAACACGTCTGATACACGTCTGATACACGTCTGATACACGTCTGAAACACGTCTGATACACTTGTGATACATGTGTGATACACGTCTGATACACGTCTGATACACGTCTGAAACACGTCTGATACACGTCTGAAACACGTCTGATACACGTCTGATACACGTCTGATACACGTCTGAAACACGTCTGATACACGTCTGATACACGTGTGATACACGTCTGATACATGTCTGAAACACGTCTGAAACACGTCTGATACACGTGTGATACACGTCTGAAACACGTCTGAAACACGTCTGAAACACGTCTGATACACGTCTGATACACGTATGAAACACGTCTGATACACGTCTGATACACATGTGATACACGTCTGATACATGTCTGAAACACGTCTGATACACTTGTGATACACGTCTGATACACTTGTGATACACGTGTGATACACGTCTGATACACGTCTGAAACACGTCTGATACACGTCTGAAACACGTCTGATACACGTCTGATACACATGTGATACACGTCTGATACACGTGTGATACACGTCTGATACACGTCTGAAACACGTCTGAAACACGTCTGATACACGTGTGATACACGTCTGAAACACGTCTGAAACACGTCTGATACACGTGTGATACACGTCTGAAACACGTCTGAAACACGTCTGATACACGTGTGATACACGTCTGAAACACGTCTGAAACACGTCTGATACACGTGTGATACACGTCTGAAACACGTCTGATACACGTCTGATACACATGTGATACACGTCTGATACATGTCTGAAACACGTCTGATACACGTCTGATACACTTGTGATACACGTGTGATACACGTCTGATACACGTCTGATACACTTGTGATACACGTGTGATACTCGTCTGATACACGTCTGAAACACGTCTGATACACGTCTGATACACGTCCAATACACGTCTAATACACGTGTGAAACACGTCTGTAACACGTCTGAAACACGTCTGATACACGTCTGATACACGTGTGATACACGTCTGATACACGTCTGAAACACGTCTGATACACGTCTGAAACACGTCTGATACACGTCTGAAACACGTCTGATACACGTCTGAAACACGTCTGATACACGTCTGAAACACGTCTGATACACTTGTGATAAACGTCTGATACACGTCTGAAACACGTCTGAAACACGCCTGAAACACGTCTGATACACGTCTGAAACACGTCTGATACACGTCTGATACACGTCTGATACACGTCTGAAACACGTCTGATACACTTGTGATACACGTCTGATACACGTCTGATACACGTCTGAAACACGTCTGATACACGTCTGATACACGTCTGATAAACGTCTGATACACGTCTGAAACACGTCTGATACACGTCCGAAACATGTCTGATACACGTCTAATACACGTGTGAAACACGCCTGAAACAAGCCTGAAACACGCCTGAAACACGTCTGATACACGTCTGAAACGCGTCTGATACACGTCTGATAAACGTCTGATACACGTCTGAAACACGTCTGATACACTTGTGATACACGTCTGATACACGTCTGATACACGTCTGAAACACGTCTGATACACGTCTGAAACACGTCTGATAAAAGTCTGATACACGTCCGAAACATGTCTGATACACGTCTGAAACACGTCTGATGCACGTCTGAAACACGTCTGATGCACGTGTGAAACACGTCTGATACACGTCTGATACACGTCTGATACACGTTTGAAACAAGTCTTAAACACGTCTGATACACGTCTGAAACACGTCTGATACACGTCTGAAACACGTCTGTAACACGTCTGAAACACGTCTGATACACGTCTGAAACACGTCTGAAACACGTCTGAAACACGTCTGATACACTTGTGATAAACGTCTGATACACGTCTGAAACACGTCTGAAACACGCCTGAAACACGTCTGATACACGTCTGAAACACGTCTGATACACGTCTGATACACGTCTGAAACACGTCTGATACACTTGTGATACACGTCTGATACACGTCTGATACACGTCTGAAACACGTCTGATACACGTCTGATACACGTCTGATAAACGTCTGATACACGTCTGAAACACGTCTGATACACGTCCGAAACATGTCTGATACACGTCTGAAACATGCCTGATACACGTCTAATACACGTGTGAAACACGCCTGAAACAAGCCTGAAACACGCCTGAAACACGTCTGATACACGTCTGAAACGCGTCTGATACACGTCTGATACACGTCTGATACACGTCTGAAACACGTCTGATACACTTGTGATACACGTCTGATACACGTCTGATACACGTCTGAAACACGTCTGATACACGTCTGATACACGTCTGATAAACGTCTGATACACGTCTGAAACACGTCTGATACACGTCCGAAACATGTCTGATACACGTCTGAAACACGTCTGATGCACGTCTGAAACACGTCTGATGCACGTCTGAAACACGTCTGAAACACGTCTGATACACGTCTGATACACGTCTGATAAACGTCTGATACACGTCTGAAACACGTCTGATACACGTCCGAAACATGTCTGATACACGTCTGAAACATGCCTGATACACGTCTAATACACGTGTGAAACACGCCTGAAACAAGCCTGAAACACGCCTGAAACACGTCTGATACACGTCTGAAACGCGTCTGATACACGTCTGATACACGTCTGATACACGTCTGAAACACGTCTGATACACTTGTGATACACGTCTGATACACGTCTGATACACGTCTGAAACACGTCTGATACACGTCTGAAACACGTCTGATACACGTGTGATACACGTCTGAAACACGTCTGAAACACGTCTGATACACGTGTGATACACGTCTGAAACACGTCTGATACACGTCTGATACACATGTGATACACGTCTGATACATGTCTGAAACACGTCTGATACACGTCTGATACACTTGTGATACACGTGTGATACACGTCTGATACACGTCTGATACACTTGTGATACACGTGTGATACTCGTCTGATACACGTCTGAAACACGTCTGATACACGTCTGATACACGTCCAATACACGTCTAATACACGTGTGAAACACGTCTGTAACACGTCTGAAACACGTCTGATACACGTCTGATACACGTGTGATACACCTCTGATACACGTCTGAAACACGTCTGATACACGTCTGAAACGCGTCTGATACACGTCTGAAACACGTCTGATACACGTCTGAAACACGTCTGATACACGTCTGAAACACGTCTGATACACTTGTGATAAACGTCTGATACACGTCTGAAACACGTCTGAAACACGCCTGAAACACGTCTGATACACGTCTGAAACACGTCTGATACACGTCTGATACACGTCTGATACACGTCTGAAACACGTCTGATACACTTGTGATACACGTCTGATACACGTCTGATACACGTCTGAAACACGTCTGATACACGTCTGATACACGTCTGATAAACGTCTGATACACGTCTGAAACACGTCTGATACACGTCCGAAACATGTCTGATACACGTCTAATACACGTGTGAAACACGCCTGAAACAAGCCTGAAACACGCCTGAAACACGTCTGATACACGTCTGAAACGCGTCTGATACACGTCTGATAAACGTCTGATACACGTCTGAAACACGTCTGATACACTTGTGATACACGTCTGATACACGTCTGATACACGTCTGAAACACGTCTGATACACGTCTGAAACACGTCTGATAAAAGTCTGATACACGTCCGAAACATGTCTGATACACGTCTGAAACACGTCTGATGCACGTCTGAAACACGTCTGATGCACGTGTGAAACACGTCTGATACACGTCTGATACACGTCTGATACACGTTTGAAACAAGTCTTAAACACGTCTGATACACGTCTGAAACACGTCTGATACACGTCTGAAACACGTCTGTAACACGTCTGAAACACGTCTGATACACGTCTGAAACACGTCTGAAACACGTCTGAAACACGTCTGATACACTTGTGATAAACGTCTGATACACGTCTGAAACACGTCTGAAACACGCCTGAAACACGTCTGATACACGTCTGAAACACGTCTGATACACGTCTGATACACGTCTGATACACGTCTGAAACAAGTCTGATACACTTGTGATACACGTCTGATACACGTCTGATACACGTCTGAAACACGTCTGATACACGTCTGATACACGTCTGATAAACGTCTGATACACGTCTGAAACACGTCTGATACACGTCCGAAACATGTCTGATACACGTCTGAAACATGCCTGATACACGTCTAATACACGTGTGAAACACGCCTGAAACAAGCCTGAAACACGCCTGAAACACGTCTGATACACGTCTGAAACGCGTCTGATACACGTCTGATACACGTCTGATACACGTCTGAAACACGTCTGATACACTTGTGATACACGTCTGATACACGTCTGATACACGTCTGAAACACGTCTGATACACGTCTGATACACGTCTGATAAACGTCTGATACACGTCTGAAACACGTCTGATACACGTCCGAAACATGTCTGATACACGTCTGAAACACGTCTGATACACGTCTGATACACGTCTGATACACGTTTGAAACAAGTCTTAAACACGCCTGAAACACGCCTGAAACACGTCCGAAACACGCCTGAAACACGTCTGATACACGTCTGAAACACGTCTGATACACGTCTGAAACACGTCTGTAACACGTCTGAAACACGTCTGATACACGTCTGAAACACGTCTGAAACACGTCTGATACACGTGTGATACACGTCTGAAACACGTCTGATACACGTCTGATACACGTGTGATACACGTCTGATACACGTCTGAAACACGTCTGATACACGTCTGATAAACGTCTGATACACGTCTGAAACACGTCTGATACACGTCCGAAACATGTCTGATACACGTCTGAAACACGTCTGATGCACGTCTGAAACACGTCTGATGCACGTCTGAAACACGTCTGAAACACGTCTGATACACGTCTGATACACGTCTGATAAACGTCTGATACACGTCTGAAACACGTCTGATACACGTCCGAAACATGTCTGATACACGTCTGAAACATGCCTGATACACGTCTAATACACGTGTGAAACACGCCTGAAACAAGCCTGAAACACGCCTGAAACACGTCTGATACACGTCTGAAACGCGTCTGATACACGTCTGATACACGTCTGATACACGTCTGAAACACGTCTGATACACTTGTGATACACGTCTGATACACGTCTGATACACGTCTGAAACACGTCTGATACACGTCTGAAACACGTCTGATACACGTGTGATACACGTCTGAAACACGTCTGAAACACGTCTGATACACGTGTGATACACGTCTGAAACACGTCTGATACACGTCTGATACACATGTGATACACGTCTGATACATGTCTGAAACACGTCTGATACACGTCTGATACACTTGTGATACACGTGTGATACACGTCTGATACACGTCTGATACACTTGTGATACACGTGTGATACTCGTCTGATACACGTCTGAAACACGTCTGATACACGTCTGATACACGTCCAATACACGTCTAATACACGTGTGAAACACGTCTGTAACACGTCTGAAACACGTCTGATACACGTCTGATACACGTGTGATACACCTCTGATACACGTCTGAAACACGTCTGATACACGTCTGAAACGCGTCTGATACACGTCTGAAACACGTCTGATACACGTCTGAAACACGTCTGATACACGTCTGAAACACGTCTGATACACTTGTGATAAACGTCTGATACACGTCTGAAACACGTCTGAAACACGCCTGAAACACGTCTGATACACGTCTGAAACACGTCTGATACACGTCTGATACACGTCTGATACACGTCTGAAACACGTCTGATACACTTGTGATACACGTCTGATACACGTCTGATACACGTCTGAAACACGTCTGATACACGTCTGATACACGTCTGATAAACGTCTGATACACGTCTGAAACACGTCTGATACACGTCCGAAACATGTCTGATACACGTCTAATACACGTGTGAAACACGCCTGAAACAAGCCTGAAACACGCCTGAAACACGTCTGATACACGTCTGAAACGCGTCTGATACACGTCTGATAAACGTCTGATACACGTCTGAAACACGTCTGATACACTTGTGATACACGTCTGATACACGTCTGATACACGTCTGAAACACGTCTGATACACGTCTGAAACACGTCTGATAAAAGTCTGATACACGTCCGAAACATGTCTGATACACGTCTGAAACACGTCTGATGCACGTCTGAAACACGTCTGATGCACGTGTGAAACACGTCTGATACACGTCTGATACACGTCTGATACACGTTTGAAACAAGTCTTAAACACGTCTGATACACGTCTGAAACACGTCTGATACACGTCTGAAACACGTCTGTAACACGTCTGAAACACGTCTGATACACGTCTGAAACACGTCTGAAACACGTCTGAAACACGTCTGATACACTTGTGATAATCGTCTGATACACGTCTGAAACACGTCTGAAACACGCCTGAAACACGTCTGATACACGTCTGAAACACGTCTGATACACGTCTGATACACGTCTGATACACGTCTGAAACACGTCTGATACACTTGTGATACACGTCTGATACACGTCTGATACACGTCTGAAACACGTCTGATACACGTCTGATACACGTCTGATAAACGTCTGATACACGTCTGAAACACGTCTGATACACGTCCGAAACATGTCTGATACACGTCTGAAACATGCCTGATACACGTCTAATACACGTGTGAAACACGCCTGAAACAAGCCTGAAACACGCCTGAAACACGTCTGATACACGTCTGAAACGCGTCTGATACACGTCTGATACACGTCTGACACACGTCTGAAACACGTCTGATACACTTGTGATACACGTCTGATACACGTCTGATACACGTCTGAAACACGTCTGATACACGTCTGATACACGTCTGATAAACGTCTGATACACGTCTGAAACACGTCTGATACACGTCCGAAACATGTCTGATACACGTCTGAAACACGTCTGATGCACGTCTGAAACACGTCTGATGCACGTCTGAAACACGTCTGATACACGTCTGATACACGTCTGATACACGTTTGAAACAAGTCTTAAACACGCCTGAAACACGCCTGAAACACGTCCGAAACACGCCTGAAACACGTCTGATACACGTCTGAAACACGTCTGATACACGTCTGAAACACGTCTGTAACACGTCTGAAACACGTCTGATACACGTCTGAAACACGTCTGAAACACGTCTGATACACGTGTGATACACGTCTGAAACACGTCTGATACACGTCTGATACACGTGTGATACACGTCTGATACACGTCTGAAACACGTCTGATACACTTGTGATACACGTCTGATACACTTGTGATACATGTGTGATACACGTCTGATACACGTCTGATACACGTCTGAAACACGTCTGATACACGTCTGAAACACGTCTGATACACGTCTGATACACGTCTGATACACGTCTGAAACACGTCTGATACACGTCTGATACACGTGTGATACACGTCTGATACACGTCTGAAACACGTCTGAAACACGTCTGATACACGTGTGATACACGTCTGAAACACGTCTGAAACACGTCTGAAACACGTCTGATACACGTCTGATACACGTATGAAACACGTCTGATACACGTCTGATACACATGTGATACACGTCTGATACATGTCTGAAACACGTCTGATACACTTGTGATACACGTCTGATACACTTGTGATACACGTGTGATACACGTCTGATACACGTCTGAAACACGTCTGATACACGTCTGAAACACGTCTGATACACGTCTGATACAGATGTGATACACGTCTGATACACGTGTGATACACGTCTGATACACGTCTGAAACACGTCTGAAACACGTCTGATACACGTGTGATACACGTCTGAAACACGTCTGAAACACATCTGATACACGTGTGATACACGTCTGAAACACGTCTGATACACGTCTGATACACTTGTGATACACGTGTGATACACGTCTGATACACGTCTGATACACTTGTGATACACGTGTTATACTCGTCTGATACACGTCTGAAACACGTCTGATACACGTCCAATACACGTCTAATACACGTGTGAAACACGTCTGAAACACGTCTGAAACAAGTCTTAAACACGTCTGTAACACGTCTGAAACACGTCTGATACACGTCTGATACACGTGTGATACACGTCTGATACACGTCTGAAACACGTCTGATACACGTCTGAAACACGTCTGATACACGTCTGAAACACGTCTGATACACGTCTGAAACACGTCTGATACACGTCTGAAACACGTCTGATACACTTGTGATACACGTCTGATACACGTCTGAAACACGTCTGATACACTTGTGATAAACGTCTGATACACGTCTGAAACACGTCTGATACACGTCTGAAACACGTCTGATACACGTCTGATACACGTCTGATACACGTCTGAAACACGTCTGATACACTTGTGATACACGTCTGATACACGTCTGATACACGTCTGAAACACGTCTGATACACGTCTGATACACGTCTGATAAACGTCTGATACACGTCTGAAACACGTCTGATACACGTCCGAAACATGTCTGATACACGTCTGAAACATGCCTGATACACGTCTAATACACGTGTGAAACACGCCTGAAACAAGCCTGAAACACGCCTGAAACACGTCTGATACACGTCTGAAACGCGTCTGATACACGTCTGATACACGTCTGATACACGTCTGAAACACGTCTGATACACTTGTGATACACGTCTGATACACGTCTGATACACGTCTGAAACACGTCTGATACACGTCTGATACACGTCTGATAAACGTCTGATACACGTCTGAAACACGTCTGATACACGTCCGAAACATGTCTGATACACGTCTGAAACACGTCTGATGCACGTCTGAAACACGTCTGATGCACGTCTGAAACACGTCTGATACACGTCTGATACACGTCTGATACACGTTTGAAACAAGTCTTAAACACGCCTGAAACACGCCTGAAACACGTCCGAAACACGCCTGAAACACGTCTGATACACGTCTGAAACACGTCTGATACACGTCTGAAACACGTCTGTAACACGTCTGAAACACGTCTGATACACGTCTGAAACACGTCTGAAACACGTCTGATACACGTGTGATACACGTCTGAAACACGTCTGATACACGTCTGATACACGTGTGATACACGTCTGATACACGTCTGAAACACGTCTGATACACTTGTGATACACGTCTGATACACGTCTGAAACACGTCTGATACACGTCTGATACACGTCTGATACACGTCTGAAACACGTCTGATACACTTGTGATACACGTCTGATACACGTCTGAAACACGTCTGATACACGTCTGATACACGTCTGATACACGTCTGAAACACGTCTGATACACTTGTGATACACGTCTGATACACGTCTGAAACACGTCTGATACACGTCTGATACACGTCTGATACACGTCTGATACACGTCTGATACACGTTTGAAACAAGTCTTAAACACGCCTGAAACACGCCTGAAACACGTCCGAAACACGCCTGAAACACGTCTGATACACGTCTAATACACATGTGAAACACGCCTGAAACAAGCCTGAAACACGTCTGAAACACGTCTGATACACTTGTGATACACGTCTGATACACGTCTGATACACGTCTGAAACACGTCTGATACACGTCTGATACACGTCTGATACACGTCTGATACACGTCTGATACACATGTGATACACGTCTGATACATGTCTGAAACACGTCTGATACACGTCTGATACACTTGTGATACACGTGTGATACACGTCTGATACACGTCTGATACACTTGTGATACACGTGTGATACTCGTCTGATACACGTCTGAAACACGTCTGATACACTTGTGATACACGTGTGATACACGTCTGATACACGTCTGAAACATGCCTGATACACGTCTAATACACGTGTGAAACACGCCTGAAATAAGCCTGAAACACGCCTGAAACACGTCTGATACACGTCTGAAACGCGTCTGATACACGTCTGATAAACGTCTGATACACGTCTGAAACACGTCTGATACACTTGTGATACACGTCTGATACACGTCTGATACACGTCTGAAACACGTCTGATACACGTCTGAAACACGTCTGATAAAAGTCTGATACACGTCCGAAACATGTCTGATACACGTCTGAAACACGTCTGATGCACGTCTGAAACACGTCTGATGCACGTGTGAAACACGTCTGATACACGTCTGATACACGTCTGATACACGTTTGAAACAAGTCTTAAACACGTCTGATACACGTCTGAAACACGTCTGATACACGTCTGAAACACGTCTGTAACACGTCTGAAACACGTCTGATACACGTCTGAAACACGTCTGAAACACGTCTGAAACACGTCTGATACACTTGTGATAAACGTCTGATACACGTCTGAAACACGTCTGATACACGTCTGAAACACGTCTGATACACGTCTGATACACGTCTGATACACGTCTGAAACACGTCTGATACACTTGTGATACACGTCTGATACACGTCTGATACACGTCTGAAACACGTCTGATACACGTCTGATACACGTCTGATAAACGTCTGATACACGTCTGAAACACGTCTGATACACGTCCGAAACATGTCTGATACACGTCTGAAACATGCCTGATACACGTCTAATACACGTGTGAAACACGCCTGAAACAAGCCTGAAACACGTCTGATACACGTCTGAAACGCGTCTGATACACGTCTGATACACGTCTGATACACGTCTGAAACACGTCTGATACACTTGTGATACACGTCTGATACACGTCTGATACACGTCTGAAACACGTCTGATACACGTCTGATACACGTCTGATAAACGTCTGATACACGTCTGAAACACGTCTGATACACGTCCGAAACACGTCTGATACACGTCTGATACACGTGTGATACACGTCTGATACACGTCTGAAACACGTCTGATACACTTGTGATACACGTCTGATACACGTCTGAAACACGTCTGATACACGTCTGATACACGTCTGATAAACGTCTGATACACGTCTGAAACACGTCTGATGCACGTCTGAAACACGTCTGATACACGTCTGATACACGTCTGATACACGTTTGAAACAAGTCTTAAACACGCCTGAAACACGCCTGAAACACGTCCGAAACACGCCTGAAACACGTCTGATACACGTCTGAAACACGTCTGATACACGTCTGAAACACGTCTGTAACACGTCTGAAACACGTCTGATACACGTCTGAAACACGTCTGAAACACGTCTGATACACGTGTGATACACGTGTGATACACGTCTGAAACACGTCTGATACACGTCTGATACACGTGTTATACACGTCTGATACACGTCTGAAACACGTCTGATACACTTGTGATACACGTCTGATACACGTCTGAAACACGTCTGATACACGTCTGATACACGTCTGATACACGTCTGAAACACGTCTGATACACTTGTGATACATGTGTGATACACGTCTGATACACGTCTGATACACGTCTGAAACACGTCTGATACACGTCTGAAACACGTCTGATACACGTCTGATACACGTCTGATACAAGTCTGAAACACGTCTGATACACGTCTGATACACGTGTGATACACGTCTGATACACGTCTGAAACACGTCTGAAACACGTCTGATACACGTGTGATACACGTCTGAAACACGTCTGAAACACGTCTGAAACACGTCTGAAACACGTCTGAAACACGTATGAAACACGTCTGATACACGTCTGATACACATGTGATACACGTCTGATACATGTCTGAAACACGTCTGATACACTTGTGATACACGTCTGATACACTTGTGATACACGTGTGATACACGTCTGATACACGTCTGAAACACGTCTGATACACGTCTGAAACACGTCTGATACACGTCTGATACACATGTGATACACGTCTGATACACGTGTGATACACGTCTGATACACGTCTGAAACACGTCTGAAACACGTCTGATACACGTGTTATACACGTCTGAAACACGTCTGAAACACATCTGATACACGTGTGATACACGTCTGAAACACATCTGATACACGTCTGATACACTTGTGATACACGTGTGATACACGTCTGATACACGTCTGATACACTTGTGATACACGTGTTATACTCGTCTGATACACGTCTGAAACACGTCTGATACACGTCTGATACACGTCCAATACACGTCTAATACACGTGTGAAACACGTCTGAAACACGTCTGAAACAAGTCTTAAACACGTCTGTAACACGTCTGAAACACGTCTGATACACGTCTGATACACGTGTGATACACGTCTGATACACGTCTGAAACACGTCTGATACACGTCTGAAACACGTCTGATACACGTCTGAAACACGTCTGATACACGTCTGAAACACGTCTGATACACGTCTGAAACACGTCTGATACACTTGTGATACACGTCTGATACACGTCTGAAACACGTCTGATACACTTGTGATAAACGTCTGATACACGTCTGAAACACGTCTGATACACGTCTGAAACACGTCTGATACACGTCTGATACACGTCTGATACACGTCTGAAACACGTCTGATACACTTGTGATACACGTCTGATACACGTCTGATACACGTCTGAAACACGTCTGATACACGTCTGATACACGTCTGATAAACGTCTGATACACGTCTGAAACACGTCTGATACACGTCCGAAACATGTCTGATACACGTCTGAAACATGCCTGATACACGTCTAATACACGTGTGAAACACGCCTGAAACAAGCCTGAAACACGCCTGAAACACGTCTGATACACGTCTGAAACGCGTCTGATACACGTCTGATACACGTCTGATACACGTCTGATACACTTGTGATACACGTCTGATACACGTCTGATACACGTCTGAAACACGTCTGATACACGTCTGATACACGTCTGATAAACGTCTGATACACGTCTGAAACACGTCTGATACACGTCCGAAACATGTCTGATACACGTCTGAAACACGTCTGATGCACGTCTGAAACACGTCTGATGCACGTCTGAAACACGTCTGATACACGTCTGATACACGTCTGATACACGTTTGAAACAAGTCTTAAACACGCCTGAAACACGCCTGAAACACGTCCGAAACACGCCTGAAACACGTCTGATACACGTCTGAAACACGTCTGATACACGTCTGAAACACGTCTGTAACACGTCTGAAACACGTCTGATACACGTCTGAAACACGTCTGAAACACGTCTGATACACGTGTGATACACGTCTGAAACACGTCTGATACACGTCTGATACACGTGTGATACACGTCTGATACACGTCTGAAACACGTCTGATACACTTGTGATACACGTCTGATACACGTCTGAAACACGTCTGATACACGTCTGATACACGTCTGATACACGTCTGAAACACGTCTGATACACTTGTGATACACGTCTGATACACGTCTGAAACACGTCTGATACACGTCTGATACACGTCTGATACACGTCTGAAACACGTCTGATACACTTGTGATACACGTCTGATACACGTCTGAAACACGTCTGATACACGTCTGATACACGTCTGATACACGTCTGATACACGTCTGATACACGTTTGAAACAAGTCTTAAACACGCCTGAAACACGCCTGAAACACGTCCGAAACACGCCTGAAACACGTCTGATACACGTCTAATACACATGTGAAACACGCCTGAAACAAGCCTGAAACACGTCTGAAACACGTCTGATACACTTGTGATACACGTCTGATACACGTCTGATACACGTCTGAAACACGTCTGATACACGTCTGATACACGTCTGATACACGTCTGATACACGTCTGATACACATGTGATACACGTCTGATACATGTCTGAAACACGTCTGATACACGTCTGATACACTTGTGATACACGTGTGATACTCGTCTGATACACGTCTGAAACACGTCTGATACACTTGTGATACACGTGTGATACACGTCTGATACACGTCTGAAACACGTCTGAAACACGTCTGAAACACGTCTAATACACCTCTGATACACGTCTGATACACGTCTAATACACATGTGAAACACGCCTGAAACAAGCCTGAAACACGCCTGAAACACATCTGATACACGTCTGAAACACGTCTGATACACGTCTGATACACGTCTGATACACGTCTAATACACATGTGAAACACGCCTGAAACAAGCCTGAAACACGTCTGAAACACGCCTGAAACACGTCTGATACACGTCTGAAACACGTCTGATACACGTCTGATACACGTCTGATACACGTCTGAAACACGTCTGATACACTTGTGATACACGTCTGATACACGTCTGATACACGTCTGAAACACGTCTGATACACGTCCGAAACACGTCTGATACACGTCTGAAACACGTCTGATACACGTCTGATACACGTCTGAAACACGTCTGATACACGTCTGATACACGTCCGATACACGTCTGATACACGTCTGAAACACGTCTGATACACGTCCGAAACACGTCTGATACACGTCTGATACACGTCTGATACACGTCTGAAACACGTCTGATACACGTCTGATACACGTCTGAAACACGTCTGATACATTTGTGATACACGTGTGATACACGTCTGATACACGTCTGAAACACGTCTGAAACACGTCTGAAACACTTGTGATACACGTGTGATACACGCCTGAAACACGTCTGATACACGTCTGATACACGTCTGATACACGTCTGAAACACGTCTGAAACACGTCTGAAACACGTCTGATACACGTCTGATACACGTGTGATACACGTGTGATACACGTCTGAAACACGTCTGAAAAACTTGTGATACACTTGTGATACACGTCTGATACACGTCTGAAACAAGTCTTAAACACGTCTGTAACACGTCTGAAACACGTCTGAAACACGTCTATAACACGTCTGTATCACGTCTTAAACACGTCTGATACACGTCTAATACACGTATGACACACGTCTGATACATGTCTGATATAGGTGTGATACACGTCTGATACACGTCTGATACACGTCTGAAACACGTCTGAAACACGTCTGATACACGTCTGATACACGTGTGATACACGTCTGATACACGTCCGAAACACGTCCGATACACGTCTGAAACACGTCTGTAACACGTCTGTAACACTTCTGATACACGTCTGATACACGTGTGATACACGTCTGATACACGTCTGATACACGTCTGATACACGTCTGAAACACGTCTGATACACGTCTGAAACACGTCTGATACACGTCTGATACACGTCTGAAACACGTCTGATACACTTGTGATACAGGTGTGATACACGTCTGATACACGTCTGAAACACGTCTGAAACACGTCTGATACACGTGTGATACACGTCTGAAACACGTCTGATACACGTCTGATACACGTGTGATACACGTCTGATACACGTCTGAAACACGTCTGATACACTTGTGATAAACGTCTGATACACGTCTGAAACACGTCTGATACACGTCTGATACACGTGTGATACACGTGTGATACACGTGTGAAACACGCCTGAAACAAGCCTGAAACACGCCTGAAACACGTCTGATACACGTCTGAAACACGTCTGATACACGTCTGATACACGTCTGAAACACGTCTGATACACGTCTGATACACGTCTGATACACGTCTGATACACGTCTGAAACACGTCTGATACACGTCTGATACACGTCTAATACACGTGTGAAACACGCCTGAAACAAGCCTGAAACACGCCTGAAACACGTCTGATACACGTCTGAAACACGTCTGATACACGTCTGATACACGTCTGAAACACGTCTGATACACGTCTGATACACGTCTGATACACGTCTGATACACGTCTAATACACATGTGAAACACGCCTGAAACAAGCCTGAAACACGCCTGAAACACATCTGATACACGTCTGAAACACGTCTGATACACGTCTGATACACGTCTGATACACGTCTAATACACATGTGAAACACGCCTGAAACAAGCCTGAAACACGTCTGAAAAACGCCTGAAACACGTCTGATACACGTCTGAAACACGTCTGATACACGTCTGATACACGTCTGATACACGTCTGAAACACGTCTGATACACTTGTGATACACGTCTGATACACGTCTGATACACGTCTGAAACACGTCTGATACACGTCCGAAACACGTCTGATACACGTCTGAAACACGTCTGATACACGTCTGATACACGTCTGAAACACGTCTGATACACTTGTGATACACGTCTGATACACGTCTGAAACACGTCTGATACACGTCTGATACACGTCTGAAACACGTCTGATACACGTCTGATACACGTCTGATACACGTCTGATACACGTCTGAAACACGTCTGATACACGTCCGAAACACGTCTGATACACGTCTGATACACGTCTGATACACGTCTGAAACACGTCTGATACACGTCTGATACACGTCTGAAACACGTCTGATACATTTGTGATACACGTGTGATACACGTCTGATACACGTCTGAAACACGTCTGAAACACGTCTGAAACACTTGTGATACACGTGTGATACACGTCTGATACACGTCTTATACACGTCTGAAACACGTCTGAAACACGTCTGAAACACGTCTGATACACGTCTGATACACGTGTGATACACGTGTGATACACGTCTGAAACACGTCTGAAAAACTTGTGATACACTTGTGATACACGTCTGATACACGTCTGAAACAAGTCTTAAACACGTCTGTATCACGTCTTAAACACGTCTGATACACGTCTAATACACGTATGACACACGTCTGATACATGTCTGATATAGGTGTGATACACGTCTGTAACACGTCTGATACACGTCTGAAACACGTCTGAAACACGTCTGATACACGTCTGATACACGTGTGATACACGTCTGATACACGTCCGAAACACGTCCGATACACGTCTGAAACACGTCTGTAACACGTCTGTAACACTTCTGATACACGTCTGATACACGTGTGATACACGTGTGATACACGTCTGATACACGTCTGATACACGTCTGATACACGTCTGAAACACGTCTGATACACGTCTGAAACACGTCTGATACACGTCTGATACACGTCTGAAACACGTCTGATACACTTGTGATACAGGTGTGATACACGTCTGATACACGTCTGAAACACGTCTGAAACACGTCTGATACACGTGTGATACACGTCTGAAACACGTCTGATACACGTCTGATACACGTGTGATACACGTCTGATACACGTCTGAAACACGTCTTAAACACGTCTGTAACACGTCTGATACACGTCTGAAACACGCCTGAAACACGCCTGAAACACGTCTGAAACACGCCTGAAACACGTCTGATACACGTCTGAAACACGTCTGATACACGTGTGATACACGTCTGATACACGTGTGATACACGTCTGAAACACGTCTGATACACGTCTGAAACACGTCTGAAACACATCTGAAACACGTCTGATACATGTCTGAAACACGTCTGATACACGTCTGAAACACGTCTGATACACGTCTGAAACACGTCTGATACACTTGTGATACACGTGTGATACACATCTGATACACGTCTGATACACGTCTGATACACGTCTGAAACACGTCTGAAACAAGTCTTAAACACGTCTGTAACACGTCTGAAACACGTCTGAAACACGTCTGTAACACGTCTGTATCACGTCTTAAACACGTCTGATACACGTCTAATACACGTGTTAAACACGCCTGAAACATGCCTGAAACACGTCTGAAACACGCCTGAAACACGTCTGATACACGTCTGAAACACGTCTGATACACGTGTGATACACGTCTGAAACACGTCTGATACACGTCTGAAACACGTCTGAAACACATCTGAAACACGTCTTATACACGTCTGAAACACGTCTGATACACATCTGAAACACGTCTGAAACACGTCTGAAACACGTCTGATACATGTCTGAAACACGTCTGATACACGTCTGATACACGTCTGAAACACGTCTGTAACACGTCTGAAACACGTCTGATACACGTCTGAAACACGTCTGATACACGTCTGTAACACGTCTGATACACCTCTGAAACACGTCTGATACACCTCTGAAACACGTCTGAAACACGTCTGAGACACGCCTGATACACGTCTGAAGCACGTCTGAAACACGTCTGAAACACGTCTGATACACGTCTGAAACACGTCTGAAACACGTCTGATACACGTCTGAAGCACGTCTGAAACACGTCTGATACACGTGTGATACACGTCTGTAACACGTCTGAAACACGTCTGAAACACGTCTGAAACACGTCTGATACACGTCTGAAACACGTCTGATACACGTCTGATACACGTCTGATACACGTCTGATACACGTCTGAAACACGTCTGATACACGTCCGAAACATGTCTGAAACACGTCCGAAACACGCCTGAAACACGTCTGATACACGTCTGAAACACGTCTGATACACGTCTGAAACACGTCTGTAACACGTCTGAAACACGTCTGTAACACGTCTGAAACACGTCTGATACACGTCTGAAACACGTCTGAAACACGTCTGATACACGTGTGATACACGTCTGAAACACGTCTGATACACGTCTGATACACGTGTGATACACGTCTGATACACGTCTGAAACACGTCTGATACATGTCTGATACACGTCTGAAACACGTCTGATACACTTGTGATACATGTGTGATACACGTCTGATACACGTCTGATACACGTCTGAAACACGTCTGATACACGTCTGAAACACGTCTGATACACGTGTGATACACGTCTGAAACACGTCTGAAACACGTCTGAAACACGTCTGATACACGTGTGATACACGTATGAAACACGTCTGATACACGTCTGATACACATGTGATACACGTCTGATACACTTGTGATACACGTGTGATACACGTCTGATACACGTCTGAAACACGTCTGATACACGTCTGAAACACGTCTGATACACTTGTGATACACGTGTGATACACGTCTGATACACGTCTGAAACACGTCTGAAACACGTCTGATACACGTCTGATACACGTCTGAAACACGTCTGATACACGTCTGATACACGTGTGATACACGTCTGAAACACGTCTGAAACACGCCTGAAAAACATCTGATACACGTCTGAAACACGTCTGATACACGTCTGATACACGTCTAATACACGTGTGAAACACGCCTGAAACAAGCCTGAAACACGTCTGAAACACGCCTGAAACACGTCTGATACACGTCTGAAACACGTCTGATACACGTCTGATACACGTCTGATACACGTCTGAAACACGTCTGATACACTTGTGATACACGTCTGATACACGTCTGATACACGTCTGATACCCGTCCGAAACACGTCTGATACACGTCTGAAACACGTCTGATACACGTCTGATACACGTCTGAAACACGTCTGATACACTTGTGATACACGTCTGATACACGTCTGAAACACGTCTGATACACGTCTGATACACGTCTGAAACACGTCTGATACACGTCTGAAACACGTCTGATACATTTGTGATACACGTCTGATACACGTCTGAAACACGTCTGATACACGTCTGATACACGTCTGAAACACGTCTGATACACGTCTGAAACACGTCTGATACATTTGTGATACACGTCTGATACACGTCTGAAACACGTCTGAAACACGTCTGAAACACGTCTGATACACGTGTGATACACGTATGAAACACGTCTGAAACACGTCTGATACACTTGTGATACACGTGTGATACACGTCTGATACACGTCTGAAACACGTCTGATACACGTCTGAAACACGTCTGATACACGTCTGATAGACGTCTGAAACACGTCTGATACACTTGTGATACACGTGTGATACACGTCTGATACACGTCTGAAACACGTCTGAAACACGTCTGATACACGTGTGATACACGTCTGAAACACGTCTGATACACATGTGATACACGTCTGATACACTTGTGATACACGTGTGATACACGTCTGATACACGTCTGAAACACGTCTGATACACTTGTGATACACGTCTGATACACGTCAGAAACACGTCTGAAACACGTCTGATACACGTGTGATACACGTCTGAAACACGTCTGATACACGTCTGATACACGTGTGATACACGTCTGAAACACGTCTGATACACTTGTGATACACGTCTGATACACGTCTGAAACACGTCTGAAACACGTCTGATACACGTCTGATACACGTATGAAACACGTCTGATACACGTCTGATACACATGTGATACACGTCTGATACATGTCTGAAACACGTCTGATACACTTGTGATACACGTCTGATACACTTGTGATACACGTGTGATACACGTCTGATACACGTCTGAAACACGTCTGATACACGTCTGATACACATGTGATACACGTCTGATACACGTGTGATACACGTCTGATACACGTCTGAAACACGTCTGAAACACGTCTGATACACGTGTGATACACGTCTGAAACACGTCTGAAACACGTCTGATACACGTGTGATACACGTCTGAAACACGTCTGATACACGTCTGATACACATGTGATACACGTCTGATACATGTCTGAAACACGTCTGATACACGTCTGATACACTTGTGATACACGTGTGATACACGTCTGATACACGTCTGATACACTTGTGATACACGTGTGATACTCGTCTGATACACGTCTGAAACACGTCTGATACACTTGTGATACACGTGTGATACACGTCTGATACACGTCTGAAACACGTCTGAAACACGTCTGAAACACGTCTGATACACCTCTGATACACGTCTGATACACGTCTAATACACATGTGAAACACGCCTGAAACAAGCCTGAAACACGCCTGAAACACATCTGATACACGTCTGAAACACGTCTGATACACGTCTGATACACGTCTGATACACGTCTAATACACATGTGAAACACGCCTGAAACAAGCCTGAAACACGTCTGAAACACGCCTGAAACACGTCTGATACACGTCTGAAACACGTCTGATACACGTCTGATACACGTCTGATACACGTCTGAAACACGTCTGATACACTTGTGATACACGTCTGATACACGTCTGATACACGTCTGAAACACGTCTGATACACGTCCGAAACACGTCTGATACACGTCTGAAACACGTCTGATACACGTCTGAAACACGTCTGATACACTTGTGATACACGTCTGATACACGTCTGAAACACGTCTGATACACGTCTGATACACGTCTGAAACACGTCTGATACACGTCTGATACACGTCTGATACACGTCTGATACACGTCTGAAACACGTCTGATACACGTCCGAAACACGTCTGATACACGTCTGATACACGTCTGATACACGTCTGAAACACGTCTGATACACGTCTGATACACGTCTGAAACACGTCTGATACATTTGTGATACACGTGTGATACACGTCTGATACACGTCTGAAACACGTCTGAAACACGTCTGAAACACTTGTGATACACGTGTGATACACGCCTGAAACACGTCTGATACACGTCTGATACACGTCTGATACACGTCTGAAACACGTCTGAAACACGTCTGAAACACGTCTGATACACGTCTGATACACGTGTGATACACGTGTGATACACGTCTGAAACACGTCTGAAAAACTTGTGATACACTTGTGATACACGTCTGATACACGTCTGAAACAAGTCTTAAACACGTCTGTAACACGTCTGAAACACGTCTGAAACACGTCTATAACACGTCTGTATGACGTCTTAAACACGTCTGATACACGTCTAATACACGTATGACACACGTCTGATACATGTCTGATATAGGTGTGATACACGTCTGTAACACGTCTGATACACGTCTGAAACACGTCTGAAACACGTCTGATACACGTCTGATACACGTGTGATACACGTCTGATACACGTCCGAAACACGTCCGATACACGTCTGAAACACGTCTGTAACACGTCTGTAACACTTCTGATACACGTCTGATACACGTGTGATACACGTCTGATACACGTCTGATACACGTCTGATACACGTCTGAAACACGTCTGATACACGTCTGAAACACGTCTGATACACGTCTGATACACGTCTGAAACACGTCTGATACACTTGTGATACAGGTGTGATACACGTCTGATACACGTCTGAAACACGTCTGAAACACGTCTGATACACGTGTGATACACGTCTGAAACACGTCTGATACACGTCTGATACACGTGTGATACACGTCTGATACACGTCTGAAACACGTCTGATACACTTGTGATAAACGTCTGATACACGTCTGAAACACGTCTGATACACGTCTGATACACGTGTGATACACGTCTGAAACACGTCTGATACACGTCTGATACACGTCTAATACACGTGTGAAACACGCCTGAAACAAGCCTGAAACACGCCTGAAACACGTCTGATACACGTCTGAAACACGTCTGATACACGTCTGATACACGTCTGATACACGTCTGATACACGTCTGATACACGTCTGATACACGTCTAATACACATGTGAAACACGCCTGAAACAAGCCTGAAACACGCCTGAAACACATCTGATACACGTCTGAAACACGTCTGATACACGTCTGATACACGTCTGATACACGTCTAATACACATGTGAAACACGCCTGAAACAAGCCTGAAACACGTCTGAAACACGCCTGAAACACGTCTGATACACGTCTGAAACACGTCTGATACACGTCTGATACACGTCTGATACACGTCTGAAACACGTCTGATACACTTGTGATACACGTCTGATACACGTCTGATACACGTCTGAAACACGTCTGATACACGTCCGAAACACGTCTGAAACACGTCTGATACACGTCTGAAGCACGTCTGAAACACGTCTGATACACGTGTGATACACGTCTGTAACACGTCTGAAACACGTCTGAAACACGTCTGAAACACGTCTGATACACGTCTGAAACACGTCTGATACACGTCTGATACACGTCTGATACACGTCTGATACACGTCTGAAACACGTCTGATACACGTCCGAAACATGTCTGAAACACGTCCGAAACACGCCTGAAACACGTCTGATACACGTCTGAAACACGTCTGATACACGTCTGAAACACGTCTGTAACACGTCTGAAACACGTCTGTAACACGTCTGAAACACGTCTGATACACGTCTGAAACACGTCTGAAACACGTCTGATACACGTGTGATACACGTCTGAAACACGTCT
Organism: Eucyclogobius newberryi; assembly: GCF_026437365.1. Taxonomy (NCBI): domain Eukaryota; kingdom Metazoa; phylum Chordata; class Actinopteri; order Gobiiformes; family Gobiidae; genus Eucyclogobius; species Eucyclogobius newberryi. The sequence continues at coordinate 39,917,982 of NW_027315735.1, read as the reverse complement.
GATACACGTCTGATACACGTGTGATACACGTCTGATACACGTCTGAAACACGTCTGATACATGTCTGATACACGTCTGAAACACGTCTGATACACTTGTGATACATGTGTGATACACGTCTGATACACGTCTGAAACACGTCTGATACACGTCTGAAACACGTCTGATACACGTGTGATACACGTCTGAAACACGTCTGAAACACGTCTGAAACACGTCTGATACACGTGTGATACACGTATGAAACACGTCTGATACACGTCTGATACACATGTGATACACGTCTGATACACTTGTGATACACGTGTGATACACGTCTGATACACGTCTGAAACACGTCTGATACACGTCTGAAACACGTCTGATACACTTGTGATACACGTGTGATACACGTCTGATACACGTCTGAAACACGTCTGAAACACGTCTGATACACGTCTGATACACGTCTGAAACACGTCTGATACACGTCTGATACACGTGTGATACACGTCTGAAACACGTCTGAAACACGCCTGAAAAACATCTGATACACGTCTGAAACACGTCTGATACACGTCTGATACACGTCTAATACACGTGTGAAACACGCCTGAAACAAGCCTGAAACACGTCTGAAACACGCCTGAAACACGTCTGATACACGTCTGAAACACGTCTGATACACGTCTGATACACGTCTGATACACGTCTGAAACACGTCTGATACACGTCTGATACACGTCTGATACACGTCTGAAACACGTCTGATACACTTGTGATACACGTCTGATACACGTCTGATACACGTCTGATACACGTCCGAAACACGTCTGATACACGTCTGAAACACGTCTGATACACGTCTGATACACGTCTGAAACACGTCTGATACACTTGTGATACACGTCTGATACACGTCTGAAACACGTCTGATACACGTCTGATACACGTCTGAAACACGTCTGATACACGTCTGAAACACGTCTGATACATTTGTGATACACGTCTGATACACGTCTGAAACACGTCTGATACACGTCTGATACACGTCTGAAACACGTCTGATACACGTCTGAAACACGTCTGATACATTTGTGATACACGTCTGATACACGTCTGAAACACGTCTGAAACACGTCTGAAACACGTCTGATACACGTGTGATACACGTATGAAACACGTCTGAAACACGTCTGATACACTTGTGATACACGTGTGATACACGTCTGATACACGTCTGAAACACGTCTGATACACGTCTGAAACACGTCTGATACACGTCTGATAGACGTCTGAAACACGTCTGATACACTTGTGATACACGTGTGATACACGTCTGATACACGTCTGAAACACGTCTGAAACACGTCTGATACACGTGTGATACACGTCTGAAACACGTCTGATACACATGTGATACACGTCTGATACACTTGTGATACACGTGTGATACACGTCTGATACACGTCTGAAACACGTCTGATACACTTGTGATACACGTCTGATACACGTCTGAAACACGTCTGAAACACGTCTGATACACGTGTGATACACGTCTGAAACACGTCTGATACACGTCTGATACACGTGTGATACACGTCTGAAACACGTCTGATACACTTGTGATACACGTCTGATACACGTCTGAAACACGTCTGAAACACGTCTGATACACGTCTGATACACGTATGAAACACGTCTGATACACGTCTGATACACATGTGATACACGTCTGATACATGTCTGAAACACGTCTGATACACTTGTGATACACGTCTGATACACTTGTGATACACGTGTGATACACGTCTGATACACGTCTGAAACACGTCTGATACACGTCTGATACACATGTGATACACGTCTGATACACGTGTGATACACGTCTGATACACGTCTGAAACACGTCTGAAACACGTCTGATACACGTGTGATACACGTCTGAAACACGTCTGAAACACGTCTGATACACGTGTGATACACGTCTGAAACACGTCTGATACACGTCTGATACACATGTGATACACGTCTGATACATGTCTGAAACACGTCTGATACACGTCTGATACACTTGTGATACACGTGTGATACACGTCTGATACACGTCTGATACACTTGTGATACACGTGTGATACTCGTCTGATACACGTCTGAAACACGTCTGATACACTTGTGATACACGTGTGATACACGTCTGATACACGTCTGAAACACGTCTGAAACACGTCTGAAACACGTCTGATACACCTCTGATACACGTCTGATACACGTCTAATACACATGTGAAACACGCCTGAAACAAGCCTGAAACACGCCTGAAACACATCTGATACACGTCTGAAACACGTCTGATACACGTCTGATACACGTCTGATACACGTCTAATACACATGTGAAACACGCCTGAAACAAGCCTGAAACACGTCTGAAACACGCCTGAAACACGTCTGATACACGTCTGAAACACGTCTGATACACGTCTGATACACGTCTGATACACGTCTGAAACACGTCTGATACACTTGTGATACACGTCTGATACACGTCTGATACACGTCTGAAACACGTCTGATACACGTCCGAAACACGTCTGATACACGTCTGAAACACGTCTGATACACGTCTGAAACACGTCTGATACACTTGTGATACACGTCTGATACACGTCTGAAACACGTCTGATACACGTCTGATACACGTCTGAAACACGTCTGATACACGTCTGATACACGTCTGATACACGTCTGATACACGTCTGAAACACGTCTGATACACGTCCGAAACACGTCTGATACACGTCTGATACACGTCTGATACACGTCTGAAACACGTCTGATACATTTGTGATACACGTGTGATACACGTCTGATACACGTCTGAAACACGTCTGAAACACGTCTGAAACACTTGTGATACACGTGTGATACACGCCTGAAACACGTCTGATACACGTCTGATACACGTCTGATACACGTCTGAAACACGTCTGAAACACGTCTGAAACACGTCTGATACACGTCTGATACACGTGTGATACACGTGTGATACACGTCTGAAACACGTCTGAAAAACTTGTGATACACTTGTGATACACGTCTGATACACGTCTGAAACAAGTCTTAAACACGTCTGTAACACGTCTGAAACACGTCTGAAACACGTCTATAACACGTCTGTATGACGTCTTAAACACGTCTGATACACGTCTAATACACGTATGACACACGTCTGATACATGTCTGATATAGGTGTGATACACGTCTGTAACACGTCTGATACACGTCTGAAACACGTCTGAAACACGTCTGATACACGTCTGATACACGTGTGATACACGTCTGATACACGTCCGAAACACGTCCGATACACGTCTGAAACACGTCTGTAACACGTCTGTAACACTTCTGATACACGTCTGATACACGTGTGATACACGTCTGATACACGTCTGATACACGTCTGATACACGTCTGAAACACGTCTGATACACGTCTGAAACACGTCTGATACACGTCTGATACACGTCTGAAACACGTCTGATACACTTGTGATACAGGTGTGATACACGTCTGATACACGTCTGAAACACGTCTGAAACACGTCTGATACACGTGTGATACACGTCTGAAACACGTCTGATACACGTCTGATACACGTGTGATACACGTCTGATACACGTCTGAAACACGTCTGATACACTTGTGATAAACGTCTGATACACGTCTGAAACACGTCTGATACACGTCTGATACACGTGTGATACACGTCTGATACACGTCTGAAACACGTCTGATACACGTCTGATACACGTCTAATACACGTGTGAAACACGCCTGAAACAAGCCTGAAACACGCCTGAAACACGTCTGATACACGTCTGAAACACGTCTGATACACGTCTGATACACGTCTGAAACACGTCTGATACACGTCTGATACACGTCTGATACACGTCTAATACACATGTGAAACACGCCTGAAACAAGCCTGAAACACGCCTGAAACACATCTGATACACGTCTGAAACACGTCTGATACACGTCTGATACACGTCTGATACACGTCTAATACACATGTGAAACACGCCTGAAACAAGCCTGAAACACGTCTGAAACACGCCTGAAACACGTCTGATACACGTCTGAAACACGTCTGATACACGTCTGATACACGTCTGATACACGTCTGAAACACGTCTGATACACTTGTGATACACGTCTGATACACGTCTGATACACGTCTGAAACACGTCTGATACACGTCCGAAACACGTCTGATACACGTCTGAAACACGTCTGATACACGTCTGATACACGTCTGAAACACGTCTGATACACTTGTGATACACGTCTGATACACGTCTGAAACACGTCTGATACACGTCTGATACACGTCTGAAACACGTCTGATACACGTCTGATACACGTCTGATACACGTCTGATACACGTCTGAAACACGTCTGATACACGTCCGAAACACGTCTGATACACGTCTGATACACGTCTGATACACGTCTGAAACACGTCTGATACACGTCTGATACACGTCTGAAACACGTCTGATACATTTGTGATACACGTGTGATACACGTCTGATACACGTCTGAAACACGTCTGAAACACGTCTGAAACACTTGTGATACACGTGTGATACACGTCTGATACACGTCTGATACACGTCTGAAACACGTCTGAAACACGTCTGAAACACGTCTGATACACGTCTGATACACGTGTGATACACGTGTGATACACGTCTGAAACACGTCTGAAAAACTTGTGATACACTTGTGATACACGTCTGATACACGTCTGAAACAAGTCTTAAACACGTCTGTAACACGTCTGAAACACGTCTGAAACACGTCTATAACACGTCTGTATCACGTCTTAAACACGTCTGATACACGTCTAATACACGTATGACACACGTCTGATACATGTCTGATATAGGTGTGATACACGTCTGTAACACGTCTGATACACGTCTGAAACACGTCTGAAACACGTCTGATACACGTCTGATACACGTGTGATACACGTCTGATACACGTCCGAAACACGTCCGATACACGTCTGAAACACGTCTGTAACACGTCTGTAACACTTCTGATACACGTCTGATACACGTGTGATACACGTGTGATACACGTCTGATACACGTCTGATACACGTCTGATACACGTCTGAAACACGTCTTATACACGTCTGAAACACGTCTGATACACGTCTGATACACGTCTGAAACACGTCTGATACACTTGTGATACAGGTGTGATACACGTCTGATACACGTCTGAAACACGTCTGAAACACGTCTGATACACGTGTGATACACGTCTGAAACACGTCTGATACACGTCTGATACACGTGTGATACACGTCTGATACACGTCTGAAACACGTCTTAAACACGTCTGTAACACGTCTGATACACGTCTGAAACACGCCTGAAACACGCCTGAAACACGTCTGAAACACGCCTGAAACACGTCTGATACACGTCTGAAACACGTCTGATACACGTGTGATACACGTCTGATACACGTGTGATACACGTCTGAAACACGTCTGATACACGTCTGAAACACGTCTGAAACACATCTGAAACACGTCTGATACATGTCTGAAACACGTCTGATACACGTCTGAAACACGTCTGATACACGTCTGAAACACGTCTGATACACTTGTGATACACGTGTGATACACATCTGATACACGTCTGATACACGTCTGATACACGTCTGAAACACGTCTGAAACAAGTCTTAAACACGTCTGTAACACGTCTGAAACACGTCTGAAACACGTCTGTAACACGTCTGTATCACGTCTTAAACACGTCTGATACACGTCTAATACACGTGTTAAACACGCCTGAAACATGCCTGAAACACGTCTGAAACACGCCTGAAACACGTCTGATACACGTCTGAAACACGTCTGATACACGTGTGATACACGTCTGAAACACGTCTGATACACGTCTGAAACACGTCTGAAACACATCTGAAACACGTCTTATACACGTCTGAAACACGTCTGATACACATCTGAAACACGTCTGAAACACGTCTGAAACACGTCTGATACATGTCTGAAACACGTCTGATACACGTCTGAAACACGTCTGATACACGTCTGTAACACGTCTGATACACCTCTGAAACACGTCTGATACACCTCTGAAACACGTCTGAAACACGTCTGAGACACGTCTGATACACGTCTGAAGCACGTCTGAAACACGTCTGAAACACGTCTGATACACGTCTGAAACACGTCTGAAACACGTCTGATACACGTCTGAAGCACGTCTGAAACACGTCTGATACACGTGTGATACACGTCTGTAACACGTCTGAAACACGTCTGAAACACGTCTGAAACACGTCTGATACACGTCTGAAACACGTCTGATACACGTCTGATACACGTCTGATACACGTCTGATACACGTCTGAAACACGTCTGATACACGTCCGAAACATGTCTGAAACACGTCCGAAACACGCCTGAAACACGTCTGATACACGTCTGAAACACGTCTGATACACGTCTGAAACACGTCTGTAACACGTCTGAAACACGTCTGTAACACGTCTGAAACACGTCTGATACACGTCTGAAACACGTCTGAAACACGTCTGATACACGTGTGATACACGTCTGAAACACGTCTGATACACGTCTGATACACGTGTGATACACGTCTGATACACGTCTGAAACACGTCTGATACACGTCTGATACACGTCTGAAACACGTCTGATACACTTGTGATACATGTGTGATACACGTCTGATACACGTCTGATACACGTCTGAAACACGTCTGATACACGTCTGAAACACGTCTGATACACGTGTGATACACGTCTGAAACACGTCTGAAACACGTCTGAAACACGTCTGATACACGTGTGATACACGTATGAAACACGTCTGATACACGTCTGATACACATGTGATACACGTCTGATACACTTGTGATACACGTGTGATACACGTCTGATACACGTCTGAAACACGTCTGATACACGTCTGAAACACGTCTGATACACTTGTGATACACGTGTGATACACGTCTGATACACGTCTGAAACACGTCTGAAACGCGTCTGATACACGTGTGATACACGTCTGAAACACGTCTGATACACGTCTGATACACGTGTGATACACGTCTGAAACACGTCTGAAACACGCCTGAAAAACATCTGATACACGTCTGAAACACGTCTGATACACGTCTGATACACGTCTAATACACGTGTGAAACACGCCTGAAACAAGCCTGAAACACGTCTGAAACACGCCTGAAACACGTCTGATACACGTCTGAAACACGTCTGATACACGTCTGATACACGTCTGATACACGTCTGAAACACGTCTGATACACTTGTGATACACGTCTGATACACGTCTGATACACGTCTGATACACGTCCGAAACACGTCTGATACACGTCTGAAACACGTCTGATACACGTCTGATACACGTCTGAAACACGTCTGATACACTTGTGATACACGTCTGATACACGTCTGAAACACGTCTGATACACGTCTGATACACGTCTGAAACACGTCTGATACACGTCTGAAACACGTCTGATACATTTGTGATACACGTCTGATACACGTCTGAAACACGTCTGATACACGTCTGATACACGTCTGAAACACGTCTGATACACGTCTGAAACACGTCTGATACATTTGTGATACACGTCTGATACACGTCTGAAACACGTCTGAAACACGTCTGAAACAAGTCTGATACACGTGTGATACACGTATGAAACACGTCTGAAACACGTCTGATACACTTGTGATACACGTGTGATACACGTCTGATACACGTCTGAAACACGTCTGATACACGTCTGAAACACGTCTGATACACGTCTGATAGACGTCTGAAACACGTCTGATACACTTGTGATACACGTGTGATACACGTCTGATACACGTCTGAAACACGTCTGAAACACGTCTGATACACGTGTGATACACGTCTGAAACACGTCTGATACACATGTGATACACGTCTGATACACTTGTGATACACGTGTGATACACGTCTGATACACGTCTGAAACACGTCTGATACACTTGTGATACACGTCTGATACACGTCTGAAACACGTCTGAAACACGTCTGATACACGTGTGATACACGTCTGAAACACGTCTGATACACGTCTGATACACGTGTGATACACGTCTGAAACACGTCTGAAACACGCCTGAAACACATCTGATACACGTCTGAAACACGTCTGATACACGTCTGATACACGTCTGATACACGTCTAATACACGTGTGAAACACGCCTGAAACAAGCCTGAAACACGTCTGATACACGTCTGAAACACGTCTGATACACGTCTGAAACACGTCTGATACACGTGTGATACACGTATGAAACACGTCTGAAACACGTCTGATACACTTGTGATACACGTGTGATACACGTCTGATACACGTCCGAAACATGTCTGAAACACGTCCGAAACACGCCTGAAACACGTCTGATACACGTCTGAAACACGTCTGATACACGTCTGAAACACGTCTGTAACACGTCTGAAACACGTCTGTAACACGTCTGAAACACGTCTGATACACGTCTGAAACACGTCTGAAACACGTCTGATACACGTGTGATACACGTCTGAAACACGTCTGATACACGTCTGATACACGTGTGATACACGTCTGATACACGTCTGAAACACGTCTGATACACGTCTGATACACGTCTGAAACACGTCTGATACACTTGTGATACATGTGTGATACACGTCTGATACACGTCTGATACACGTCTGAAACACGTCTGATACACGTCTGAAACACGTCTGATACACGTGTGATACACGTCTGAAACACGTCTGAAACACGTCTGAAACACGTCTGATACACGTGTGATACACGTATGAAACACGTCTGATACACGTCTGATACACATGTGATACACGTCTGATACACTTGTGATACACGTGTGATACACGTCTGATACACGTCTGAAACACGTCTGATACACGTCTGAAACACGTCTGATACACTTGTGATACACGTGTGATACACGTCTGATACACGTCTGAAACACGTCTGAAACACGTCTGATACACGTGTGATACACGTCTGAAACACGTCTGATACACGTCTGATACACGTGTGATACACGTCTGAAACACGTCTGAAACACGCCTGAAAAACATCTGATACACGTCTGAAACACGTCTGATACACGTCTGATACACGTCTAATACACGTGTGAAACACGCCTGAACCAAGCCTGAAACACGTCTGAAACACGCCTGAAACACGTCTGATACACGTCTGAAACACGTCTGATACACGTCTGATACACGTCTGATACACGTCTGAAACACGTCTGATACACTTGTGATACACGTCTGATACACGTCTGATACACGTCTGATACACGTCCGAAACACGTCTGATACACGTCTGAAACACGTCTGATACACGTCTGATACACGTCTGAAACACGTCTGATACACTTGTGATACACGTCTGATACACGTCTGAAACACGTCTGAAACACGTCTGATACACGTCTGATACACGTCTGAAACACGTCTGATACACGTCTGAAACACGTCTGATACATTTGTGATACACGTCTGATACACGTCTGAAACACGTCTGATACACGTCTGAAACACGTCTGATACACGTCTGAAACACGTCTGATACATTTGTGATACACGTCTGATACACGTCTGAAACACGTCTGAAACACGTCTGATACACGTGTGATACACGTATGAAACACGTCTGAAACACGTCTGATACACTTGTGATACACGTGTGATACACGTCTGATACACGTCTGAAACACGTCTGATACACGTCTGAAACACGTCTGATACACGTCTGATAGACGTCTGAAACACGTCTGATACACTTGTGATACACGTGTGATACACGTCTGATACACGTCTGAAACACGTCTGAAACACGTCTGATACACGTGTGATACACGTCTGAAACACGTCTGATACACATGTGATACACGTCTGATACACTTGTGATACACGTGTGATACACGTCTGATACACGTCTGAAACACGTCTGATACACTTGTGATACACGTCTGATACACGTCTGAAACACGTCTGAAACACGTCTGATACACGTGTGATACACGTCTGAAACACGTCTGATACACGTCTGATACACGTGTGATACACGTCTGAAACACGTCTGAAACACGCCTGAAACACATCTGATACACGTCTGAAACACGTCTGATACACGTCTGATACACGTCTGATACACGTCTAATACACGTGTGAAACACGCCTGAAACAAGCCTGAAACACGTCTGAAACACGCCTGAAACACGTCTGATACACGTCTGAAACACATCTGATACACGTCTGATACACGTCTGAAACACGTCTGATACACTTGTGATACACGTCTGATACACGTCTGATACACGTCTGAAACACGTCTGATACACGTCCGATACACGTCTGATACACGTCTGAAACACGTCTGATACACTTGTGATACACGTCTGATACACGTCTGAAACACGTCTGATACATTTGTGATACATGTCTGATACACGTCTGAAACACGTCTGATACACGTCTGATACACGTCTGATACACGTCTGAAACACGTCTGATACACTTGTGATACACGTCTGATACACGTCTGATACACGTCTGAAACACGTCTGATACACGTCCGAAACACGTCTGATACACGTCTGAAACACGTCTGATACACGTCTGAAACACGTCTGATACACTTGTGTTACACGTGTCATACACGTGTGATACACATCTGATACACGTCTGATACACGTCTGATACACGTCTGAAACACGTCTGAAACAAGTCTTAAACACGTCTGTAACACGTCTGAAACACGTCTGAAACACGTCTGTAACACGTCTGTATCACGTCTTAAACACGTCTGATACACGTCTAATACATGTGTTAAACACGCCTGAAACACGCCTGAAACACGTCTGAAACACGCCTGAAACACGTCTGATACACGTCTGAAACACGTCTGATACACGTGTGATACACGTCTGAAACACGTCTTAAACACGTCTGTAACACGTCTGATACACGTCTGAAACACGCCTGAAACACGCCTGAAACACGTCTGAAACACGCCTGAAACACGTCTGATACACATCTGAAACACGTCTGAAACACGCCTGAAACACGTGTGATACACGTCTGATACACGTGTGATACACGTCTGAAACAAGTCTGATACACGTCTGAAACACGTCTGAAACACATCTGAAACACGTCTGATACATGTCTGAAACACGTCTGATACACGTCTGAAACACGTCTGATACACGTCTGAAACACGTCTGATACACTTGTGTTACACGTGTGATACACGTGTGATACATGTGTGATACACATCTGATACACGTCTGATACACGTCTGAAACACGTCTGAAACAAGTCTTAAACACGTCTGTAACACGTCTGAAACACGTCTGAAACACGTCTGTAACACGTCTGTATCACGTCTTAAACACGTCTGATACACGTCTAATACACGTGTTAAACACGCCTGAAACACGTCTGAAACACGCCTGAAACACGTCTGATACACGTCTGAAACACGTCTGATACACATGTGATACACGTCTGAAACACGTCTGATACACGTCTGAAACACGTCTGAAACACGTCTGAAACACGTCTTATACACGTCTGAAACACGTCTGATACACGTCTGAAACACGTCTGAAACACGTCTGAAACACGTCTGATACACGTCTGAAACACGTCTGATACACGTCTGAAACACGTCTGTAACACGTCTGATACACGTCTGATACACGTGTGATACACGTCTGATACACGTCTGTAACACGTCTGTAACACTTCTGATACACATGTGATACACGTCTGATACACGTCTGATACACGTCTGAAACACGTCTGAAACACGTCTTAAACACGTCTGTAACACGTCTGAAACACGTCTGAAACACGTCTGTAACACGTCTGTATCACGTCTTAAACACGTCTGATACACGTCTAATACACGTGTTAAACACGCCTGAAACATGCCTGAAACACGTCTGAAACACGCCTGAAAAACGTCTGATACACGTCTGAAACACGTCTGATACACGTGTGATACACGTCTGAAACACGTCTGATACACGTCTGAAACACGTCTGAAACACATCTGAAACACGTCTTATACACGTCTGAAACACGTCTGATACACATCTGAAACACGTCTGAAACACGTCTGAAACACGTCTGATACATGTCTGAAACACGTCTGATACACGTCTGAAACACGTCTGTAACACGTCTGAAACACGTCTGATACACGTCTGAAACACGTCTGATACACGTCTGTAACACGTCTTATACACGTCTGAAACACGTCTGATACACATCTGAAACACGTCTGAAACACGTCTGAAACACGTCTGATACACGTCTGAAACACGTCTGTAACACGTCTGATACACGTCTGAAACACGTCTGATACACCTCTGAAACACGTCTGAAACACGTCTGAGACACGTCTGATACACGTCTGAAGCACGTCTGAAACACGTCTGAAACACGTCTGATACACGTCTGATACACTTGTGATACACGTATGATACACGTCTGTAACACGTCTGAAACACGTCTGAAACACGCCTGAAACACGTCTGATACACGTCTGAAACACGTCTGATACACGTCTGATACACGTCTGAAACACGTCTGATACACGTCCGAAACATGTCTAAAACACGTCCGAAAAACGCCTGAAACACGTCTGATACACGTCTGAAACACGTCTGATACACGTCTGAAACACGTCTGTAACACGTCTGAAACACGTCTGTAACACGTCTGAAACACGTCTGATACACGTCTGAAACACGTCTGAAACACGTCTGATACACGTGTGATACACGTCTGAAACACGTCTGATACACGTCTGATACACGTGTGATACACGTCTGATACACGTCTGAAACACGTCTGATACACTTGTGATACACGTCTGATACACGTCTGAAACACGTCTGATACACGTCTGATACACGTCTGATACACGTCTGAAACACGTCTGATACACTTGTGATACATGTTTGATACACGTCTGATACACGTCTGATACACGTCTGAAACACGTCTGATACACGTCTGAAACACGTCTGATACACGTCTGATACACGTCTGATACACGTCTGAAACACGTCTGATACACTTGTGATACACGTGTGATACACGTCTGATACACGTCTGAAACACGTCTGAAACACGTCTGATACACGTGTGATACACGTCTGAAACACGTCTGAAACACGTCTGAAACACGTCTGATACACGTGTGATACACGTATGAAACACGTCTGATACACGTCTGATACACATGTGATACACGTCTGATACATGTCTGAAACACGTCTGATACACTTGTGATACACGTCTGATACACTTGTGATACACGTGTGATACATGTCTGATACACGTCTGAAACACGTCTGATACACGTCTGAAACACGTCTGATACACGTCTGATAGACGCCTGAAACACGTCTGATACACTTGTGATACACGTGTGATACACGTCTGATACACGTCTGAAACACGTCTGAAACACGTCTGATACACGTGTGATACACGTCTGAAACACGTCTGATACACGTCTGATACACATGTGATACACGTCTAATACATGTCTGAAACACGTCTGATACACTTGTGATACACGTCTGATACACTTGTGATACACGTGTGATACTCGTCTGATACACGTCTGAAACACGTCTGATACAAGTCTGAAACACGTCTGATACACTTGTGATACACGTGTGATACACGTCTGATACACGTCTAAAACACGTCTGAAACACGTCTGATACACGTGTGATACACGTCTGAAACACGTCTGATACACGTCTGATACACGTGTGATACACGTCTGAAACACGCCTGAAACACATCTGATACACGTCTGAAACACGTCTGATACACGTCTGATACACGTCTGATACACGTCTAATACACGTGTGAAACACGCCTGAAACAAGCCTGAAACACGTCTGAAACACGCCTGAAACACGTCTGATACACGTCTGAAACACGTCTGATACACGTCTGATACACGTCTGATACACGTCTGAAACACGTCTGATACACTTGTGATACACGTCTGATACACGTCTGATACACGTCTGAAACACGTCTGATACACGTCCGAAACACGTCTGATACACGTCTGAAACACGTCTGATACACGTCTGATACACGTCTGAAACACGTCTGATACACTTGTGATACACGTCTGATACACGTCTGAAACACGTCTGATACACGTCTGATACACGTCTGAAACACGTCTGATACACGTCTGAAACACGTCTGATACATTTGTGATACACGTCTGATACACGTCTGAAACACGTCTGATACACGTCTGATACACGTCTGAAACACGTCTGATACACGTCTGATACACGTCTGAAACACGTCTGATACAAGTCTGAAACACGTCTGATACACTTGTGATACACGTGTGATACACGTCTGATACACGTCTGAAACACGTCTGAAACACGTCTGATACACGTGTGATACACGTCTGAAACACGTCTGATACACGTCTGATACACGTGTGATACACGTCTGAAACACGTCTGAAACACGCCTGAAACACATCTGATACACGTCTGAAACACGTCTGATACACGTCTGATACAGGTCTGATACACGTCTAATACACGTGTGAAACACGCCTGAAACAAGCCTGAAACACGTCTGAAACACGCCTGAAACACGTCTGATACACGTCTGAAACACGTCTGATACACGTCTGAAACACGTCTGATACACGTGTGATACACGTCTGAAACACGTCTGATACACGTCTGATACACATGTGATACACGTCTAATACATGTCTGAAACACGTCTGATACACTTGTGATACACGTCTGATACACTTGTGATACACGTGTGATACTCGTCTGATACACGTCTGAAACACGTCTGATACAAGTCTGAAACACGTCTGATACACTTGTGATACACGTGTGATACACGTCTGATACACGTCTGAAACACGTCTGAAACACGTCTGATACACGTGTGATACACGTCTGAAACACGTCTGATACACGTCTGATACACGTGTGATACACGTCTGAAACACGTCTGAAACACGCATGAAACACATCTGATACACGTCTGAAACACGTCTGATACACGTCTGATACACGTCTGATACACGTCTAATACACGTGTGAAACACGCCTGAAACAAGCCTGAAACACGTCTGAAACACGCCTGAAACACGTCTGATACACGTCTGAAACACGTCTGATACACGTCTGATACACGTCTGATACACGTCTGAAACACGTCTGATACACTTGTGATACACGTCTGATACACGTCTGATACACGTCTGAAACACGTCTGATACACGTCCGAAACACGTCTGATACACGTCTGAAACACGTCTGATACACGTCTGATACACGTCTGAAACACGTCTGATACACTTGTGATACACGTCTGATACACGTCTGAAACACGTCTGATACACGTCTGAAACACGTCTGATACACGTCTGAAACACGTCTGATACATTTGTGATACACGTCTGATACACGTCTGAAACACGTCTGATACACGTCTGATACACGTCTGAAACACGTCTGATACACGTCTGATACACGTCTGAAACACGTCTGATACAAGTCTGAAACACATCTGATACACTTGTGATACACGTGTGATACACGTCTGATACACGTCTGAAACACGTCTGAAACACGTCTGATACACGTGTGATACACGTCTGAAACACGTCTGATACACGTCTGATACACGTGTGATACACGTCTGAAACACGTCTGAAACACGCCTGAAACACATCTGATACACGTCTGAAACACGTCTGATACACGTCTGATACACGTCTGATACACGTCTAATACACGTGTGAAACACGCCTGAAACAAGCCTGAAACACGTCTGAAACACGCCTGAAACACGTCTGATACACGTCTGATACACGTCTGAAACACGTCTGATACACTTGTGATACACGTCTGATACACGTCTGATACACGTCTGAAACACGTCTGATACACGTCCGAAACACGTCTGATACACGTCTGAAACACGTCTGATACACGTCTGATACACGTCTGAAACACGTCTGATACACTTGTGATACACGTCTGATACACGTCTGAAACACGTCTGATACACGTCTGATACACGTCTGAAACACGTCTGATACACGTCTGAAACACGTCTGATACATTTGTGATACACGTCTGATACACGTCTGAAACACGTCTGATACACGTCTGATACACGTCTGAAACACGTCTGATACACGTCTGATACACGTCTGAAACACGTCTGATACACGTCCGAAACACGTCTGATGCACGTCTGATACACGTCTGATACACGTCTGAAACACGTCTGATACACGTCTGATACACGTCTGAAACACGTCTGATACATTTGTGATACACGTGTGATACACGTCTGATACACGTCTGAAACACGTCTGAAACACGTCTGAAACACGTCTGATACACGTCTGATACACGTGTGATACACGTGTGATACACGTGTGATACACGTCTGATACACGTCTGAAACACGTCTGAAACAAGTCTTAAACACGTCTGTAACACGTCTGAAACACGTCTGAAACACGTCTGTAACACGTCTGTATCACGTCTTAAACACGTCAGATACACGTCTAATACACGTGTGACACACGTCTGATACATGTGTGATACACGTCTGTAACACGTCTGAAACACGTCTGAAACACGTCTGATACACGTCTGATACACGTGTGATACACGTCTGATACACGTCCGAAACACGTCCGATACACGTCTGAAACACGTCTGATACACGTGTGATACACGTGTGATACACGTCCGAAACACGCCTGAAACACGTCTGATACACGTCTGAAACACGTCTGATACACGTCTGAAACACGTCTGATACACGTCTGAAACACGTCTGATACACGTCTGATACACGTCCAATACACGTCTAATACACGTGTGAAACACGTCTGAAACACGTCTGAAACAAGTCTTAAACACGTCTGTAACACGTCTGAAACACGTCTGATACACGTCTGATACACGTGTGATACACGTCTGATACACGTCTGAAACACGTCTGATACACGTCTGAAACACGTCTGATACACGTCTGAAACACGTCTGATACACGTCTGAAACACGTCTGATACACGTCTGAAACACGTCTGATACACTTGTGATAAACGTCTGATACACGTCTGAAACACGTCTGAAACACGCCTGAAACACGTCTGATACACGTCTGAAACACGTCTGATACACGTCTGATACACGTCTGAAACACGTCTGATACACTTGTGATACACGTCTGATACACGTCTGATACACGTCTGAAACACGTCTGATACACGTCTGATACACGTCTGATAAACGTCTGATACACGTCTGAAACACGTCTGATACACGTCCGAAACATGTCTGATACACGTCTGAAACATGCCTGATACACGTCTAATACACGTGTGAAACACGCCTGAAACAAGCCTGAAACACGCCTGAAACACGTCTGATACACGTCTGAAACGCGTCTGATACACGTCTGATACACGTCTGATACACGTCTGAAACACGTCTGATACACTTGTGATACACGTCTGATACACGTCTGATACACGTCTGAAACACGTCTGATACACGTCTGATAAACGTCTGATACACGTCTGAAACACGTCTGATACACGTCCGAAACATGTCTGATACACGTCTGAAACACGTCTGATGCACGTCTGAAACACGTCTGATGCACGTGTGAAACACGTCTGATACACGTCTGATACACGTCTGATGCACGTTTGAAACAAGTCTTAAACACGCCTGAAACACGCCTGAAACACGTCCGAAACACGCCTGAAACACGTCTGATACACGTCTGAAACACGTCTGATACACGTCTGAAACACGTCTGTAACACGTCTGAAACACGTCTGATACACGTCTGAAACACGTCTGAAACACGTCTGATACACGTCTGATACACGTGTGATACACGTCTGATACGCGTCTGAAACACGTCTGATACACTTGTGATACACGTCTGATACACGTCTGAAACACGTCTGATACACGTCTGATACACGTCTGATACACGTCTGAAACACGTCTGATACACTTGTGATACATGTGTGATACACGTCTGATACACGTCTGATACACGTCTGAAACACGTCTGATACACGTCTGAAACACGTCTGATACACGTCTGATACACGTCTGATACACGTCTGAAACACGTCTGATACACGTCTGATACACGTGTGATACACGTCTGATACACGTCTGAAACACGTCTGAAACACGTCTGATACACGTGTGATACACGTCTGAAACACGTCTGAAACACGTCTGAAACACGTCTGATACACGTCTGATACACGTATGAAACACGTCTGATACACGTCTGATACACATGTGATACACGTCTGATACATGTCTGAAACACGTCTGATACACTTGTGATACACGTCTGATACACTTGTGATACACGTGTGATACACGTCTGATACACGTCTGAAACACGTCTGATACACGTCTGAAACACGTCTGATACACGTCTGATACACATGTGATACACGTCTGATACACGTGTGATACACGTCTGATACACGTCTGAAACACGTCTGAAACACGTCTGATACACGTGTGATACACGTCTGAAACACGTCTGAAACACGTCTGATACACGTGTGATACACGTCTGAAACACGTCTGAAACACGTCTGAAACACGTCTGATACACGTGTGATACACGTCTGAAACACGTCTGATACACGTCTGATACACATGTGATACACGTCTGATACATGTCTGAAACACGTCTGATACACGTCTGATACACTTGTGATACACGTCTGATACACGTCTGAAACACGTCTGAAACACGTCTGATACACGTGAGATACACGTCTGAAACACGTCTGAAACACGTCTGATACACGTGTGATACACGTCTGAAACACGTCTGATACACGTCTGATACACATGTGATACACGTCTGATACATGTCTGAAACACGTCTGATACACGTCTGATACACTTGTGATACACGTGTGATACACGTCTGATACACGTCTGATACACTTGTGATACACGTGTGATACTCGTCTGATACACGTCTGAAACACGTCTGATACACGTCTGATACACGTCCAATACACGTCTAATACACGTGTGAAACACGTCTGATACACGTCTGAAACACGTCTGATACACGTCTGAAACACGTCTGATACACGTCTTATACACGTCCAATACACGTCTAATACACGTGTGAAACACGTCTGAAACACGTCTGAAACAAGTCTTAAACACGTCTGTAACACGTCTGAAACACGTCTGATACACGTCTGATACACGTGTGATACACGTCTGATACACGTCTGAAACACGTCTGATACACGTCTGAAACACGTCTGATACACGTCTGAAACACGTCTGATATACGTCTGAAACACGTCTGATACACGTCTGAAACACGTCTGATACACTTGTGATAAACGTCTGATACACGTCTGAAACACGTCTGAAACACGCCTGAAACACGTCTGATACACGTCTGAAACACGTCTGATACACGTCTGATACACGTCTGAAACACGTCTGATACACTTGTGATACACGTCTGATACACGTCTGATACACGTCTGAAACACGTCTGATACACGTCTGATACACGTCTGATAAACGTCTGATACACGTCTGAAACACGTCTGATACACGTCCAAAACATGTCTGATACACGTCTGAAACATGCCTGATACACGTCTAATACACGTGTGAAACACGCCTGAAACAAGCCTGAAACACGCCTGAAACACGTCTGATACACGTCTGAAACGCGTCTGATACACGTCTGATACACGTCTGATACACGTCTGAAACACGTCTGATACACTTGTGATACACGTCTGATACACGTCTGAAACACGTCTGATACACGTCCGAAACATGTCTGATACACGTCTGAAACACGTCTGATGCACGTCTGAAACACGTCTGATGCACGTCTGAAACACGTCTGATACACGTCTGATACACGTCTGATACACGTTTGAAACAAGTCTTAAACACGCCTGAAACACGCCTGAAACACGTCCGAAACACGCCTGAAACACGTCTGATACACGTCTGAAACATGTCTGATACACGTCTGAAACACGTCTGTAACACGTCTGAAACACGTCTGATACACGTCTGAAACACGTCTGAAACACGTCTGATACACGTGTGATACACGTCTGAAACACGTCTGATACACGTCTGATACACGTGTGATACACGTCTGATACACGTCTGAAACACGTCTGATACACTTGTGATACACGTCTGATACACGTCTGAAACACGTCTGATACACGTCTGATACACGTCTGATACACGTCTGAAACACGTCTGATACACTTGTGATACATGTGTGATACACGTCTGATACACGTCTGATACACGTCTGAAACACGTCTGATACACGTCTGAAACACGTCTGATACACGTCTGATACACGTCTGAAACACGTCTGATACACGTCTGATACACGTGTGATACAAGTCTGAAACACGTCTGATACACGTCTGATACACATGTGATACACGTCTGATACATGTCTGAAACACGTCTGATACACGTCTGATACACTTGTGATACACGTCTGATACACGTCTGAAACACGTCTGAAACACGTCTGATACACGTGTGATACACGTCTGAAACACGTCTGAAACACGTCTGATACACGTGTGATACACGTCTGAAACACGTCTGATACACGTCTGATACACATGTGATACACGTCTGATACATGTCTGAAACACGTCTGATACACGTCTGATACACTTGTGATACACGTGTGATACACGTCTGATACACGTCTGATACACTTGTGATACACGTGTGATACTCGTCTGATACACGTCTGAAACACGTCTGATACACGTCTGATACACGTCCAATACACGTCTAATACACGTGTGAAACACGTCTGATACACGTCTGAAACACGTCTGATACACGTCTGAAACACGTCTGATACACGTCTGATACACGTCCAATACACGTCTAATACACGTGTGAAACACGTCTGAAACACGTCTGAAACAAGTCTTAAACACGTCTGTAACACGTCTGAAACACGTCTGATACACGTCTGATACACGTGTGATACACGTCTGATACACGTCTGAAACACGTCTGATACACGTCTGAAACACGTCTGATACACGTCTGAAACACGTCTGATACACGTCTGAAACACGTCTGATACACGTCTGAAACACGTCTGATACACTTGTGATAAACGTCTGATACACGTCTGAAACACGTCTGAAACACGCCTGAAACACGTCTGATACACGTCTGAAACACGTCTGATACACGTCTGATACACGTCTGAAACACGTCTGATACACTTGTGATACACGTCTGATACACGTCTGATACACGTCTGAAATACGTCTGATACACGTCTGATACACGTCTGATAAACGTCTGATACACGTCTGAAACACGTCTGATACACGTCCGAAACATGTCTGATACACGTCTGAAACATGCCTGATACACGTCTAATACACGTGTGAAACACGCCTGAAACAAGCCTGAAACACGCCTGAAACACGTCTGATACACGTCTGAAACGCGTCTGATACACGTCTGATACACGTCTGATACACGTCTGAAACACGTCTGATACACTTGTGATACACGTCTGATACACGTCTGAAACACGTCTGATACACGTCCGAAACATGTCTGATACACGTCTGAAACACGTCTGATGCACGTCTGAAACACGTCTGATGCACGTCTGAAACACGTCTGATACACGTCTGATACACGTCTGATACACGTTTGAAACAAGTCTTAAACACGCCTGAAACACGCCTGAAACACGTCCGAAACACGCCTGAAACACGTCTGATACACGTCTGAAACACGTCTGATACACGTCTGAAACAAGTCTGTAACACGTCTGAAACACGTCTGATACACGTCTGAAACACGTCTGAAACACGTCTGAAACACGTCTGATACACGTCTGAAACACGTCTGTAACACGTCTGAAACACGTCTGATACACGTCTGAAACACGTGTGATACACGTCTGAAACACGTCTGATACACGTCTGATACACGTGTGATACACGTCTGATACACGTCTGAAACACGTCTGATACACTTGTGATACACGTCTGATACACGTCTGATACACGTCTGATACACGTCTGAAACACGTCTGATACACTTGTGATACATGTGTGATACACGTCTGATACACGTCTGATACACGTCTGAAACACGTCTGATACACGTCTGAAACACGTCTGATACACGTCTGATACACTTGTGATACACGTGTGATACACGTCTGATACACGTCTGAAACACGTCTGAAACACGTCTGATACACGTGTGATACACGTCTGAAACACGTCTGATACACGTCTGATACACGTGTGATACACGTCTGAAACACGTCTGAAACACGCCTGAAACACATCTGATACACGTCTGAAACACGTCTGATACACGTCTGATACAGGTCTGATACACGTCTAATACACGTGTGAAACACGCCTGAAACAAGCCTGAAACACGTCTGAAACACGCCTGAAACACGTCTGATACACGTCTGAAACACGTCTGATACACGTCTGAAACACGTCTGATACACGTGTGATACACGTCTGAAACACGTCTGATACACGTCTGATACACATGTGATACACGTCTAATACATGTCTGAAACACGTCTGATACACTTGTGATACACGTCTGATACACTTGTGATACACGTGTGATACTCGTCTGATACACGTCTGAAACACGTCTGATACAAGTCTGAAACACGTCTGATACACTTGTGATACACGTGTGATACACGTCTGATACACGTCTGAAACACGTCTGAAACACGTCTGATACACGTGTGATACACGTCTGAAACACGTCTGATACACGTCTGATACACGTGTGATACACGTCTGAAACACGTCTGAAACACGCCTGAAACACATCTGATACACGTCTGAAACACGTCTGATACACGTCTGATACACGTCTGATACACGTCTAATACACGTGTGAAACACGCCTGAAACAAGCCTGAAACACGTCTGAAACACGCCTGAAACACGTCTGATACACGTCTGAAACACGTCTGATACACGTCTGATACACTTGTGATACACGTCTGATACACGTCTGATACACGTCTGAAACACGTCTGATACACGTCCGAAACACGTCTGATACACGTCTGAAACACGTCTGATACACGTCTGATACACGTCTGAAACACGTCTGATACACTTGTGATACACGTCTGATACACGTCTGAAACACGTCTGATACACGTCTGAAACACGTCTGATACACGTCTGAAACACGTCTGATACATTTGTGATACACGTCTGATACACGTCTGAAACACGTCTGATACACGTCTGATACACGTCTGAAACACGTCTGATACACGTCTGATACACGTCTGAAACACGTCTGATACAAGTCTGAAACACATCTGATACACTTGTGATACACGTGTGATACACGTCTGATACACGTCTGAAACACGTCTGAAACACGTCTGATACACGTGTGATACACGTCTGAAACACGTCTGATACACGTCTGATACACGTGTGATACACGTCTGAAACACGTCTGAAACACGCCTGAAACACATCTGATACACGTCTGAAACACGTCTGATACACGTCTGATACACGTCTAATACACGTGTGAAACACGCCTGAAACAAGCCTGAAACACGTCTGAAACACGCCTGAAACACGTCTGATACACGTCTGAAACACGTCTGATACACGTCTGATACACGTCTGATACACGTCTGAAACACGTCTGATACACTTGTGATACACGTCTGATACACGTCTGATACACGTCTGAAACACGTCTGATACACGTCCGAAACACGTCTGATACACGTCTGAAACACGTCTGATACACGTCTGATACACGTCTGAAACACGTCTGATACACTTGTGATACACGTCTGATACACGTCTGAAACACGTCTGATACACGTCTGATACACGTCTGAAACACGTCTGATACACGTCTGAAACACGTCTGATACATTTGTGATACACGTCTGATACACGTCTGAAACACGTCTGATACACGTCTGATACACGTCTGAAACACGTCTGATACACGTCTGATACACGTCTGAAACACGTCTGATACACGTCCGAAACACGTCTGATGCACGTCTGATACACGTCTGATACACGTCTGAAACACGTCTGATACACGTCTGATACACGTCTGAAACACGTCTGATACATTTGTGATACACGTGTGATACACGTCTGATACACGTCTGAAACACGTCTGAAACACGTCTGAAACACGTCTGATACACGTCTGATACACGTGTGATACACGTGTGATACACGTGTGATACACGTCTGATACACGTCTGAAACACGTCTGATACACGTGTGATACACGTGTGATATACGTCTGAAACACGTCTGAAACACTTGTGATACACGTGTGATACACGTCTGATACACGTCTGAAACAAGTCTTAAACACGTCTGTAACACGTCTGAAACACGTCTGAAACACGTCTGTAACACGTCTGTATCACGTCTTAAACACGTCAGATACACGTCTAATACACGTGTGACACACGTCTGATACATGTGTGATACACGTCTGTAACACGTCTGAAACACGTCTGAAACACGTCTGATACACGTCTGATACACGTGTGATACACGTCTGATACACGTCCGAAACACGTCCGATACACGTCTGAAACACGTCTGATACACGTGTGATACACGTGTGATACACGTCCGAAACACGCCTGAAACACGTCTGATACACGTCTGAAACACGTCTGATACACGTCTGAAACACGTCTGATACACGTCTGAAACACGTCTGATACACGTCTGATACACGTCCAATACACGTCTAATACACGTGTGAAA
Source organism: Eucyclogobius newberryi (assembly GCF_026437365.1). Classification (NCBI taxonomy): domain Eukaryota; kingdom Metazoa; phylum Chordata; class Actinopteri; order Gobiiformes; family Gobiidae; genus Eucyclogobius; species Eucyclogobius newberryi. The sequence continues at coordinate 39,892,898 of NW_027315735.1, read as the reverse complement.
CACGTCTGAAACACGTCTGAAACAAGTCTTAAACACGTCTGTAACACGTCTGAAACACGTCTGATACACGTCTGATACACGTGTGATACACGTCTGATACACGTCTGAAACACGTCTGATACACGTCTGAAACACGTCTGATACACGTCTGAAACACGTCTGATACACGTCTGAAACACGTCTGATACACGTCTGAAACACGTCTGATACACTTGTGATAAACGTCTGATACACGTCTGAAACACGTCTGAAACACGCCTGAAACACGTCTGATACACGTCTGAAACACGTCTGATACACGTCTGATACACGTCTGAAACACGTCTGATACACTTGTGATACACGTCTGATACACGTCTGATACACGTCTGAAACACGTCTGATACACGTCTGATACACGTCTGATAAACGTCTGATACACGTCTGAAACACGTCTGATACACGTCCGAAACATGTCTGATACACGTCTGAAACATGCCTGATACACGTCTAATACACGTGTGAAACACGCCTGAAACAAGCCTGAAACACGCCTGAAACACGTCTGATACACGTCTGAAACGCGTCTGATACACGTCTGATACACGTCTGATACACGTCTGAAACACGTCTGATACACTTGTGATACACGTCTGATACACGTCTGATACACGTCTGAAACACGTCTGATACACGTCTGATAAACGTCTGATACACGTCTGAAACACGTCTGATACACGTCCGAAACATGTCTGATACACGTCTGAAACACGTCTGATGCACGTCTGAAACACGTCTGATGCACGTCTGAAACACGTCTGATACACGTCTGATACACGTCTGATACACGTTTGAAACAAGTCTTAAACACGCCTGAAACACGCCTGAAACACGTCCGAAACACGCCTGAAACACGTCTGATACACGTCTGAAACACGTCTGATACACGTCTGAAACACGTCTGTAACACGTCTGAAACACGTCTGATACACGTCTGAAACACGTCTGAAACACGTCTGATACACGTCTGATACACGTGTGATACACGTCTGATACGCGTCTGAAACACGTCTGATACACTTGTGATACACGTCTGATACACGTCTGAAACACGTCTGATACACGTCTGATACACGTCTGAAACACGTCTGATACACTTGTGATACATGTGTGATACACGTCTGATACACGTCTGATACACGTCTGAAACACGTCTGATACACGTCTGAAACACGTCTGATACACGTCTGATACACGTCTGATACACGTCTGAAACACGTCTGATACACGTCTGATACACGTGTGATACACGTCTGATACACGTCTGAAACACGTCTGAAACACGTCTGATACACGTGTGATACACGTCTGAAACACGTCTGAAACACGTCTGAAACACGTCTGATACACGTCTGATACACGTATGAAACTCGTCTGATACACGTCTGATACACATGTGATACACGTCTGATACATGTCTGAAACACGTCTGATACACTTGTGATACACGTCTGATACACTTGTGATACACGTGTGATACACGTCTGATACACGTCTGAAACACGTCTGATACACGTCTGAAACACGTCTGATACACGTCTGATACACATGTGATACACGTCTGATACACGTGTGATACACGTCTGATACACGTCTGAAACACGTCTGAAACACGTCTGATACACGTGTGATACACGTCTGAAACACGTCTGAAACACGTCTGATACACGTGTGATACACGTCTGAAACACGTCTGAAACACGTCTGAAACACGTCTGATACACGTGTGATACACGTCTGAAACACGTCTGATACACGTCTGATACACATGTGATACACGTCTGATACATGTCTGAAACACGTCTGATACACGTCTGATACACTTGTGATACACGTCTGATACACGTCTGAAACACGTCTGAAACACGTCTGAAACACGTCTGATACACGTGTGATACACGTCTGAAACACGTCTGAAACACGTCTGATACACGTGTGATACACGTCTGAAACACGTCTGATACACGTCTGATACACATGTGATACACGTCTGATACATGTCTGAAACACGTCTGATACACGTCTGATACACTTGTGATACACGTGTGATACACGTCTGATACACGTCTGATACACTTGTGATACACGTGTGATACTCGTCTGATACACGTCTGAAACACGTCTGATACACGTCTGATACACGTCCAATACACGTCTAATACACGTGTGAAACACGTCTGATACACGTCTGAAACACGTCTGATACACGTCTGAAACACGTCTGATACACGTCTGATACACGTCCAATACACGTCTAATACACGTGTGAAACACGTCTGAAACACGTCTGAAACAAGTCTTAAACACGTCTGTAACACGTCTGAAACACGTCTGATACACGTCTGATACACGTGTGATACACGTCTGATACACGTCTGAAACACGTCTGATACACGTCTGAAACACGTCTGATACACGTCTGAAACACGTCTGATATACGTCTGAAACACGTCTGATACACGTCTGAAACACGTCTGATACACTTGTGATAAACGTCTGATACACGTCTGAAACACGTCTGAAACACGCCTGAAACACGTCTGATACACGTCTGAAACACGTCTGATACACGTCTGATACACGTCTGAAACACGTCTGATACACTTGTGATACACGTCTGATACACGTCTGATACACGTCTGAAACACGTCTGATACACGTCTGATACACGTCTGATAAACGTCTGATACACGTCTGAAACACGTCTGATACACGTCCGAAACATGTCTGATACACGTCTGAAACATGCCTGATACACGTCTAATACACGTGTGAAACACGCCTGAAACAAGCCTGAAACACGCCTGAAACACGTCTGATACACGTCTGAAACGCGTCTGATACACGTCTGATACACGTCTGATACACGTCTGAAACACGTCTGATACACTTGTGATACACGTCTGATACACGTCTGAAACACGTCTGATACACGTCCGAAACATGTCTGATACACGTCTGAAACACGTCTGATGCACGTCTGAAACACGTCTGATGCACGTCTGAAACACGTCTGATACACGTCTGATACACGTCTGATACACGTTTGAAACAAGTCTTAAACACGCCTGAAACACGCCTGAAACACGTCCGAAACACGCCTGAAACACGTCTGATACACGTCTGAAACACGTCTGATACACGTCTGAAACACGTCTGTAACACGTCTGAAACACGTCTGATACACGTCTGAAACACGTCTGAAACACGTCTGATACACGTGTGATACACGTCTGAAACACGTCTGATACACGTCTGATACACGTCTGAAACACGTCTGATACACTTGTGATACACGTCTGATACACGTCTGAAACACGTCTGATACACGTCTGATACACGTCTGATACACGTCTGAAACACGTCTGATACACTTGTGATACATGTGTGATACACGTCTGATACACGTCTGATATACGTCTGAAACACGTCTGATACACGTCTGAAACACGTCTGATACACGTCTGATACACGTCTGATACACGTCTGAAACACGTCTGATACACGTCTGATACACGTGTGATACAAGTCTGAAACACGTCTGATACACGTCTGATACACATGTGATACACGTCTGATACATGTCTGAAACACGTCTGATACACGTCTGATACACTTGTGATACACGTCTGATACACGTCTGAAACACGTCTGAAACACGTCTGATACACGTGTGATACACGTCTGAAACACGTCTGAAACACGTCTGATACACGTGTGATACACGTCTGAAACACGTCTGATACACGTCTGATACACATGTGATACACGTCTGATACATGTCTGAAACACGTCTGATACACGTCTGATACACTTGTGATACACGTGTGATACACGTCTGATACACGTCTGATACACTTGTGATACACGTGTGATACTCGTCTGATACACGTCTGAAACACGTCTGATACACGTCTGATACACGTCCAATACACGTCTAATACACGTGTGAAACACGTCTGATACACGTCTGAAACACGTCTGATACACGTCTGAAACACGTCTGATACACGTCTGATACACGTCCAATACACGTCTAATACACGTGTGAAACACGTCTGAAACACGTCTGAAACAAGTCTTAAACACGTCTGTAACACGTCTGAAACACGTCTGATACACGTCTGATACACGTGTGATACACGTCTGATACACGTCTGAAACACGTCTGATACACGTCTGAAACACGTCTGATACACGTCTGAAACACGTCTGATACACGTCTGAAACACGTCTGATACACGTCTGAAACACGTCTGATACACTTGTGATAAACGTCTGATACACGTCTGAAACACGTCTGAAACACGCCTGAAACACGTCTGATACACGTCTGAAACACGTCTGATACACGTCTGATACACGTCTGAAACACGTCTGATACACTTGTGATACACGTCTGATACACGTCTGATACACGTCTGAAACACGTCTGATACACGTCTGATACACGTCTGATAAACGTCTGATACACGTCTGAAACACGTCTGATACACGTCCGAAACATGTCTGATACACGTCTGAAACATGCCTGATACACGTCTAATACACGTGTGAAACACGCCTGAAACAAGCCTGAAACACGCCTGAAACACGTCTGATACACGTCTGAAACGCGTCTGATACACGTCTGATACACGTCTGATACACGTCTGAAACACGTCTGATACACTTGTGATACACGTCTGATACACGTCTGAAACACGTCTGATACACGTCCGAAACATGTCTGATACACGTCTGAAACACGTCTGATGCACGTCTGAAACACGTCTGATGCACGTCTGAAACACGTCTGATACACGTCTGATACACGTCTGATACACGTTTGAAACAAGTCTTAAACACGCCTGAAACACGCCTGAAACACGTCCGAAACACGCCTGAAACACGTCTGATACACGTCTGAAACACGTCTGATACACGTCTGAAACACGTCTGTAACACGTCTGAAACACGTCTGATACACGTCTGAAACACGTCTGAAACACGTCTGATACACGTGTGATACACGTCTGAAACACGTCTGATACACGTCTGATACACGTGTGATACACGTCTGATACACGTCTGAAACACGTCTGATACACTTGTGATACACGTCTGATACACGTCTGAAACACGTCTGATACACGTCTGATACACGTCTGATACACGTCTGAAACACGTCTGATACACTTGTGATACATGTGTGATACACGTCTGATACACATCTGATACACGTCTGAAACACGTCTGATACACGTCTGAAACACGTCTGATACACGTCTGATACACGTCTGATACACGTCTGAAACACGTCTGATACACGTCTGATACACGTGTGATACACGTCTGATACACGTCTGAAACACGTCTGAAACACGTCTGATACACGTGTGATACACGTCTGAAACACGTCTGAAACACGTCTGAAACACGTCTGATACACGTCTGATACACGTATGAAACACGTCTGATACACGTCTGATACACATGTGATACACGTCTGATACATGTCTGAAACACGTCTGATACACTTGTGATACACGTCTGATACACTTGTGATACACGTGTGATACACGTCTGATACACGTCTGAAACACGTCTGATACACGTCTGAAACACGTCTGATACACGTCTGATACACATGTGATACACGTCTGATACACGTGTGATACACGTCTGATACACGTCTGAAACACGTCTGAAACACGTCTGATACACGTGTGATACACGTCTGAAACACGTCTGAAACACGTCTGATACACGTCTGATACACTTGTGATACACGTTTGATACACGTCTGATACACGTCTGAAACACGTCTGAAACACGTCTGATACACGTGTGATACACGTCTGAAACACGTCTGAAACACGTCTGATACACGTGTGATACACGTCTGAAACACGTCTGATACACGTCTGATACACATGTGATACACGTCTGATACATGTCTGAAACACGTCTGATACACGTCTGATACACTTGTGATACACGTGTGATACACGTCTGATACACGTCTGATACACTTGTGATACACGTGTGATACTCGTCTGATACACGTCTGAAACACGTCTGATACACGTCTGATACACGTCCAATACACGTCTAATACACGTGTGAAACACGTCTGTAACACGTCTGAAACACGTCTGATACACGTCTGATACACGTGTGATACACGTCTGATACACGTCTGAAACACGTCTGATACACGTCTGAAACACGTCTGATACACGTCTGAAACACGTCTGATACACGTCTGATACACGTCTGATACACGTCTGAAACACGTCTGATACACGTCTGAAACACGTCTGATACACGTCTGAAACACGTCTGATACACTTGTGATACACGTCTGATACACGTCTGATACACGTCTGAAACACGTCTGATACACGTCTGATACACGTCTGATAAACGTCTGATACACGTCTGAAACACGTCTGATACACGTCCGAAACATGTCTGATACACGTCTGAAACATGCCTGATACACGTCTAATACACGTGTGAAACACGCCTGAAACAAGCCTGAAACACGCCTGAAACACGTCTGATACACGTCTGAAACGCGTCTGATACACGTCTGATAAACGTCTGATACACGTCTGAAACACGTCTGATACACTTGTGATACACGTCTGATACACGTCTGATACACGTCTGAAACACGTCTGATACACGTCTGAAACACGTCTGATAAAAGTCTGATACACGTCCGAAACATGTCTGATACACGTCTGAAACACGTCTGATGCACGTCTGAAACACGTCTGATGCACGTGTGAAACACGTCTGATACACGTCTGATACACGTCTGATACACGTTTGAAACAAGTCTTAAACACGTCTGATACACGTCTGAAACACGTCTGATACACGTCTGAAACACGTCTGTAACACGTCTGAAACACGTCTGATACACGTCTGAAACACGTCTGAAACACGTCTGAAACACGTCTGATACACTTGTGATAAACGTCTGATACACGTCTGAAACACGTCTGAAACACGCCTGAAACACGTCTGATACACGTCTGAAACACGTCTGATACACGTCTGATACACGTCTGATACACGTCTGAAACACGTCTGATACACTTGTGATACACGTCTGATACACGTCTGATACACGTCTGAAACACGTCTGATACACGTCTGATACACGTCTGATAAACGTCTGATACACGTCTGAAACACGTCTGATACACGTCCGAAACATGTCTGATACACGTCTGAAACATGCCTGATACACGTCTAATACACGTGTGAAACACGCCTGAAACAAGCCTGAAACACGCCTGAAACACGTCTGATACACGTCTGAAACGCGTCTGATACACGTCTGATACACGTCTGATACACGTCTGAAACACGTCTGATACACTTGTGATACACGTCTGATACACGTCTGATACACGTCTGAAACACGTCTGATACACGTCTGATACACGTCTGATAAACGTCTGATACACGTCTGAAACACGTCTGATACACGTCCGAAACATGTCTGATACACGTCTGAAACACGTCTGATGCACGTCTGAAACACGTCTGATGCACGTCTGAAACACGTCTGATACACGTCTGATACACGTCTGATACACGTTTGAAACAAGTCTTAAACACGCCTGAAACACGCCTGAAACACGTCCGAAACACGCCTGAAACACGTCTGATACACGTCTGAAACACGTCTGATACACGTCTGAAACACGTCTGTAACACGTCTGAAACACGTCTGATACACGTCTGAAACACGTCTGAAACACGTCTGATACACGTGTGATACACGTCTGAAACACGTCTGATACACGTCTGATACACGTGTGATACACGTCTGATACACGTCTGAAACACGTCTGATACACTTGTGATACACGTCTGATACACGTCTGAAACACGTCTGATACACGTCTGATACACGTCTGATACACGTCTGAAACACGTCTGATACACTTGTGATACATGTGTGATACACGTCTGATACACGTCTGATACACGTCTGAAACACGTCTGATACACGTCTGAAACACGTCTGATACACGTCTGATACACGTCTGATACACGTCTGAAACACGTCTGATACACGTCTGATACACGTGTGATACACGTCTGATACACGTCTGAAACACGTCTGAAACACGTCTGATACACGTGTGATACACGTCTGAAACACGTCTGAAACACGTCTGAAACACGTCTGATACACGTCTGATACACGTATGAAACACGTCTGATACACGTCTGATACACATGTGATACACGTCTGATACATGTCTGAAACACGTCTGATACACTTGTTATACACGTCTGATACACTTGTGATACACGTGTGATACACGTCTGATACACGTCTGAAACACGTCTGATACACGTCTGAAACACGTCTGATACACATGTGATACACGTCTGATACACGTGTGATACACGTCTGATACACGTCTGAAACACGTCTGAAACACGTCTGATACACGTGTGATACACGTCTGAAACACGTCTGAAACACATCTGATACACGTGTGATACACGTCTGAAACACGTCTGATACACGTCTGATACACTTGTGATACACGTCTGATACACGTCTGAAACACGTCTGATACACGTCTGATACACGTCTGATACACGTCTGAAACACGTCTGATACACTTGTGATACATGTGTGATACACGTCTGATACACGTCTGATACACGTCTGAAACACGTCTGATACACGTCTGAAACACGTCTGATACACGTCTGATACACGTCTGATACACGTCTGAAACACGTCTGATACACGTCTGATACACGTGTGATACACGTCTGATACACGTCTGAAACACGTCTGATACACGTGTGATACACGTCTGAAACACGTCTGAAACACGTCTGAAACACGTCTGATACACGTCTGATACACGTATGAAACACGTCTGATACACGTCTGATACACATGTGATACACGTCTGATACATGTCTGAAACACGTCTGATACACTTGTGATACACGTCTGATACACTTGTGATACACGTGTGATACACGTCTGATACACGTCTGAAACACGTCTGATACACGTCTGAAACACGTCTGATACACATGTGATACACGTCTGATACACGTGTGATACACGTCTGATACACGTCTGAAACACGTCTGAAACACGTCTGATACACGTGTGATACACGTCTGAAACACGTCTGAAACACATCTGATACACGTGTGATACACGTCTGAAACACGTCTGATACACGTCTGATACACTTGTGATACACGTGTGATACACGTCTGATACACGTCTGATACACTTGTGATACACGTGTGATACTCGTCTGATACACGTCTGAAACACGTCTGATACACGTCTGATACACGTCCAATACACGTCTAATACACGTGTGAAACACGTCTGAAACACGTCTGAAACAAGTCTTAAACACGTCTGTAACACGTCTGAAACACGTCTGATACACGTGTGATACACGTCTGATACACGTCTGAAACACGTCTGATACACGTCTGAAACACGTCTGATACACGTCTGAAACACGTCTGATACACGTCTGAAACACGTCTGATACACGTCTGAAACACGTCTGATACACTTTTGATACACGTCTGATACACGTCTGAAACACGTCTGATACACTTGTGATAAACGTCTGATACACGTCTGAAACACGTCTGATACACGTCTGAAACACGTCTGATACACGTCTGATACACGTCTGATACACGTCTGAAACACGTCTGATACACTTGTGATACACGTCTGATACACGTCTGATACACGTCTGAAACACGTCTGATACACGTCTGATACACGTCTGATAAACGTCTGATACACGTCTGAAACACGTCTGATACACGTCCGAAACATGTCTGATACACGTCTGAAACATGCCTGATACACGTCTAATACACGTGTGAAACACGCCTGAAACAAGCCTGAAACACGCCTGAAACACGTCTGATACACGTCTGAAACGCGTCTGATACACGTCTGATACACGTCTGATACACGTCTGAAACACGTCTGATACACTTGTGATACACGTCTGATACACGTCTGATACACGTCTGAAACACGTCTGATACACGTCTGATACACGTCTGATAAACGTCTGATACACGTCTGAAACACGTCTGATACACGTCCGAAACATGTCTGATACACGTCTGAAACACGTCTGATGCACGTCTGAAACACGTCTGATGCACGTCTGAAACACGTCTGATACACGTCTGATACACGTCTGATACACGTTTGAAACAAGTCTTAAACACGCCTGAAACACGCCTGAAACACGTCCGAAACACGCCTGAAACACGTCTGATACACGTCTGAAACACGTCTGATACACGTCTGAAACACGTCTGTAACACGTCTGAAACACGTCTGATACACGTCTGAAACACGTCTGAAACACGTCTGATACACGTGTGATACACGTCTGAAACACGTCTGATACACGTCTGATACACGTGTGATACACGTCTGATACACGTCTGAAACACGTCTGATACACTTGTGATACACGTCTGATACACGTCTGAAACACGTCTGATACACGTCTGATACACGTCTGATACACGTCTGAAACACGTCTGATACACTTGTGATACATGTGTGATACACGTCTGATACACGTCTGATACACGTCTGAAACACGTCTGATACACGTCTGAAACACGTCTGATACACGTCTGATACACGTGTGATACACGTCTGATACACGTCTGAAACACGTCTGAAACACGTCTGAAACACGTCTGATACACGTGTGATACACGTCTGAAACACGTCTGAAAATCGTCTGAAACACGTCTGATACACGTCTGATACACGTATGAAACACGTCTGATACACTTCTGATACACATGTGATACACGTCTGATACATGTCTGAAACACGTCTGATACACTTGTGATACACGTCTGATACACTTGTGATACACGTGTGATACACGTCTGATACACGTCTGAAACACGTCTGATACACGTCTGATACACATGTGATACACGTCTGATACACGTGTGATACACGTCTGATACACGTCTGAAACACGTCTGAAACACGTCTGATACACGTGTGATACACGTCTGAAACACGTCTGAAACACGTCTGATACACGTGTGATACACGTCTGAAACACGTCTGATACACGTCTGATACACATGTGATACACGTCTGATACATGTCTGAAACACGTCTGATACACGTCTGATACACTTGTGATACACGTGTGATACACGTCTGATACACGTCTGATACACTTGTGATACACGTGTGATACTCGTCTGATACACGTCTGAAACACGTCTGATACACTTGTGATACACGTGTGATACACGTCTGATACACGTCTGAAACACGTCTGAAACACGTCTGAAACACGTCTGATACACCTCTGATACACGTCTGATACACGTCTAATACACATGTGAAACACGCCTGAAACAAGCCTGAAACACGCCTGAAACACATCTGATACATGTCTGAAACACGTCTGATACACGTCTGATACACGTCTGATACACGTCTAATACACATGTGAAACACGCCTGAAACAAGCCTGAAACACGTCTGAAACACGCCTGAAACACGTCTGATACACGTCTGAAACACGTCTGATACACGTCTGATACACGTCTGATACACGTCTGAAACACGTCTGATACACTTGTGATACACGTCTGATACACGTCTGATACACGTCTGAAACACGTCTTATACACGTCCGAAACACGTCTGATACACGTCTGAAACACGTCTGATACACGTCTGAAACACGTCTGATACACTTGTGATACACGTCTGATACACGTCTGAAACACGTCTGATACACGTCTGATACACGTCTGAAACACGTCTGATACACGTCTGATACACGTCTGATACACGTCTGATACACGTCTGAAACACGTCTGATACACGTCCGAAACACGTCTGATACACGTCTGATACACGTCTGAAACACGTCTGATACACGTCTGATACACGTCTGAAACACGTCTGATACATTTGTGATACACGTGTGATACACGTCTGATACACGTCTGAAACACGTCTGAAACACGTCTGAAACACTTGTGATACACGTGTGATACACGCCTGAAACACGTCTGATACACGTCTGATACACGTCTGATACACGTCTGAAACACGTCTGAAACACGTCTGAAACACGTCTGATACACGTCTGATACACGTGTGATACACGTGTGATACACGTCTGAAACACGTCTGAAAAACTTGTGATACACTTGTGATACACGTCTGATACACGTCTGAAACAAGTCTTAAACACGTCTGTAACACGTCTGAAACACGTCTGAAACACGTCTATAACACGTCTGTATCACGTCTTAAACACGTCTGATACACGTCTAATACACGTATGACACACGTCTGATACATGTCTGATATAGGTGTGATACACGTCTGTAACACGTCTGATACACGTCTGAAACACGTCTGAAACACGTCTGATACACGTCTGATACACGTGTGATACACGTCTGATACACGTCCGAAACACGTCCGATACACGTCTGAAACACGTCTGTAACACGTCTGTAACACTTCTGATACACGTCTGATACACGTGTGATACACGTCTGATACACGTCTGATACACGTCTGATCCACGTCTGAAACACGTCTGATACACGTCTGAAACACGTCTGATACACGTCTGATACACGTCTGAAACACGTCTGATACACTTGTGATACAGGTGTGATACACGTCTGATACACGTCTGAAACACGTCTGAAACACGTCTGATACACGTGTGATACACGTCTGAAACACGTCTGATACACGTCTGATACACGTGTGATACACGTCTGATACACGTCTGAAACACGTCTGATACACTTGTGATAAACGTCTGATACACGTCTGAAACACGTCTGATACACGTCTGATACACGTGTGATACACGTCTGATACACGTCTGAGACACGTCTGATACACGTCTGATACACGTCTAATACACGTGTGAAACACGCCTGAAACAAGCCTGAAACACGCCTGAAACACATCTGATACACGTGTGATACACGTCTGATACACGTCTGATACACGTGTGATACACGTCTGATACACGTCTGAAACACGTCTGATACACTTGTGATAAACGTCTGATACACGTCTGATACACGTCTGAAACACGTCTGATACACGTCTGATACACGTGTGATACACGTCTGATACACGTCTGAAACACGTCTGATACACGTCTGATACACGTGTGATACACGTCTGATACACGTCTGAAACACGTCTGATACACTTGTGATAAACGTCTGATACACGTCTGATACACGTCTGAAACACGTCTGATACACGTCTGATACACGTCTGAAACACGTCTGATACACGTCTGATACACGTCTGATACACGTCTGATACACGTCTAATACACATGTGAAACACGCCTGAAACAAGCCTGAAACACGCCTGAAACACATCTGATACACGTCTGAAACACGTCTGATACACGTCTGATACACGTCTGATACACGTCTAATACACATGTGAAACACGCCTGAAACAAGCCTGAAACACGTCTGAAACACGCCTGAAACACGTCTGATACACGTCTGAAACACGTCTGATACACGTCTGATACACGTCTGATACACGTCTGAAACACGTCTGATACACTTGTGATACACGTCTGATACACGTCTGATACACGTCTGAAACACGTCTGATACACGTCCGAAACACGTCTGATACACGTCTGAAACACGTCTGATACACGTCTGATACACGTCTGAAACACGTCTGATACACTTGTGATACACGTCTGATACACGTCTGAAACACGTCTGATACACGTCTGATACACGTCTGAAACACGTCTGATACACGTCTGATACACGTCTGATACACGTCTGATACACGTCTGAAACACGTCTGATACACGTCCGAAACACGTCTGATACACGTCTGATACACGTCTGATACACGTCTGAAACACTTGTGATACACGTGTGATACTCGTCTGATACACGTCTGAAACACGTCTGATACACTTGTGATACACGTGTGATACACGTCTGATACACGTCTGAAACACGTCTGAAACACGTCTGAAACACGTCTGATACACCTCTGATACACGTCTGATACACGTCTAATACACATGTGAAACACGCCTGAAACAAGCCTGAAACACGCCTGAAACACATCTGATACACGTCTGAAACACGTCTGATACACGTCTGATACACGTCTGATACACGTCTAATACACATGTGAAACACGCCTGAAACAAGCCTGAAACACGTCTGAAACACGCCTGAAACACGTCTGATACACGTCTGAAACACGTCTGATACACGTCTGATACACGTCTGATACACGTCTGAAACACGTCTGATACACTTGTGATACACGTCTGATACACGTCTGATACACGTCTGAAACACGTCTGATACACGTCCGAAACACGTCTGATACACGTCTGAAACACGTCTGATACACGTCTGAAACACGTCTGATACACTTGTGATACACGTCTGATACACGTCTGAAACACGTCTGATACACGTCTGATACACGTCTGAAACACGTCTGATACACGTCTGAAACACGTCTGATACACGTCTGATACACGTCTGAAACACGTCTGATACACGTCCGAAACACGTCTGATACACGTCTGATACACGTCTGATACACGTCTGAAACACGTCTGATACACGTCTGATACACGTCTGAAACACGTCTGATACATTTGTGATACACGTGTGATACACGTCTGAAACACGTCTGAAACACGTCTGAAACACTTGTGATACACGTGTGATACACGCCTGAAACACGTCTGATACACGTCTGAAACACGTCTGATACACGTCTGATACACGTCTGAAACACGTCTGATACACGTCTGAAACACGTCTGATACACGTCTGATACACGTCTGAAACACGTCTGATACACGTCCGAAACACGTCTGATACACGTCTGATACACGTCTGATACACGTCTGAAACACGTCTGATACACGTCTGATACACGTCTGAAACACGTCTGATACATTTGTGATACACGTGTGATACACGTCTGAAACACGTCTGAAACACGTCTGAAACACTTGTGATACACGTGTGATACACGCCTGAAACACGTCTGATACACGTCTGATACACGTCTGATACACGTCTGAAACACGTCTGAAACACGTCTGAAACACGTCTGAAACACGTCTGAAACACTTGTGATACACGTGTGATACACGCCTGAAACACGTCTGATACACGTCTGATACACGTCTGATACACGTCTGAAACACGTCTGAAAAACTTGTGATACACTTGTGATACACGTCTGATACACGTCTGAAACAAGTCTTAAACACGTCTGTAACACGTCTGAAACACGTCTGAAACACGTCTATAACACGTCTGTATCACGTCTTAAACACGTCTGATACACGTCTAATACACGTATGACACACGTCTGATACATGTCTGATATAGGTGTGATACACGTCTGTAACACGTCTGATACACGTCTGAAACACGTCTGAAACACGTCTGATACACGTCTGATACACGTGTGATACACGTCTGATACACGTCCGAAACACGTCCGATACACGTCTGAAACACGTCTGTAACACGTCTGTAACACTTCTGATACACGTCTGATACACGTGTGATACACGTCTGATACACGTCTGATACACGTCTGATACACGTCTGAAACACGTCTGATACACGTCTGAAACACGTCTGATACACGTCTGATACACGTCTGAAACACGTCTGATACACTTGTGATACAGGTGTGATACACGTCTGATACACGTCTGAAACACGTCTGAAACACGTCTGATACACGTGTGATACACGTCTGAAACACGTCTGATACACGTCTGATACACGTGTGATACACGTCTGATACACGTCTGAAACACGTCTGATACACTTGTGATAAACGTCTGATACACGTCTGAAACACGTCTGATACACGTCTGATACACGTGTGATACACGTCTGATACACGTCTGAAACACGTCTGATACACGTCTGATACACGTCTAATACACGTGTGAAACACGCCTGAAACAAGCCTGAAACACGCCTGAAACACGTCTGATACACGTCTGAAACACGTCTGATACACGTCTGATACACGTCTGAAACACGTCTGATACACGTCTGATACACGTCTGATACACGTCTGATACACGTCTAATACACATGTGAAACACGCCTGAAACAAGCCTGAAACACGCCTGAAACACATCTGATACACGTCTGAAACACGTCTGATACACGTCTGATACACGTCTGATACACGTCTAATACACATGTGAAACACGCCTGAAACAAGCCTGAAACACGTCTGAAACACGCCTGAAACACGTCTGATACACGTCTGAAACACGTCTGATACACGTCTGATACACGTCTGATACACGTCTGAAACACGTCTGATACACTTGTGATACACGTCTGATACACGTCTGATACACGTCTGAAACACGTCTGATACACGTCCGAAACACGTCTGATACACGTCTGAAACACGTCTGATACACGTCTGATACACGTCTGAAACACGTCTGATACACTTGTGATACACGTCTGATACACGTCTGAAACACGTCTGATACACGTCTGATACACGTCTGAAACACGTCTGATACACGTCTGATACACGTCTGATACACGTCTGATACACGTCTGAAACACGTCTGATACACGTCCGAAACACGTCTGATACACGTCTGATACACGTCTGATACACGTCTGAAACACGTCTGATACACGTCTGATACACGTCTGAAACACGTCTGATACATTTGTGATACACGTGTGATACACGTCTGATACACGTCTGAAACACGTCTGAAACACGTCTGAAACACTTGTGATACACGTGTGATACACGTCTGATACACGTCTGATACACGTCTGAAACACGTCTGAAACACGTCTGAAACACGTCTGATACACGTCTGATACACGTGTGATACACGTGTGATACACGTCTGAAACACGTCTGAAAAACTTGTGATACACTTGTGATACACGTCTGATACACGTCTGAAACAGGTCTTAAACACGTCTGTAACACGTCTGAAACACGTCTGAAACACGTCTATAACACGTCTGTATCACGTCTTAAACACGTCTGATACACGTCTAATACACGTATGACACACGTCTGATACATGTCTGATATAGGTGTGATACACGTCTGTAACACGTCTGATACACGTCTGAAACACGTCTGAAACACGTCTGATACACGTCTGATACACGTGTGATACACGTCTGATACACGTCCGAAACACGTCCGATACACGTCTGAAACACGTCTGTAACACGTCTGTAACACTTCTGATACACGTCTGATACACATGTGATACACGTGTGATACACGTCTGATACACGTCTGATACACGTCTGAAACACGTCTGATACACGTCTGAAACACGTCTGATACACGTCTGATACACGTCTGAAACACGTCTGATACACTTGTGATACAGGTGTGATACACGTCTGATACACGTCTGAAACACGTCTGATACACGTGTGATACACGTCTGAAACACGTCTGATACACGTCTGATACACGTGTGATACACGTCTGATACACGTCTGAAACACGTCTGATACACTTGTGATAAACGTCTGATACACGTCTGAAACACGTCTGATACACGTCTGATACACGTGTGATACACGTCTGATACACGTCTGAAACACGTCTGATACACGTCTGATACACGTCTAATACACGTGTGAAACACGCCTGAAACAAGCCTGAAACACGCCTGAAACACGTCTGATACACGTCTGAAACACGTCTGATACACGTCTGATACACGTCTGAAACACGTCTGATACACGTCTGATACACGTCTGAAACACGTCTGATACATTTGTGATACACGTGTGATACACGTCTGATACACGTCTGAAACACGTCTGAAACACGTCTGATACACGTCTGATACACGTGTGATACACGTCTGATACACGTCGGAAACACGTCTGATACACTTGTGATACACGTCTGATACACGTCTGAAACACTTGTAATGCACGTGTGATACACGTCTGAAACACGTCTGAAACACTTGTGATACACGTGTGATACACGTCTGAAACACGTCTGAAACACTTGTGATACACGTGTGATACACGTCTGAAACACGTCTGAAACAAGTCTTAAACACGTCTGTAACACGTCTGAAACACGTCTGAAACACGTCTGTAACACGTCTGTATCACGTCTTAAACACGTCTGATACACGTCTAATACACGTGTGACACACGTCTGAAACATGTCTGATACAGGTGTGATACACGTCTGTAACACGTCTGAAACACGTCCGTAACACGTCTGTAACACTTCTGATACACGTCTGATACACGTGTGATACACGTCTGATACACGTCTGATACACGTCTGAAACACGTCTGAAACAAGTCTTAAACACGTCTGAAACACGCCTGAAACACGCCTGAAACAAGTCTGAAACACGCCTGAAACACGTCTGATACACGTCTGAAACACGTCTGAAACACATCTGAAACACGTCTGATACATGTCTGAAACACGTCTGATACACTTGTGATACACGTGTGATACACGTATGATACACGTCTAAAACACGTCTGAAACAAGTCTTAAACACGTCTGTAACACGTCTGAAACACGTCTGAAACACGTCTGTATCACGTCTTAAATACGTCTGATACACGTCTAATACACGTGTGAAACACGCCTGAAACACGCCTGAAACACGTCTGAAACACGCCTGAAACACGTCTGATACACGTCTGAAACACGTTTGATACACGTGTGATACACGTCTGAAACACGTCTGATACACGTCTGAAACACGTCTGAAACACATCTGAAACACGTCTGATACACGTCTTAAACACGTCTGATACACGTCTGAAACACGTCTGTAACACGTCTGAAACACGTCTGATACACGTCTGAAACACGTCTGATACACGTCTGTAACACGTCTGATACACGTCTGATACACGTCTGATACATATCTGAAACACGTCTGATACACGTCTGAAACACGTCTGATACACCTCTGAAACACGTCTGAAACACGTCTGAAACACGTCTGATACACGTCTGATACACGTCTGAAACACGTCTGATACACGTCTGAAACACGTCTGAAACACGTCTGATACACTTGTGATACACGTCTGATACACGTCTGAAACACTTCTAATACACGTCTGAAACACGTCTGAAACACGTCTGAGACACGTCTGAAACACGTCTGAAACACGTCTGAAACACGTCTGATACACGTTTGATACACGTCTGAAACACGTCTGATACACGTGTGATACACGTATGATACACGTCTGTAACACGTCTGAAACACGTCTGAAACACGCCTGAAACACGTCTGATACACGTCTGAAACACGTCTGATACACGTCTGATAAACGTCTGATACACGTCTGAAACACGTCTGAAACAAGTCTGAAACATGTCTGATACACGTCTGAAACACGCCTGAAACACGTCTGATGCACGTCTGAAACACGTCTGATACACGTCTGATACACGTTTGAAACAAGTCTTAAACACGCCTGAAACACGCCTGAAACACGTCTGAAACACGCCTGAAACACGTCTGATACACGTCTGATACACGTCTGATACACGTCTGAAACACGTCTGAAACACGTCAGTAACACGTCTGAAACACGTCTGATACACTTGTGATACACGTCTGATACACGTCTGAAACACGTCTGATACACTTCCGAAACACGTCTGATACACGTCTGAAACACGTCTGATACACGTCTGAAACACGTCTGATACACTTGTGATACACGTCTGATACACGTCTGAAACACGTCTGAAACACGTCTGATACACGTGTGATACACGTCTGAAACACGTCTGATACACGTGTGATACACGTCTGATACACGTCTGAAACACGTCTGATACACGTCTGAAACACGTCTGAAACACGTCTGATACACTTGTGATACACGTCTGATACACGTCTGAAACACGTCTGAAACACGTGTGATACACGTCTGAAACACGTGTGATACACTTGTGATACACGTCTGATACACGTCTGAAACACGTCTGAAACACGTCTGATACACGTGTGATACACGTCTGAAACACGTCTGATACACGTGTGATACAAGTCTGAAACACGTCTGATACACTTGTAATGCACGTGTGATACACGTGTGATACACGTCTGATACACGTCTGAAACACGTCTGAAACACTTGTGATACACGTGTGATACACGTCTGATACACGTCTGAAACACGTCTGAAACAAGTCTTAAACACGTCTGTAACACGTCTGAAACACGTCTGATACACGTCTAATACAGGTGTGATACACGTCTGATACTTGTCTGATACACGTCTGAAACACGTCTGAAACCATCTGATACACGTCTGATACACGTGTGATACACGTCTGATACACGTCCGAAACACGTCTGATACACGTCTGAAACACGTCTGATACACGTCTGAAACACGTCTGAAACCATCTGATACACGTCTGATACACGTGTGATACACGTCTGATACACGTCTGAAACACGTCTGAAACAAGTCTTAAACATGTCTGTAACACGTCTGATACACGTCTGAAACACGCCTGAAACACGTCTGAAACACGCCTGAAACACGCCTGAAACACGTCTGATACACGTCTGAAACACGTCTGATACACGTGTGACACACGTCTGATACACGTGTGATACACGTCTGAAACACGTCTGATACACGTCTGAAACACGTCTGATACACGTCTGATACACTTCTGATACACGTCTGTAACACGTCTGATACACGTCTGATACACCTCTGAAACACGTCTGAAACAAGTCTTAAACACGTCTGTAACACGTCTGAAACACGTCTGAAACACGTCTGTAACACGTCTGTATCACATCTTAAACACGTCTGATACACGTCTAATACACGTGTGAAACACGCCTGAAACACGTCTGAAACACGCCTGAAACACCTCTGTTACACGTCTGAAACACGTCTGATACACGTCTGATAAACGTCTGATACACGTCTGATATACGTCTGAAACACGTCTGAAACACGTCTGAAACACGTCTGATACACGTCCGAAACACATCTGATACACGTCTGAAACACGTCTGATACACGTCTGAAACACGTCTGATACACGTCTGATACACGTCTGATACACGTCTGAAACACGTCTGATACACTTGTGATACACGTGTGATACACGTCTGATACACGTCTGAAACACGTCTGAAACACGTCTGATACACGTGTGATACACGTCTGAAACACGTCTGTTACACGTCTGAAACACGCCTGAAACACGCCTGAAACACGTCTGAAACACGCCTGAAACACGTCTGATACACGTCTGAAACACGTCTGATACACGTCTGATACACTTGTAATGCACGTGTGATACACGTGTGATACACGTGTGATACACGTCTGATACACGTCTGAAACACGTCTGAAACACGTCTGATACACGTCTGATACATGTCTGATACACGTCTGATACACGACTGAAACACGCCTGAAACACGCCTGAAACACGTCTGAAACACGCCTGAAACACGTCTGATACACGTCTGAAACACGTCTGATACACGTCTGATACACGTCTGATACACGTCTGATACACGTCTGAAACACGTCTGATACACGTCCGAAACACATCCGATACACGTCTGAAACACGTCTGATACACGTCTGAAACACGTCTGATACACGTCTGATACACGTCTGATACACATCTGAAACACGTCTGATACACTTGTGATACACGTGTGATACACGTCTGATACACGTCTGAAACACGTCTGAAACACGTCTGATACACGTCTGATACACGTCTGATACACGTCTGAAACACGTCTGATACACTTGTAATGCACGTGTGATACACGTGTGATACACGTCTGATACACGTCTGAAACACGTCTGAAACACGTCTGATACAAGTCTGATACACGTCTGATACACGTCTGATACACGTCTGATACACGTCTGATACACGTCTGATATACGTCTGAAACACGTCTGATACACTTGTGATACACTTGTGATACACTTGTGATACACGTCTGATACACGTCTGAAACACGTCTGAAACAAGTCTTAAACACGTCTGTAACACGTCTGAAACACGTCTGAAACACGTCTGTAACACGTCTGTATCACGTCTTAAACACGTCTGATACACGTCTAATACACGTGTGATACACATCTGATACACGTGTGATACATGTCTGATACACGTCTGAAACACGTCTGAAACACGTCTGATACACGTCTGATACACGTCTGAAACACGTCTGATACACGTCTGAAACACGTCTGAAACACGTCTGAAACACGTCTGATACACGTCTGAAACACGTCTGATACACGTCTGAAACACGTCTGTAACACGTCTGATACACGTCTGATACACATGTGATACACGTCTGATACACGTGTGATACATGTCTGATACACGTCCGAAACACGTGTGATACATGTCTGATACACGTCTGAAACACGTCTGAAACACGTCTGATACACGTCTGATACACATGTGATACACGTCTGATACACGTCTGATACACGTGTGATACACGTCTGATACACGTCCGAAACACGTCTGACACACGTCTGAAACACGTATGTAACACGTCTTAAACACGTCTGTAACACGTTTGATACACGTCTGAAACACGTCTGAAACACGTCTTAAACACGTCTGTAACACGTTTGATACACGTCTGAAACACGCCTGAAACACGCCTGAAACACGTCTGAAACACGCCTGAAACACGTCTGATACACGTCTGAAACACGTCTGAAACACGCCTGAAACACGTGTGATACACGTCTGATACAGGTCTGATACACGTCTGAAACACGTCTGATACACGTCTGAAACACGTCTGAAACACATCTGAAACACGTCTGATACATGTCTGAAACACGTCTGATACACGTCTGAAACACGTCTGATACACGTCTGAAACACGTCTGATACACTTGTGTTACACGTGTGATACACGTGTGATACACATCTGATACACGTCTGATACACGTCTGATACACGTCTGAAACACGTCTGAAACAAGTCTTAAATACGTCTGTAACACGTCTGAAACACGTCTGAAACACGTCTGTAACACGTCTGTATCACGTCTTAAACACGTCTGATACACGTCTAATACACGTGTTAAACACGCCTGAAACACGCCTGAAACACGTCTGAAACACGCCTGAAACACGTCTGATACACGTCTGAAACACGACTGATACACATGTGATACACGTCTGAAACACGCCTGAAACACGCCTGAAACACGTCTGAAACACGTCTGAAACACGTCTTATACACGTCTGAAACACGTCTGATACACGTGTGATACACGTCTGATACACGTGTGATACACTTCTGAAACACGTCTGATACACGTCTGAAACACGTCTGATACACGTCTGAAACACGTCTGATACACTTGTGATACACGTGTGATACACTTGTGATACACATCTGATACACATCTGATACACGTCTGATACACGTCTGATACACGTCTGAAACACGTCTGAAACAAGTCTTAAACACGTCTGTAACACGTCTGAAACACGTCTGAAACACGTCTGTAACACGTCTGTATCACGTCTTAAACACGTCTGATACACGTCTAATACACGTGTTAAACACGCCTGAAACACGCCTGAAACACGTCTGAAACACGCCTGAAACACGTCTGATACACGTCTGAAACACGTCTGATACACGTGTGATACACGTCTGAAACACGTCTGATACACGTCTGAAACACGTCTGAAACACATCTGAAACACGTCTGAAACACGTCTGAAACACGTCTTATACACGTCTGAAACACGTCCTATACACATCTGAAACACGTCTGAAACACGTCTGAAACACGTCTGATACACGTCTGATACAAGTCTGAAACACGTCTGAAACACGTCTGATACACGTCTGATACACGTCTGAAACACGTCTGAAACAAGTCTGAAACATGTCTGATACACGTCTGAAACATGCCTGAAACACGTCTGATGCACGTCTGAAACACGTTTGATACACGTCTGATACACGTTTGAAACAAGTCTTAAACACGCCAGAAACACGCCTGAAACACGTCTGAAACACGCCTGAAACACGTCTGATACACGTCTGAAACACGTCTGATACACGTCTGAAACACGTCTGTAACACGTCTGAAACACGTCTGATACACGTCTGAAACACGTCCGAAACACGTCTGATACACGTGTGATACACGTCTGATACACGTCTGAAACACGTCTGATACACTTGTGATACACGTCTGATACACGTCTGAAACACGTCTGATACACGTCTGATACACGTCTGAAACACGTCTGATACACTTGTGATACATGTGTGATACACGTCTGATACACGTCTGATACACGTCTGAAACACGTCTGATACACGTCTGAAACACGTCTGATACACGTCTGATACACGTCTGATACACGTCTGAAACACGTCTGATACACTTGTGATACACGTGTGATACACGTCTGATACACGTCTGAAACAAGTCTGAAACACGTCTGATACACGTGTGATACACGTCTGAAACACGTCTGAAACACGTCTGAAACACGTCTGATACACGTGTGATACACGTATGAAACACGTCTGATACACGTCTGATACACATGTGATACACGTCTGATACATGTCTGAAACACGTCTGATACACGTCTGAAACACGTCTGATACACGTCTGATAGACGTCTGAAACACGTCTGATACACTTGTGATACACGTGTGATACACGTCTGATACACGTCTGAAACACGTCTGAAACACGTCTGATACACGTGTGATACACGTCTGAAACACGTCTGAAACACATCTGATACACGTGTGATACACGTCTGAAACACGTCTGATACACGTCTGATACACATGTGATACACGTCTGATACACTTGTGATACACGTGTGATACACGTCTGATACACGTCTGAAACACGTCTGATACACTTGTGATACACGTGTGATACACGTCTGAAACACGTCTGAAACACGCCTGAAACACATCTGATACACGTCTGAAACACGTCTGATACACGTCTGATACACGTCTGATACACGTCTAATACACGTGTGAAACACGCCTGAAACAAGCCTGAAACACGTCTGAAACACGCCTGAAACACGTCTGATACACGTCTGAAACACATCTGATACACGTCTGATACACTTGTGATACACGTCTGATACACGTCTGATACACGTCTGAAACACGTCTGATACACGTCCGATACACGTCTGATACACGTCTGAAACACGTCTGATACACTGGTGATACACGTCTGATACACGTCTGAAACACGTCTGATACATTTGTGATACATGTCTGATACACGTCTGAAACACGTCTGATACACGTCTGATACACGTCTGATACACGTCTGAAACACGTCTGATACACTTGTGATACAAGTCTGATACACGTCTGAAACACGTCTGATACACGTCTGAAACACGCCTGAAACACGCCTGAAACACGTCTGAAACACGCCTGAAACACGTCTGATACACATCTGAAACACGTCTGAAACACGCCTGAAACACGTGTGATACACGTCTGATACACGTGTGATACACGTCTGAAACACGTCTGATACACGTCTGAAACACGTCTGAAACACATCTGAAACACGTCTGATACATGTCTGAAACACGTCTGATACACGTCTGAAACACGTCTGATACACGTCTGAAACACGTCTGATACACTTGTGTTACACGTGTGATACACGTGTGATACACATCTGATACACGTCTGATACACGTCTGATACACGTCTGAAACACATCTGAAACAAGTCTTAAACACGTCTGTAACACGTCTGAAACACGTCTGAAACACGTCTGTAACACGTCTGTATCACGTCTTAAACACGTCTGATACACGTCTAATACACGTGTTAAACACGCCTGAAACACGTCTGAAACACGCCTGAAACACGTCTGATACACGTCTGAAACACGTCTGATACACATGTGATACACGTCTGAAACACGTCTGATACACGTCTGAAACACGTCTGAAACACGTCTTATACACGTCTGAAACACGTCTGAACCACGTCTGAAACACGTCTGAAACACGTCTGATACACGTCTGAAACACGTCTGATACACGTCTGAAACACGTCTGTAACACGTCTGATACACGTCTGATACACATGTGATACACGTCTGATACACGTCTGATACACGTGTGATACACGTCTGATACACGTCCGAAACACGTCTGAAACACGTCTGAAACACGTCTGTAACACGTCTGTAACACTTCTGATACACATGTGATACACGTCTGATACACGTCTGATACACGTCTGAAACACGTCTGAAACACGTCTTAAACACGTCTGTAACACGTCTGATACACGTCTGAAACACGCCTGAAACACGCCTGAAACACGTCTGAAACACGCCTGAAACACGTCTGATACACGTCTGAAACACATCTGAAACACGTCTGAAACACGTCTGAAACACGTCTGATACATGTCTGAAACACGTCTGATACACGTCTGATACACGTCTGAAACACGTCTGTAACACGTCTGAAACACGTCTGATACACGTCTGAAACACGTCTGATACACGTCTGTAACACGTCTGATACACCTCTGAAACACGTCTGATACACCTCTGAAACACGTCTGAAACACGTCTGAGACACGTCTGATACACGTCTGAAGCACGTCTGAAACACGTCTGAAACACGTCTGATACACGTCTGAAACACGTCTGAAACACGTCTGATACACGTCTGAAGCACGTCTGAAACACGTCTGATACACGTGTGATACACGTCTGTAACACGTCTGAAACACGTCTGAAACACGTCTGAAACACGTCTGATACACGTCTGAAACACGTCTGATACACGTCTGATACACGTCTGATACACGTCTGATACACGTCTGAAACACGTCTGATACACGTCCGAAACATGTCTGAAACACGTCCGAAACACGCCTGAAACACGTCTGATACACGTCTGAAACACGTCTGATACACGTCTGAAACACGTCTGTAACACGTCTGAAACACGTCTGTAACACGTCTGAAACACGTCTGATACACGTCTGAAACACGTCTGAAACACGTCTGATACACGTGTGATACACGTCTGAAACACGTCTGATACACGTCTGATACACGTGTGATACACGTCTGATACACGTCTGAAACACGTCTGATACACGTCTGATACACGTCTGATACACGTCTGAAACACGTCTGATACACGTCTGAAACACGTCTGATACACGTGTGATACACGTCTGAAACACGTCTGAAACACGTCTTATACACGTGTGATACACGTATGAAACACGTCTGATACACGTCTGATACACATGTGATACACGTCTGATGCATGTCTGAAACACGTCTGATACACTTGTGATACACGTCTGATACACTTGTGATACACGTGTGATACACATCTGATACACGTCTGATACACGTCTGAAACACGTCTGATACACGTCTGAAACACGTCTGATACACGTGTGATACACGTCTGAAACACGTCTGAAACACGTCTGATACACGTGTGATACACGTATGAAACACGTCTGATACACATCTGATACACATGTGATACACGTCTGATGCATGTCTGAAACACGTCTGATACACTTGTGATACACGTCTGATACACTTGTGATACACGTGTGATACACGTCTGATACACGTCTGAAACACGTCTGATACACGTCTGAAACACGTCTGATACACGTCTGATAGACGTCTGAAACACGTCTGATACACTTGTGATACACGTGTGATACACGTCTGATACACGTCTGAAACACGTCTGAAACACGTCTGATACACGTGTGATACACGTCTGAAACACGTCTGATACACGTCTGATACACGTGTGATACACGTCTGAAACACGTCTGAAACACGCCTGAAAAACATCTGATACACGTCTGAAACACGTCTGATACACGTCTGATACACGTCTAATACACGTGTGAAACACGCCTGAAACAAGCCTGAAACACGTCTGAAACACGCCTGAAACACGTCTGATACACGTCTGAAACACGTCTGATACACGTCTGATACACGTCTGATACACGTCTGAAACACGTCTGATACACTTGTGATACACGTCTGATACACGTCTGATACACGTCTGATACACGTCCGAAACACGTCTGATACACGTCTGAAACACGTCTGATACACGTCTGATACACGTCTGAAACACGTCTGATACACTTGTGATACACGTCTGATACACGTCTGAAACACGTCTGATACACGTCTGAAACACGTCTGATACACGTGTGATACACGTCTGAAACACGTCTGAAACACGTCTGATACACGTGTGATACACGTATGAAACACGTCTGATACACATCTGATACACATGTGATACACGTCTGATGCATGTCTGAAACACGTCTGATACACTTGTGATACACGTCTGATACACTTGTGATACACGTGTGATACACGTCTGATACACGTCTGAAACACGTCTGATACACGTCTGAAACACGTCTGATACACGTCTGATAGACGTCTGAAACACGTCTGATACACTTGTGATACACGTGTGATACACGTCTGATACACGTCTGAAACACGTCTGAAACACGTCTGATACACGTGTGATACACGTCTGAAACACGTCTGATACACGTCTGATACACGTGTGATACACGTCTGAAACACGTCTGAAACACGCCTGAAAAACATCTGATACACGTCTGAAACACGTCTGATACACGTCTGATACACGTCTAATACACGTGTGAAACACGCCTGAAACAAGCCTGAAACACGTCTGAAACACGCCTGAAACACGTCTGATACACGTCTGAAACACGTCTGATACACGTCTGATACACGTCTGATACACGTCTGAAACACGTCTGATACACTTGTGATACACGTCTGATACACGTCTGATACACGTCTGATACACGTCCGAAACACGTCTGATACACGTCTGAAACACGTCTGATACACGTCTGATACACGTCTGAAACACGTCTGATACACTTGTGATACACGTCTGATACACGTCTGAAACACGTCTGATACACGTCTGATACACGTCTGAAACACGTCTGATACACGTCTGATACACGTCTGATACATTTGTGATACACGTCTGATACACGTCTGAAACACGTCTGAAACACGTCTGAAACACGTCTGATACACGTGTGATACACGTATGAAACACGTCTGAAACACGTCTGATACACTTGTGATACACGTGTGATACACGTCTGATACACGTCTGAAACACGTCTGATACACGTCTGAAACACGTCTGATACACGTCTGATAGACGTCTGAAACACGTCTGATACACTTGTGATACACGTGTGATACACGTCTGATACACGTCTGAAACACGTCTGAAACACGTCTGATACACGTGTGATACACGTCTGAAACACGTCTGATACACATGTGATACACGTCTGATACACTTGTGATACACGTGTGATACACGTCTGATACACGTCTGAAACACGTCTGATACACTTGTGATACACGTCTGATACACGTCTGAAACACGTCTGAAACACGTCTGATACACGTGTGATACACGTCTGAAACACGTCTGATACACGTCTGATACACGTGTGATACACGTCTGAAACACGTCTGAAACACGCCTGAAACACATCTGATACACGTCTGAAACACGTCTGATACACGTCTGATACACGTCTGATACACGTCTAATACACGTGTGAAACACGCCTGAAACAAGCCTGAAACACGTCTGAAACACGCCTGAAACACGTCTGATACACGTCTGAAACACATCTGATACACGTCTGATACACGTCTGAAACACGTCTGATACACTTGTGATACACGTCTGATACACGTCTGATACACGTCTGAAACACGTCTGATACACGTCCGATACACGTCTGATACACGTCTGAAACACGTCTGATACACTTGTGATACACGTCTGATACACGTCTGAAACACGTCTGATACATTTGTGATACATGTCTGATACACGTCTGAAACACGTCTGATACACGTCTGATACACGTCTGATACACGTCTGAAACACGTCTGATACACTTGTGATACACGTCTGATACACGTCTGATACACGTCTGAAACACGTCTGATACACGTCCGAAACACGTCTGATACACGTCTGAAACACGTCTGATACACGTCTGAAACACGTCTGATACACTTGTGTTACACGTGTCATACACGTGTGATACACATCTGATACACGTCTGATACACGTCTGATACACGTCTGAAACACGTCTGAAACAAGTCTTAAACACGTCTGTAACACGTCTGAAACACGTCTGAAACACGTCTGTAACACGTCTGTATCACGTCTTAAACACGTCTGATACACGTCTAATACATGTGTTAAACACGCCTGAAACACGCCTGAAACACGTCTGAAACACGCCTGAAACACGTCTGATACACGTCTGAAACACGTCTGATACACGTGTGATACACGTCTGAAACACGTCTTAAACACGTCTGTAACACGTCTGAAACACGTCTGAAACACGCCTGAAACACGTCTGATACACATCTGAAACACGTCTGAAACACGCCTGAAACACGTGTGATACACGTCTGATACACGTGTGATACACGTCTGAAACACGTCTGATACACGTCTGAAACACGTCTGAAACACATCTGAAACACGTCTGATACATGTCTGAAACACGTCTGATACACGTCTGAAACACGTCTGATACACGTCTGAAACACGTCTGATACACTTGTGTTACACGTGTGATACACGTGTGATACATGTGTGATACACATCTGATACACGTCTGATACACGTCTGATACACGTCTGAAACACGTCTGAAACAAGTCTTAAACACGTCTGTAACACGTCTGAAACACGTCTGAAACACGTCTGTAACACGTCTGTATCACGTCTTAAACACGTCTGATACACGTCTAATACACGTGTTAAACACGCCTGAAACACGTCTGAAACACGCCTGAAACACGTCTGATACACGTCTGAAACACGTCTGATACACATGTGATACACGTCTGAAACACGTCTGATACACGTCTGAAACACGTCTGAAACACGTCTGAAACACGTCTTATACACGTCTGAAACACGTCTGATACACGTCTGAAACACGTCTGAAACACGTCTGAAACACGTCTGATACACGTCTGAAACACGTCTGATACACGTCTGAAACACGTCTGTAACACGTCTGATACACGTCTGATACACGTGTGATACACGTCTGATACACGTCCGAAACACGTCTGAAACACGTCTGAAACACGTCTGTAACACGTCTGTAACACTTCTGATACACATGTGATACACGTCTGATACACGTCTGATACACGTCTGAAACACGTCTGAAACACGTCTTAAACACGTCTGTAACACGTCTGAAACACGTCTGAAACACGTCTGTAACACGTCTGTATCACGTCTTAAACACGTCTGATACACGTCTAATACACGTGTTAAACACGCCTGAAACATGCCTGAAACACGTCTGAAACACGCCTGAAAAACGTCTGATACACGTCTGAAACACGTCTGATACACGTCTGATACACATGTGATACACGTGTGATACATGTCTGAAACACGTCTGATACACGTCTGAAACACGTCTGATACACGTCTGATAGACGTCTGAAACACGTCTGATACACTTGTGATACACGTGTGATACACGTCTGATACACGTCTGAAACACGTCTGAAACACGTCTGATACACGTGTGATACACGTCTGAAACACGTCTGAAACACATCTGATACACGTGTGATACACGTCTGAAACACGTCTGATACACGTCTGATACACATGTGATACACGTCTGATACACTTGTGATACACGTGTGATACACGTCTGATACACGTCTGAAACACGTCTGATACACTTGTGATACACGTGTGATACACGTCTGAAACACGTCTGAAACACGCCTGAAACACATCTGATACACGTCTGAAACACGTCTGATACACGTCTGATACACGTCTGATACACGTCTAATACACGTGTGAAACACGCCTGAAACAAGCCTGAAACACGTCTGAAACACGCCTGAAACACGTCTGATACACGTCTGAAACACATCTGATACACGTCTGATACACTTGTGATACACGTCTGATACACGTCTGATACACGTCTGAAACACGTCTGATACACGTCCGATACACGTCTGATACACGTCTGAAACACGTCTGATACACTGGTGATACATGTCTGATACACGTCTGAAACACGTCTGATACACGTCTGATACACGTCTGATACACGTCTGAAACACGTCTGATACACTTGTGATACAAGTCTGATACACGTCTGAAACACGTCTGATACACGTCTGAAACACGCCTGAAACACGCCTGAAACACGTCTGAAACACGCCTGAAACACGTCTGATACACATCTGAAACACGTCTGAAACACGCCTGAAACACGTGTGATACACGTCTGATACACGTGTGATACACGTCTGAAACACGTCTGATACACGTCTGAAACACGTCTGAAACACATCTGAAACACGTCTGATACATGTCTGAAACACGTCTGATACACGTCTGAAACACGTCTGATACACGTCTGAAACACGTCTGATACACTTGTATTACACGTGTGATACACGTGTGATACACATCTGATACACGTCTGATACACGTCTGATACACGTCTGAAACACGTCTGAAACAAGTCTTAAACACGTCTGTAACATGTCTGAAACACGTCTGAAACACGTCTGTAACACGTCTGTATCACGTCTTAAACACGTCTGATACACGTCTAATACACGTGTTAAACACGCCTGAAACACGTCTGAAACACGCCTGAAACACGTCTGATACACGTCTGAAACACGTCTGATACACATGTGATACACGTCTGAAACACGTCTGATACACGTCTGAAACACGTCTGAAACACGTCTGAAACACGTCTTATACACGTCTGAAACACGTCTGAAACACGTCTGAAACACGTCTGAAACACGTCTGATACACGTCTGAAACACGTCTGATACACGTCTGAAACACGTCTGTAACACGTCTGATACACGTCTGATACACATGTGATACACGTCTGATACACGTCTGATACACGTCCGAAACACGTCTGAAACACGTCTGAAACACGTCTGTAACACGTCTGTAACACTTCTGATACACATGTGATACACGTCTGATACACGTCTGATACACGTCTGAAACACGTCTGAAACACGTCTTAAACACGTCTGTAACACGTCTGATACACGTCTGAAACACGCCTGAAACACGCCTGAAACACGTCTGAAACACGCCTGAAACACGTCTGATACACGTCTGAAACACGTCTGATACACGTGTGATACACGTCTGATACACGTGTGATACACGTCTGAAACACGTCTGATACACGTCTGAAACACGTCTGAAACACATCTGAAACACGTCTGATACATGTCTGAAACACGTCTGATACACGTCTGAAACACGTCTGATACACGTCTGAAACACGTCTGATACACTTGTGATACACGTGTGATACACATCTGATACACGTCTGATACACGTCTGATACACGTCTGAAACACGTCTGAAACAAGTCTTAAACACGTCTGTAACACGTCTGAAACACGTCTGAAACACGTCTGTAACACGTCTGTATCACGTCTTAAACACGTCTGATACACGTCTAATACACGTGTTAAACACGCCTGAAACATGCCTGAAACACGTCTGAAACACGCCTGAAACACGTCTGATACACGTCTGAAACACGTCTGATACACGTGTGATACACGTCTGAAACACGTCTGATACACGTCTGAAACACATCTGAAACACGTCTTATACACGTCTGAAACACGTCTGATACACATCTGAAACACGTCTGAAACACGTCTGAAACACGTCTGATACATGTCTGAAACACGTCTGATACACGTCTGATACACGTCTGAAACACGTCTGTAACACGTCTGAAACACGTCTGATACACGTCTGAAACACGTCTGATACACGTCTGTAACACGTCTGATACACCTCTGAAACACGTCTGATACACCTCTGAAACACGTCTGAAACACGTCTGAGACACGTCTGATACACGTCTGAAGCACGTCTGAAACACGTCTGAAACACGTCTGATACACGTCTGAAACACGTCTGAAACACGTCTGATACACGTCTGAAGCACGTCTGAAACACGTCTGATACACGTGTGATACACGTCTGTAACACGTCTGAAACACGTCTGAAACACGTCTGAAACACGTCTGATACACGTCTGAAACACGTCTGATACACGTCTGATACACGTCTGATACACGTCTGATACACGTCTGAAACACGTCTGATACACGTCCGAAACATGTCTGAAACACGTCCGAAACACGCCTGAAACACGTCTGATACACGTCTGAAACACGTCTGATACACGTCTGAAACACGTCTGTAACACGTCTGAAACACGTCTGTAACACGTCTGAAACACGTCTGATACACGTCTGAAACACGTCTGAAACACGTCTGATACACGTGTGATACACGTCTGAAACACGTCTGATACACGTCTGATACACGTGTGATACACGTCTGATACACGTCTGAAACACGTCTGATACACGTCTGATACACGTCTGATACACGTCTGAAACACGTCTGATACACTTGTGATACATGTGTGATACACGTCTGATACACGTCTGATACACGTCTGAAACACGTCTGATACACGTCTGAAACACGTCTGATACACGTGTGATACACGTCTGAAACACGTCTGATACACGTCTGATACACGTGTGATACACGTCTGAAACACGTCTGAAACACGCCTGAAAAACATCTGATACACGTCTGAAACACGTCTGATACACGTCTGATACACGTCTAATACACGTGTGAAACACGCCTGAAACAAGCCTGAAACACGTCTGAAACACGCCTGAAACACGTCTGATACACGTCTGAAACACGTCTGATACACGTCTGATACACGTCTGATACACGTCTGAAACACGTCTGATACACTTGTGATACACGTCTGATACACGTCTGATACACGTCTGATACACGTCTGAAACACGTCTGATACACGTCTGATACACGTCTGAAACACGTCTGATACACTTGTGATACACGTCTGATACACGTCTGAAACACGTCTGATACACGTCTGATACACGTCTGAAACACGTCTGATACACGTCTGAAACACGTCTGATACATTTGTGATACACGTCTGATACACGTCTGAAACACGTCTGATACACGTCTGATACACGTCTGAAACACGTCTGATACACGTCTGAAACACGTCTGATACATTTGTGATACACGTCTGATACACGTCTGAAACACGTCTGAAACACGTCTGAAACACGTCTGATACACGTGTGATACACGTATGAAACACGTCTGAAACACGTCTGATACACTTGTGATACACGTGTGATACACGTCTGATACACGTCTGAAACACGTCTGATACACGTCTGAAACACGTCTGATACACGTCTGATAGACGTCTGAAACACGTCTGATACACGTCTGATACACGTGTGATACACGTCTGATACACGTCTGAAACACGTCTGATACACGTCTGATACACGTCTGATACACGTCTGAAACACGTCTGATACACGTGTGATACACGTCTGAAACACGTCTGATACACGTCTGATACACGTGTGATACACGTCTGATACACGTCTGAAACACGTCTGATACACGTCTGATACACGTCTGATACACGTCTGAAACACGTCTGATACACTTGTGATACATGTGTGATACACGTCTGATACACGTCTGATACACGTCTGAAACACGTCTGATACACGTCTGAAACACGTCTGATACACGTGTGATACACGTCTGAAACACGTCTGAAACACGTCTGAAACACGTCTGATACACGTGTGATACACGTCTAATACACGTGTGAAACACGCCTGAAACAAGCCTGAAACACGTCTGAAACACGCCTGAAACACGTCTGATACACGTCTGAAACACGTCTGATACACGTCTGATACACGTCTGATACACGTCTGAAACACGTCTGATACACTTGTGATACATGTGTGATACACGTCTGATACACGTCTGATACACGTCTGAAACACGTCTGATACACGTCTGAAACACGTCTGATACACGTGTGATACACGTCTGAAACACGTCTGATACACGTCTGATACACGTGTGATACACGTCTGAAACACGTCTGAAACACGCCTGAAAAACATCTGATACACGTCTGAAACACGTCTGATACACGTCTGATACACGTCTAATACACGTGTGAAACACGCCTGAAACAAGCCTGAAACACGTCTGAAACACGCCTGAAACACGTCTGATACACGTCTGAAACACGTCTGATACACGTCTGATACACGTCTGATACACGTCTGAAACACGTCTGATACACTTGTGATACACGTCTGATACACGTCTGATACACGTCTGATACACGTCTGAAACACGTCTGATACACGTCTGATACACGTCTGAAACACGTCTGATACACTTGTGATACACGTCTGATACACGTCTGAAACACGTCTGATACACGTCTGATACACGTCTGAAACACGTCTGATACACGTCTGAAACACGTCTGATACATTTGTGATACACGTCTGATACACGTCTGAAACACGTCTGATACACGTCTGATACACGTCTGAAACACGTCTGATACACGTCTGAAACACGTCTGATACATTTGTGATACACGTCTGATACACGTCTGAAACACGTCTGAAACACGTCTGAAACACGTCTGATACACGTGTGATACACGTATGAAACACGTCTGAAACACGTCTGATACACTTGTGATACACGTGTGATACACGTCTGATACACGTCTGAAACACGTCTGATACACGTCTGAAACACGTCTGATACACGTCTGATAGACGTCTGAAACACGTCTGATACACGTCTGATACACGTGTGATACACGTCTGATACACGTCTGAAACACGTCTGATACACGTCTGATACACGTCTGATACACGTCTGAAACACGTCTGATACACGTGTGATACACGTCTGAAACACGTCTGATACACGTCTGATACACGTGTGATACACGTCTGATACACGTCTGAAACACGTCTGATACACGTCTGATACACGTCTGATACACGTCTGAAACACGTCTGATACACTTGTGATACATGTGTGATACACGTCTGATACACGTCTGATACACGTCTGAAACACGTCTGATACACGTCTGAAACACGTCTGATACACGTGTGATACACGTCTGAAACACGTCTGAAACACGTCTGAAACACGTCTGATACACGTGTGATACACGTATGAAACACGTCTGATACACGTCTGATACACATGTGATACACGTCTGATGCATGTCTGAAACACGTCTGATACACTTGTGATACACGTCTGATACACTTGTGATACACGTGTGATACACGTCTGATACACGTCTGAAACACGTCTGATACACGTCTGAAACACGTCTGATACACGTCTGATAGACGTCTGAAACACGTCTGATACACTTGTGATACACGTGTGATACACGTCTGATACACGTCTGAAACACGTCTGAAACACGTCTGATACACGTGTGATACACGTCTGAAACACGTCTGATACACGTCTGATACACGTGTGATACACGTCTGAAACACGTCTGAAACACGCCTGAAAAACATCTGATACACGTCTGAAACACGTCTGATACACGTCTGATACACGTCTAATACACGTGTGAAACACGCCTGAAACAAGCCTGAAACACGTCTGAAACACGCCTGAAACACGTCTGATACACGTCTGAAACACGTCTGATACACGTCTGATACACGTCTGATACACGTCTGAAACACGTCTGATACACTTGTGATACACGTCTGATACACGTCTGATACACGTCTGATACACGTCCGAAACACGTCTGATACACGTCTGAAACACGTCTGATACACGTCTGATACACGTCTGAAACACGTCTGATACACTTGTGATACACGTCTGATACACGTCTGAAACACGTCTGATACACGTCTGATACACGTCTGAAACACGTCTGATACACGTCTGAAACACGTCTGATACATTTGTGATACACGTCTGATACACGTCTGAAACACGTCTGATACACGTCTGAAACACGTCTGATACATTTGTGATACACGTCTGATACACGTCTGAAACACGTCTGAAACACGTCTGAAACACGTCTGATACACGTGTGATACACGTATGAAACACGTCTGAAACACGTCTGATACACTTGTGATACACGTGTGATACACGTCTGATACACGTCTGAAACACGTCTGATACACGTCTGAAACACGTCTGATACACGTCTGATAGACGTCTGAAACACGTCTGATACACTTGTGATACACGTGTGATACACGTCTGATACACGTCTGAAACACGTCTGAAACACGTCTGATACACGTGTGATACACGTCTGAAACACGTCTGATACACATGTGATACACGTCTGATACACTTGTGATACACGTGTGATACACGTCTGATACACGTCTGAAACACGTCTGATACACTTGTGATACACGTCTGATACACGTCTGAAACACGTCTGAAACACGTCTGATACACGTCTGATACACGTGTGATACACGTCTGAAACACGTCTGAAACACGCCTGAAACACATCTGATACACGTCTGAAACACGTCTGATACACGTCTGATACACGTCTGATACACGTCTAATACACGTGTGAAACACGCCTGAAACAAGCCTGAAACACGTCTGAAACACGCCTGAAACACGTCTGATACACGTCTGAAACACATCTGATACACGTCTGATACACGTCTGAAACACGTCTGATACACTTGTGATACACGTCTGATACACGTCTGATACACGTCTGAAACACGTCTGATACACGTCCGATACACGTCTGATACACGTCTGAAACACGTCTGATACACTTGTGATACACGTCTGATACACGTCTGAAACACGTCTGATACATTTGTGATACATGTCTGATACACGTCTGAAACACGTCTGATACACGTCTGATACACGTCTGATACACGTCTGAAACACGTCTGATACACTTGTGATACACGTCTGATACACGTCTGATACACGTCTGAAACACGTCTGATACACGTCCGAAACACGTCTGATACACGTCTGAAACACGTCTGATACACGTCTGAAACACGTCTGATACACTTGTGTTACACGTGTCATACACGTGTGATACACATCTGATACACGTCTGATACACGTCTGATACACGTCTGAAACACGTCTGAAACAAGTCTTAAACACGTCTGTAACACGTCTGAAACACGCCTGAAACACGTCTGAAACACGCCTGAAACACGTCTGATACACATCTGAAACACGTCTGAAACACGCCTGAAACACGTGTGATACACGTCTGATACACGTGTGATACACGTCTGAAACACGTCTGATACACGTCTGAAACACGTCTGAAACACATCTGAAACACGTCTGATACATGTCTGAAACACGTCTGATACACGTCTGAAACATGTCTGATACACGTCTGAAACACGTCTGATACACTTGTGTTACACGTGTGATACACGTGTGATACATGTGTGATACACATCTGATACACGTCTGATACACGTCTGATACACGTCTGAAACACGTCTGAAACAAGTCTTAAACACGTCTGTAACACGTCTGAAACACGTCTGTAACACGTCTGTATCACGTCTTAAACACGTCTGATACACGTCTAATACACGTGTTAAACACGCCTGAAACACGTCTGAAACACGCCTGAAACACGTCTGATACACGTCTGAAACACGTCTGATACACATGTGATACACGTCTGAAACACGTCTGATACACGTCTGAAACACGTCTGAAACACGTCTGAAACACGTCTTATACACGTCTGAAACACGTCTGATACACGTCTGAAACACGTCTGAAACACGTCTGAAACACGTCTGATACACGTCTGAAACACGTCTGATACACGTCTGAAACACGTCTGTAACACGTCTGATACACGTCTGATACACGTGTGATACACGTCTGATACACGTCCGAAACACGTCTGAAACACGTCTGAAACACGTCTGTAACACGTCTGTAACACTTCTGATACACGTCTGAAACACGTCTGTAACACGTCTGTAACACTTCTGATACACGTCTGATACACGTCTGATACACGTCTGAAACACGTCTGAAACACGTCTTAAACACGTCTGTAACACGTCTGAAACACGTCTGAAACACGTCTGTAACACGTCTGTATCACGTCTTAAACACGTCTGATACACGTCTAATACACGTGTTAAACACGCCTGAAACATGCCTGAAACACGTCTGAAACACGCCTGAAAAACGTCTGATACACGTCTGAAACACGTCTGATACACGTGTGATACACGTCTGAAACACGTCTGATACACGTCTGAAACACGTCTGAAACACATCTGAAACACGTCTTATACACGTCTGAAACACGTCTGATACACATCTGAAACACGTCTGAAACACGTCTGAAACACGTCTGATACATGTCTGAAACACGTCTGATACACGTCTGAAACACGTCTGTAAC
This sequence comes from Eucyclogobius newberryi, assembly GCF_026437365.1. Classification (NCBI taxonomy): domain Eukaryota; kingdom Metazoa; phylum Chordata; class Actinopteri; order Gobiiformes; family Gobiidae; genus Eucyclogobius; species Eucyclogobius newberryi. Next base: position 39,852,144 of record NW_027315735.1, on the reverse strand, counting down.
ACGTCTGAAACACGTCTGATACACGTCTGAAACACGTCTGATACACGTCTGTAACACGTCTTATACACGTCTGAAACACGTCTGATACACATCTGAAACACGTCTGAAACACGTCTGAAACACGTCTGATACACGTCTGAAACACGTCTGTAACACGTCTGATACACGTCTGATACACGTCTGATACACATCTGAAACACGTCTAATACACGTCTGAAACACGTCTGATACACCTCTGAAACACGTCTGAAACACGTCTGAGACACGTCTGATACACGTCTGAAGCACGTCTGAAACACGTCTGAAACACGTCTGATACACGTCTGATACACGTGTGATACACGTATGATACACGTCTGTAACACGTCTGAAACACGTCTGAAACACGCCTGAAACACGTCTGATACACGTCTGAAACACGTCTGATACACGTCTGATACACGTCTGAAACACGTCTGATACACGTCCGAAACATGTCTAAAACACGTCCGAAAAACGCCTGAAACACGTCTGATACACGTCTGAAACACGTCTGATACACGTCTGAAACACGTCTGTAACACGTCTGAAACACGTCTGTAACACGTCTGAAACACGTCTGATACACGTCTGAAACACGTCTGAAACACGTCTGATACACGTGTGATACACGTCTGAAACACGTCTGATACACGTCTGATACACGTGTGATACACGTCTGATACACGTCTGAAACACGTCTGATACACTTGTGATACACGTCTGATACACGTCTGAAACACGTCTGTAACACGTCTGAAACACGTCTGTAACACGTCTGAAACACGTCTGATACACGTCTGAAACACGTCTGAAACACGTCTGATACACGTGTGTGTGATACACGTCTGAAACACGTCTGATACACGTCTGATACACGTGTGATACACGTCTGAAACACGTCTGATACACGTTTGATACACGTGTGATACACGTCTGATACACGTCTGAAACACGTCTGATACACTTGTGATACACGTCTGATACACGTCTGAAAAACGTCTGATACACTTGTGATACACGTGTGATACACGTCTGATACACGTCTGAAACACGTCTGAAACACGTCTGATACACGTGTGATACACGTCTGAAACACGTCTGAAACACGTCTGAAACACGTCTGAAACACGTCTGATACACGTGTGATACACGTATGAAACACGTCTGATACACGTCTGATACACATGTGATACACGTCTGATACATGTCTGAAACACGTCTGATACACTTGTGATACACGTCTGATACACTTGTGATACACGTGTGATACATGTCTGATACACGTCTGAAACACGTCTGATACACGTCTGAAACACGTCTGATACACGTCTGATAGACGTCTGAAACACGTCTGATAGACGTCTGAAACACGTCTGATACACTTGTGATACACGTGTGATACACGTCTGATACACGTCTGAAACACGTCTGAAACACGTCTGATACACGTGTGATACACGTCTGAAACACGTCTGATACACTTGTGATACACGTGTGATACACGTCTGATACACGTCTGAAACACGTCTGAAACACGTCTGATACACGTGTGATACACGTCTGAAACACGTCTGATACACGTCTGATACACATGTGATACACGTCTAATACATGTCTGAAACACGTCTGATACACGTCTGAAACACGTCTGATACAAGTCTGAAACACGTCTGATACACTTGTGATACACGTGTGATACACGTCTGATACACGTCTGAAACACGTCTGAAACACGTCTGATACACGTGTGATACACGTCTGAAACACGTCTGATACACGTCTGATACACGTGTGATACACGTCTGAAACACGTCTGAAACACGCCTGAAACACATCTGATACACGTCTGAAACACGTCTGATACACGTCTGATACACGTCTGATACACGTCTAATACACGTGTGAAACACGCCTGAAACAAGCCTGAAACACGTCTGAAACACGCCTGAAACACGTCTGATACACGTCTGATACATGTCTGATACACATCTAATACACGTGTGAAACACGCCTGAAACAAGCCTGAAACACGTCTGAAACACGCCTGAAACACGTCTGATACACGTCTGAAACACGTCTGATACACGTGTGATACACGTCTGATACACGTCTGAAACACGTCTGATACACTTGTGATACACGTCTGATACACGTCTGATACACGTCTGAAACACGTCTGATACACGTCCGAAACACGTCTGATACACGTCTGAAACACGTCTGATACACGTCTGATACACGTCTGAAACACGTCTGATACACTTGTGATACACGTCTGATACACGTCTGAAACACGTCTGATACACGTTTGAAACACGTCTGATACATTTGTGATACACGTCTGATACACGTCTGAAACACGTCTGATACACGTCTGATACACGTCTGAAACACGTCTGATACACGTCTGATACACGTCTGAAACACGTCTGATACAAGTCTGAAACACGTCTGATACACTTGTGATACACGTGTGATACACGTCTGATACACGTCTGAAACACGTCTGAAACACGTCTGATACACGTGTGATACACGTCTGAAACACGTCTGATACACGTCTGATACACGTGTGATACACGTCTGAAACACGTCTGAAACACGCCTGAAACACATCTGATACACGTCTGAAACACGTCTGATACACGTCTGATACACGTCTGATACACGTCTAATACACGTGTGAAACACGCCTGAAACAAGCCTGAAACACGTCTGAAACACGCCTGAAACACGTCTGATACACGTCTGAAACACGTCTGATACACGTCTGATACACGTCTGATACACGTCTGAAACACGTCTGATACACTTGTGATACACGTCCGATACACGTCTGATACACGTCTGAAACACGTCTGATACACGTCCGAAACACGTCTGATACACGTCTGAAACACGTCTGATACACGTCTGATACACGTCTGAAACACGTCTGATACACTTGTGATACACGTCTGATACACGTCTGAAACACGTCTGATACACGTCTGATACACGTCTGAAACACGTCTGATACACGTCTGAAACACGTCTGATACATTTGTGATACACGTCTGATACACGTCTGAAACACGTCTGATACACGTCTGATACACGTCTGAAACACGTCTGATACACGTCTGATACACGTCTGAAACACGTCTGATACAAGTCTGAAACACGTCTGATACACTTGTGATACACTTGTGATACACGTCTGATACACGTCTGAAACACGTCTGAAACACGTCTGATACACGTGTGATACACGTCTGAAACACGTCTGATACACGTCTGATACACGTGTGATACACGTCTGAAACACGTCTTAAACACGCCTGAAACACATCTGATACACGTCTGAAACACGTCTGATACACGTCTGATACACGTCTGATACACGTCTAATACACGTGTGAAACACGCCTGAAACAAGCCTGAAACACGTCTGAAACACGCCTGAAACACGTCTGATACACGTCTGAAACACGTCTGATACACGTCTGATACACGTCTGATACACGTCTGAAACACGTCTGATACACTTGTGATACACGTCTGATACACGTCTGATACACGTCTGAAACACGTCTGATACACGTCCGAAACACGTCTGATACACGTCTGAAACACGTCTGATACACGTCTGATACACGTCTGAAACACGTCTGATACACTTGTGATACACGTCTGATACACGTCTGAAACACGTCTGATACACGTCTGATACACGTCTGAAACACGTCTGATACACGTCTGAAACACGTCTGATACATTTGTGATACACGTCTGATACACGTCTGAAACACGTCTGATACACGTCTGATACACGTCTGAAACACGTCTGATACACGTCTGATACACGTCTGAAACACGTCTGATACACGTCCGAAACACGTCTGATACACGTCTGATACACGTCTGATACACGTCTGAAACACGTCTGATACATTTGTGATACACGTGTGATACACGTCTGATACACGTCTGAAACACGTCTGAAACACGTCTGAAACACTTGTGATACACGTGTGATACACGCCTGAAACACGTCTGATACACGTCTGATACACGTCTGATACACGTCTGAAACACGTCTGAAACACGTCTGAAACACGTCTGATACACGTGTGATACACGTGTGATATACGTCTGAAACACGTCTGAAACACTTGTGATACACGTGTGATACACGTCTGATACACATCTGAAACAAGTCTTAAACACGTCTGTAACACGTCTGAAACACGTCTGAAACACGTCTGTAACACGTCTGTATCACGTCTTAAACACGTCTGATACACGTCTAATACACGTGTGACACACGTCTGATACATGTGTGATACACGTCTGTAACACGTCTGAAACACGTCTGAAACACGTCTGATACACGTCTGATACACGTGTGATACACGTCTGATACACGTCCGAAACACGTCCGATACACGTCTGAAACACGTCTGATACACGTCTGATACACGTGTGATACACGTCCGAAACACGCCTGAAACACGTCTGATACACGTCTGAAACACCTCTGATACACGTCTGAAACACGTCTGATACACGTCTGAAACACGTCTGATACACGTCTGATACACGTCCAATACACGTCTAATACACGTGTGAAACACGTCTGAAACACGTCTGAAACAAGTCTTAAACACGTCTGTAACACGTCTGAAACACGTCTGATACACGTCTGATACACGTGTGATACACGTCTGATACACGTCTGAAACACGTCTGATACACGTCTGAAACACGTCTGATACACGTCTGAAACACGTCTGATACACGTCTGAAACACGTCTGATACACTTGTGATAAACGTCTGATACACGTCTGAAACACGTCTGAAACACGCCTGAAACACGTCTGATACACGTCTGAAACACGTCTGATACACGTCTGATACACGTCTGAAACACGTCTGATACACTTGTGATACACGTCTGATACACGTCTGATACACGTCTGAAACACGTCTGATACACGTCTGATACACGTCTGATAAACGTCTGATACACGTCTGAAACACGTCTGATACACGTCCGAAACATGTCTGATACACGTCTGAAACATGCCTGATACACGTCTAATACACGTGTGAAACACGCCTGAAACAAGCCTGAAACACGCCTGAAACACGTCTGATACACGTCTGAAACGCGTCTGATACACGTCTGATACACGTCTGATACACGTCTGAAACACGTCTGATACACGTCCGAAACATGTCTGATACACGTCTGAAACACGTCTGATGCACGTCTGAAACACGTCTGATACACGTCTGATACACGTCTGATACACGTTTGAAACAAGTCTTAAACACGCCTGAAACACGCCTGAAACACGTCCGAAACACGCCTGAAACACGTCTGATACACGTCTGAAACACGTCTGATACACGTCTGAAACACGTCTGTAACACGTCTGAAACACGTCTGATACACGTCTGAAACACGTCTGATACACGTGTGATACACGTCTGATACACGTCTGAAACACGTCTGATACACTTGTGATACACGTCTGATACACGTCTGAAACACGTCTGATACACGTCTGATACACGTCTGATACACGTCTGAAACACGTCTGATACACGTCTGAAACACGTCTGATACACGTCTGATACACGTCTGATACACGTCTGAAACACGTCTGATACACGTCTGATACACGTGTGATACACGTCTGATACACGTCTGAAACACGTCTGAAACACGTCTGATACACGTGTGATACACGTCTGAAACACGTCTGAAACACGTCTGAAACACGTCTGATACACGTCTGATACACGTATGAAACACGTCTGATACACGTCTGATACACATGTGATACACGTCTGATACATGTCTGAAACACGTCTGATACACTTGTGATACACGTCTGATACACGTCTGAAACACGTCTGATACACGTCTGATACACATGTGATACACGTCTGATACACGTGTGATACACGTCTGATACACGTCTGAAACACGTCTGAAACACGTCTGATACACGTGTGATACACGTCTGAAACACGTCTGAAACACGTCTGATACACGTGTGATACACGTCTGAAACACGTCTGATACACGTCTGATACACATGTGATACACGTCTGATACATGTCTGAAACACGTCTGATACACGTCTGATACACTTGTGATACACGTGTGATACACGTCTGATACACGTCTGAAACACGTCTGAAACACGTCTGATACACGTGTGATACACGTCTGAAACACGTCTGAAACACGTCTGATACACGTGTGATACACGTCTGAAACACGTCTGATACACGTCTGATACACATGTGATACACGTCTGATACATGTCTGAAACACGTCTGATACACGTCTGATACACTTGTGATACATGTGTGATACACGTCTGATAAACGTCTGATACACGTCTGATACACGTCCAATACACGTCTAATACACGTGTGAAACACGTCTGTAACACGTCTGAAACACGTCTGATACACGTCTGATACACGTGTGATACACGTCTGATACACGTCTGAAACACGTCTGATACACGTCTGAAACACGTCTGATACACGTCTGAAACACGTCTGATACACGTCTGAAACACGTCTGATACACGTCTGAAACACGTCTGATACACTTGTGATAAACGTCTGATACACGTCTGAAACACGTCTGAAACACGCCTGAAACACGTCTGATACACGTCTGAAACACGTCTGATACACGTCTGATACACGTCTGATACACGTCTGAAACACGTCTGATACACTTGTGATACACGTCTGATACACGTCTGATACACGTCTGAAACACGTCTGATACACGTCTGATACACGTCTGATAAACGTCTGATACACGTCTGAAACACGTCTGATACACGTCCGAAACATGTCTGATACACGTCTGAAACATGCCTGATACACGTCTAATACACGTGTGAAACACGCCTGAAACACGTCTGAAACATGCCTGATACACGTCTAATACACGTGTGAAACACGCCTGAAACAAGCCTGAAACACGCCTGAAACACGTCTGATACACGTCTGAAACGCGTCTGATACACGTCTGATACACGTCTGATACACGTCTGAAACACGTCTGATACACTTGTGATACACGTCTGATACACGTCTGATACACGTCTGAAACACGTCTGATACACGTCTGAAACACGTCTGATAAAAGTCTGATACACGTCCGAAACATGTCCGATACACGTCTGAAACACGTCTGATGCACGTCTGAAACACGTCTGATGCACGTGTGAAACACGTCTGATACACGTCTGATACACGTTTGAAACAAGTCTTAAACACGTCTGATACACGTCTGAAACACGTCTGATACACGTCTGAAACACGTCTGTAACACGTCTGAAACACGTCTGATACACGTCTGAAACACGTCTGATACACTTGTGATAAACGTCTGATACACGTCTGAAACACGTCTGAAACACGCCTGAAACACGTCTGATACACGTCTGAAACACGTCTGATACACGTCTGATACACGTCTGATACACGTCTGAAACACGTCTGATACACTTGTGATACACGTCTGATACACGTCTGATACACGTCTGAAACACGTCTGATACACGTCTGATACACGTCTGATAAACGTCTGATACACGTCTGAAACACGTCTGATACACGTCCGAAACATGTCTGATACACGTCTGAAACATGCCTGATACACGTCTAATACACGTGTGAAACACGCCTGAAACAAGCCTGAAACACCCCTGAAACACGTCTGATACACGTCTGAAACGCGTCTGATACACGTCTGATACACGTCTGATACACGTCTGAAACACGTCTGATACACTTGTGATACACGTCTGATACACGTCTGATACACGTCTGAAACACGTCTGATACACGTCTGATACACGTCTGATAAACGTCTGATACACGTCTGAAACACGTCTGATACACGTCCGAAACATGTCTGATACACGTCTGAAACACGTCTGATGCACGTCTGAAACACGTCTGATGCACGTCTGAAACACGTCTGATACACGTCTGATACACGTCTGATACACGTTTGAAACAAGTCTTAAACACGCCTGAAACACGCCTGAAACACGTCCGAAACACGCCTGAAACACGTCTGATACACGTCTGAAACACGTCTGATACACGTCTGAAACACGTCTGTAACACGTCTGAAACACGTCTGATACACGTCTGAAACACGTCTGAAACACGTCTGATACACGTGTGATACACGTCTGAAACACGTCTGATACACGTCTGATACACGTGTGATACACGTCTGATACACGTCTGAAACACGTCTGATACACTTGTGATACACGTCTGATACACGTCTGAAACACGTCTGATACACGTCTGATACACGTCTGATACACGTCTGAAACACGTCTGATACACTTGTGATACATGTGTGATACACGTCTGATACACGTCTGATACACGTCTGAAACACGTCTGATACACGTCTGAAACACGTCTGATACACGTCTGATACACGTCTGATACACGTCTGAAACACGTCTGATACACGTCTGATACACGTGTGATACACGTCTGATACACGTCTGAAACACGTCTGAAACACGTCTGATACACGTGTGATACACGTCTGAAACACGTCTGAAACACGTCTGAAACACGTCTGATACACGTCTGATACACGTATGAAACACGTCTGATACACGTCTGATACACATGATATACACGTCTGATACATGTCTGAAACACGTCTGATACACTTGTGATACACGTCTGATACACTTGTGATACACGTGTGATACACGTCTGATACACGTCTGAAACACGTCTGATACACGTCTGAAACACGTCTGATACACGTCTGATACACATGTGATACACGTCTGATACACGTGTGATACACGTCTGATACACGTCTGAAACACGTCTGAAACACGTCTGATACACGTGTGATACACGTCTGAAACACGTCTGAAACACATCTGATACACGTGTGATACACGTCTGAAACACGTCTGATACACGTCTGATACACATGTGATACACGTCTGATACATGTCTGAAACACGTCTGATACACGTCTGATACACTTGTGATACACGTGTGATACACGTCTGATACACGTCTGATACACTTGTGATACACGTGTGATACTCGTCTGATACACGTCTGAAACACGTCTGATACACGTCTGATACACGTCCAATACACGTCTAATACACGTGTGAAACACGTCTGATACACGTCTGAAACACGTCTGAAACACGTCTGATACACGTCTGAAACACGTCTGATACACGTCTGAAACACGTCTGATACACGTCTGAAACACGTCTGATACACGTCTGAAACACGTCTGATACACTTGTGATAAACGTCTGATACACGTCTGAAACACGTCTGATACACGTCTGAAACACGTCTGATACACGTCTGATACACGTCTGATACACGTCTGAAACACGTCTGATACACTTCTGATACACGTCTGAAACACGTCTGATACACGTCTGAAACACGTCTGATACACGTCTGAAACACGTCTGATACACGTCTGAAACACGTCTGATACACTTGTGATAAACGTCTGATACACGTCTGAAACACGTCTGATACACGTCTGAAACACGTCTGATACACGTCTGATACACGTCTGATACACGTCTGAAACACGTCTGATACACTTGTGATACACGTCTGATACACGTCTGATACACGTCCTAAACACGTCTGATACACGTCTGATACACGTCTGATAAACGTCTGATACACGTCTGAAACACGTCTGATACACGTCCGAAACATGTCTGATACACGTCTGAAACATGCCTGATACACGTCTAATACACGTGTGAAACACGCCTGAAACAAGCCTGAAACACCCCTGAAACACGTCTGATACACGTCTGAAACGCGTCTGATACACGTCTGATACACGTCTGATACACGTCTGAAACACGTCTGATACACTTGTGATACACGTCTGATACACGTCTGATACACGTCTGAAACACGTCTGATACACGTCTGATACACGTCTGATAAACGTCTGATACACGTCTGAAACACGTCTGATACACGTCCGAAACATGTCTGATACACGTCTGAAACACGTCTGATGCACGTCTGAAACACGTCTGATGCACGTCTGAAACACGTCTGATACACGTCTGATACACGTCTGATACACGTTTGAAACAAGTCTTAAACACGCCTGAAACACGCCTGAAACACGTCCGAAACACGCCTGAAACACGTCTGATACACGTCTGAAACACGTCTGATACACGTCTGAAACACGTCTGTAACACGTCTGAAACACGTCTGATACACGTCTGAAACACGTCTGAAACACGTCTGATACACGTGTGATACACGTCTGAAACACGTCTGATACACGTCTGATACACGTGTGATACACGTCTGATACACGTCTGAAACACGTCTGATACACTTGTGATACACGTCTGATACACGTCTGAAACACGTCTGATACACGTCTGATACACGTCTGATACACGTCTGAAACACGTCTGATACACTTGTGATACATGTGTGATACACGTCTGATACACGTCTGATACACGTCTGAAACACGTCTGATACACGTCTGAAACACGTCTGATACACGTCTGATACACGTCTGATACACGTCTGAAACACGTCTGATACACGTCTGATACACGTGTGATACACGTCTGATACACGTCTGAAACACGTCTGAAACACGTCTGATACACGTGTGATACACGTCTGAAACACGTCTGAAACACGTCTGAAACACTTCTGATACACGTCTGATACACGTATGAAACACGTCTGATACACGTCTGATACACATGTGATACACGTCTGATACATGTCTGAAACACGTCTGATACACTTGTGATACACGTCTGATACACTTGTGATACACGTGTGATACACGTCTGATACACGTCTGAAACACGTCTGATACACGTCTGAAACACGTCTGATACACGTCTGATACACATGTGATACACGTCTGATACACGTGTGATACACGTCTGATACACGTCTGAAACACGTCTGAAACACGTCTGATACACGTGTGATACACGTCTGAAACACGTCTGAAACACATCTGATACACGTGTGATACACGTCTGAAACACGTCTGATACACGTCTGATACACATGTGATACACGTCTGATACATGTCTGAAACACGTCTGATACACGTCTGATACACTTGTGATACACGTGTGATACACGTCTGATACACGTCTGATACACTTGTGATACACGTGTGATACTCGTCTGATACACGTCTGAAACACGTCTGATACACGTCTGATACACGTCCAATACACGTCTAATACACGTGTGAAACACGTCTGATACACGTCTGAAACACGTCTGAAACACGTCTGATACACGTCTGAAACACGTCTGATACACGTCTGAAACACGTCTGATACACGTCTGAAACACGTCTGATACACGTCTGAAACACGTCTGATACACTTGTGATAAACGTCTGATACACGTCTGAAACACGTCTGATACACGTCTGAAACACGTCTGATACACGTCTGATACACGTCTGATACACGTCTGAAACACGTCTGATACACTTCTGATACACGTCTGAAACACGTCTGATACACGTCTGAAACACGTCTGATACACGTCTGAAACACGTCTGATACACGTCTGAAACACGTCTGATACACTTGTGATAAACGTCTGATACACGTCTGAAACACGTCTGATACACGTCTGAAACACGTCTGATACACGTCTGATACACGTCTGATACACGTCTGAAACACGTCTGATACACGTCTGATACACGTCTGATAAACGTCTGATACACGTCTGAAACACGTCTGATACACGTCCGAAACATGTCTGATACACGTCTTAAACATGCCTGATACACGTCTAATACACGTGTGAAACACGCCTGAAACAAGCCTGAAACACGCCTGAAACACGTCTGATACACGTCTGAAACGCGTCTGATACACGTCTGATACACGTCTGATACACGTCTGAAACACGTCTGATACACGTCCGAAACATGTCTGATACACGTCTGAAACACGTCTGATGCACGTCTGAAACACGTCTGATGCACGTCTGAAACACGTCTGATACACGTCTGATACACGTCTGATACACGTTTGAAACAAGTCTTAAACACGCCTGAAACACGCCTGAAACACGTCCGAAACACGCCTGAAACACGTCTGATACACGTCTGAAACACGTCTGATACACGTCTGAAACACGTCTGTAACACGTCTGAAACACGTCTGATACACGTCTGAAACACGTCTGAAACACGTCTGATACACGTGTGATACACGTCTGAAACACGTCTGATACACGTCTGATACACGTGTGATACACGTCTGATACACGTCTGAAACACGTCTGATACACTTGTGATACACGTCTGATACACGTCTGAAACACGTCTGATACACGTCTGATACACGTCTGATACACGTGTGATACATGTGTGATACACGTCTGATACACGTCTGATACACGTCTGAAACACGTCTGATACACGTCTGAAACACGTCTGATACACGTCTGATACACGTGTGATACACGTCTGAAACACGTCTGATACACGTCTGAAACACGTCTGATACACTTGTGATACATGTGTGATACACGTCTGATACACGTCTGATACACGTCTGAAACACGTCTGATACACGTCTGAAACACGTCTGATACACGTCTGATACACGTGTGATACACGTCTGATACACGTCTGAAACACGTCTGAAACACGTCTGAAACACGTCTGATACACGTGTGATACACGTCTGAAACACGTCTGAAACACGTCTGAAACACGTCTGATACACGTCTGATACACGTGTGATACACGTCTGATACACGTCTGATACACGTCTGAAACACGTCTGATACACGTCTGAAACACGTCTGATACACGTCTGATACATGTGTGATACACGTCTGATACACGTCTGATACACGTCTGAAACACGTCTGATACACGTCTGAAACACGTCTGATACACGTCTGATACACGTGTGATACACGTCTGATACACGTCTGATACACGTCTGATACACATGTGATACACGTCTGATACACTTGTGATACACGTCTGATACACTTGTGATACACGTGTGATACACGTCTGATACACGTCTGAAACACGTCTGATACACGTCTGATACACATGTGATACACGTCTGATACACGTGTGATACACGTCTGATACACGTCTGAAACACGTCTGAAACACGTCTGAAACACGTCTGATACACGTGTGATACACGTCTGAAACACGTCTGATACACGTCTGATACACATGTGATACACGTCTGATACATGTCTGAAACACGTCTGATACACGTCTGATACACGTGTGATACACGTCTGATACACGTCTGATACACTTGTGATACACGTGTGATACTCGTCTGATACACGTCTGAAACACGTCTGATACACTTGTGATACACGTGTGATACACGTCTGATACACGTCTGAAACACGTCTGAAACACGTCTGAAACACGTCTGATACACGTCTGATACACGTCTGATACACGTCTAATACACATGTGAAACACGCCTGAAACAAGCCTGAAACACGCCTGAAACACATCTGATACACGTCTGAAACACGTCTGATACACGTCTGATACACGTCTGATACACGTCTAATACACATGTGAAACACGCCTGAAACAAGCCTGAAACACGTCTGAAACACGCCTGAAACACGTCTGATACACGTCTGAAACACGTCTGATACACGTCTGATACACGTCTGATACACGTCTGATACACGTCTGAAACACGTCTGATACACTTGTGATACACGTCTGATACACGTCTGATACACGTCTGAAACACGTCTGATACACGTCCGAAACACGTCTGATACACGTCTGAAACACGTCTGATACACGTCTGATACACGTGTGAAACACGTCTGATACACGTCTGAAACACGTCTGATACACGTCTGATACACGTCTGAAACACGTCTGATACACGTCTGATACACGTCTGATACACGTCTGATACACGTCTGAAACACGTCTGATACACGTCCGAAACACGTCTGATACACGTCTGATACACGTCTGATACACGTCTGAAACACGTCTGATACACGTCTGATACACGTCTGAAACACGTCTGATACATTTGTGATACACGTGTGATACACGTCTGATACACGTCTGAAACACGTCTGAAACACTTGTGATACACGTGTGATACACGCCTGAAACACGTCTGATACACGTCTGATACACGTCTGATACACGTCTGAAACACGTCTGAAACACGTCTGAAACACGTCTGATACACGTCTGATACACGTGTGATACACGTGTGATACACGTCTGAAACACGTCTGAAAAACTTGTGATACACTTGTGATACACGTCTGATACACGTCTGAAACAAGTCTTAAACACGTCTGTAACACGTCTGAAACACGTCTGAAACACGTCTATAACACGTCTGTATCACGTCTTAAACACGTCTGATACACGTCTAATACACGTATGACACACGTCTGATACATGTCTGATATAGGTGTGATACACGTCTGTAACACGTCTGATACACGTCTGAAACACGTCTGAAACACGTCTGATACACGTCTGATACACGTGTGATACACGTCCGAAACACGTCCGATACACGTCTGAAACACGTCTGTAACACGTCTGTAACACTTCTGATACACGTCTGATACACGTGTGATACACGTCTGATACACGTCTGATACACGTCTGATACACGTCTGAAACACGTCTGATACACGTCTGAAACACGTCTGATACACGTCTGATACACGTCTGAAACACGTCTGATACACTTGTGATACAGGTGTGATACACGTCTGATACACGTCTGAAACACGTCTGAAACACGTCTGATACACGTGTGATACACGTCTGAAACACGTCTGATACACGTCTGATACACGTGTGATACACGTCTGATACACGTCTGAAACACGTCTGATACACGTCTGATACACGTCTAATACACGTGTGAAACACGCCTGAAACAAGCCTGAAACACGCCTGAAACACGTCTGATACACGTCTGAAACACGTCTGATACACGTCTGATACACGTCTGAAACACGTCTGATACACGTCTGATACACGTCTGATACACGTCTGATACACGTCTAATACACATGTGAAACACGCCTGAAACAAGCCTGAAACACGCCTGAAACACATCTGATACACGTCTGAAACACGTCTGATACACGTCTGATACACGTCTGATACACGTCTGATACACGTCTAATACACATGATAAACACGCCTGAAACAAGCCTGAAACACGTCTGAAACACGCCTGAAACACGTCTGATACACGTCTGAAACACGTCTGATACACGTCTGATACACGTCTGATACACGTCTGAAACACGTCTGATACACTTGTGATACACGTCTGATACACGTCTGATACACGTCTGAAACACGTCTGATACACGTCCGAAACACGTCTGATACACGTCTGAAACACGTCTGATACACGTCTGATACACGTCTGAAACACGTCTGATACACTTGTGATACACGTCTGATACACGTCTGAAACACGTCTGATACACGTCTGATACACGTCTGAAACACGTCTGATACACGTCTGATACACGTCTGATACACTTGTGATACACGTCTGATACACGTCTGAAACACGTCTTAAACACGTCTGATACACGTCCGAAACACGTCTGATACACGTCTGATACACGTCTGATACACGTCTGAAACACGTCTGATACACGTCTGATACACGTCTGAAACACGTCTGATACATTTGTGATACACGTGTGATACACGTCTGATACACGTCTGAAACACGTCTGAAACACGTCTGAAACACTTGTGATACACGTGTGATACACGTCTGATACACGTCTGATACACGTCTGAAACACGTCTGAAACACGTCTGAAACACGTCTGATACACGTCTGATACACGTGTGATACACGTGTGATACACGTCTGAAACACGTCTGAAAAACTTGTGATACACTTGTGATACACGTCTGATACACGTCTGAAACAAGTCTTAAACACGTCTGTAACACGTCTGAAACACGTCTGAAACACGTCTATAACACGTCTGTATCACGTCTTAAACACGTCTGATACACGTCTAATACACGTATGACACACGTCTGATACATGTCTGATATAGGTGTGATACACGTCTGTAACACGTCTGATACACGTCTGAAACACGTCTGAAACACGTCTGATACACGTCTGATACACGTGTGATACACGTCTGATACACGTCCGAAACACGTCCGATACACGTCTGAAACACGTCTGTAACACGTCTGTAACACTTCTGATACACGTCTGATACACGTGTGATACACGTGTGATACACGTCTGATACACGTCTGATACACGTCTGATACACGTCTGAAACACGTCTGATACACGTCTGAAACACGTCTGATACACGTCTGATACACGTCTGAAACACGTCTGATACACTTGTGATACAGGTGTGATACACGTCTGATACACGTCTGAAACACGTCTGAAACACGTCTGATACACGTGTGATACACGTCTGAAACACGTCTGATACACGTCTGATACACGTGTGATACACGTCTGATACACGTCTGAAACACGTCTGATACACGTCTGATACACGTCTAATACACGTGTGAAACACGCCTGAAACAAGCCTGAAACACGCCTGAAACACGTCTGATACACGTCTGAAACACGTCTGATACACGTCTGATACACGTCTGAAACACGTCTGATACACGTCTGATACACGTCTGAAACACGTCTGATACATTTGTGATACACGTGTGATACACGTCTGATACACGTCTGAAACACGTCTGAAACACGTCTGATACACGTCTGATACACGTGTGATACACGTCTGATACACGTCGGAAACACGTCTGATACACTTGTGATACACGTCTGATACACGTCTGAAACACTTGTAATGCACGTGTGATACACGTGTGATACACGTGTGATACACGTGTGATACACGTCTGAAACACGTCTGAAACACTTGTGATACACGTGTGATACACGTCTGAAACACGTATGAAACAAGTCTTAAACACGTCTGTAACACGTCTGAAACACGTCTGAAACACGTCTGTAACACGTCTGTATCACGTCTTAAACACGTCTGATACACGTCTAATACACGTGTGACACACGTCTGAAACATGTCTGATACAGGTGTGATACACGTCTGTAACACGTCTGAAACACGTCTGTAACACGTCTGTAACACTTCTGATACACGTCTGATACACGTGTGATACACGTCTGATACACGTCTGATACACGTCTGAAACACGTCTGAAACAAGTCTTAAACACGTCTGAAACACGCCTGAAACACGCCTGAAACAAGTCTGAAACACGCCTGAAACACGTCTGATACACGTCTGAAACACGTCTGAAACACATCTGAAACACGTCTGATACATGTCTGAAACACGTCTGATACACTTGTGATACACGTGTGATACACGTATGATACACGTCTAAAACACGTCTGAAACAAGTCTTAAACACGTCTGTAACACGTCTGAAACACGTCTGAAACACGTCTGTATCACGTCTTAAATACGTCTGATACACGTCTAATACACGTGTGAAACACGCCTGAAACACGCCTGAAACACGTCTGAAACACGCCTGAAACACGTCTGATACACGTCTGAAACACGTTTGATACACGTGTGATACACGTCTGAAACACGTCTGATACACGTCTGAAACACGTCTGAAACACATCTGAAACACGTCTGATACACGTCTTAAACACGTCTGATACACGTCTGAAACACGTCTGTAACACGTCTGAAACACGTCTGATACACGTCTGAAACACGTCTGATACACGTCTGTAACACGTCTGATACACGTCTGATACACGTCTGATACATATCTGAAACACGTCTGATACACGTCTGAAACACGTCTGATACACCTCTGAAACACGTCTGAAACACGTCTGAAACACGTCTGATACACGTCTGAAACACGTCTCTAACACGTCTGAAACACGTCTGTAACACGTCTGAAACACGTCTGATACACGTCTGAAACACGTCTCTAACACGTCTGAAACACGTCTGTAACACGTCTGAAACAGTCTGATACACGTCTGAAACACGTCTGATACACGTCTGAAACATGTCTGAAACACGTCTGAAACACGTCTGATACACGTCTGAAACACGTCTGTAACACATCTGAAACACGTCTGATACACGTCTGAAACACGTCTGTAACACGTCTGAAACACGTCTGTAACACGTCTGATACACGTCTGAAACACGTCTGATACACGTCTGAAACACGTCTGTAACACGTCTGAAACACGTCTGAAACACGTCTGATACACGTCTGATACACGTCTGATACACGTGTGATACACATCTGATACACGTCTGAAACACGTCTGTAACACGTCTGAAACACGTCTGATACATGTCTGAAACACGTCTGAAACACGTCTGAAACACGTCTGTAACACGTCTGAAACACGTCTGTAACACGTCTGAAACACGTCTGATACACGTCTGAAACACGTCTGATACACGTCTGAAACACGTCTCTAACACGTCTGAAACACGTCTGATACACGTCTGAAACACGTCTGATACACGTCTGAAACACGTCTGTAACACGTCTGAAACACGTCTGATACACGTCTGAAACACGTCTGAAACACGTCTGATACACGTCTGAAACACGTCTGATACACGTCTGAAACACGTCTGAAACACGTCTGAAACACGTCTGAAACACGTCTGTAACACGTCTGAAACACGTCTGATACACGTCTGAAACACGTCTGAAACACGTCTGATACACGTCTGAAACATGTCTGATACACGTCTGAAACACGTCTGATACACGTCTGAAACACGTCTGTAACACATCTGAAACACGTCTGATACACGTCTGAAACACGTCTGTAACACGTCTGAAACACGTCTGTAACACGTCTGAAACACGTCTGATACACGTCTGAAACACGTCTGTAACACGTCTGTAACACGTCTGAAACATGTCTGATACACGTCTGAAACACGTCTGATACACGTCTGAAACACGTCTGTAACACGTCTGAAACACGTCTGAAACACGTCTCTTACACGTCTGATACACGTCTGATACACGTGTGATACACATCTGATACACGTCTGAAACACGTCTGTAACACGTCTGAAACACGTCTGATACATGTCTGAAACACGTCTGATACACGTCTGAAACACGTCTGAAACACGTCTGATACACGTCTGAAACACGTCTGATACACGTCTGAAACACGTCTGAAACACGTCTGAAACACGTCTGTAACACATCTGAAACACGTCTGATACACGTCTGAAACACGTCTGAAACACGTCTGATACACGTCTGATACACGTCTGAAACACGTCTGAAACACGTCTGATACACGTCTGAAACAAGTCTGATACACGTCTGAAACACGTCTGAAACACGTCTGAAACACGTCTGATACACGTCTGAAACAAGTCTGATACACGTCTGAAACACGTCTGAAACACGTCTGAAACACGTCTGAAACACGTCTGAAACATGTCTGAAACACTTCTGTAACACGTCTGAAACACGTCTGAAACATGTCTGATACACGTCTGAAACACGTCTGAAACACGTCTGAAACACGTCTGTAACACGTCTGAAACACGTCTGTAACATGTCTGAAACACGTCTGAAACATGTCTGAAACACGTCTGTAACAAGTCTGATACACGTCTGAAACACGTCTGAAACACGTCTGAAACACGTCTGAAACACGTCTGAAACATGTCTGAAACACTTCTGTAACACGTCTGAAACACGTCTGAAACATGTCTGATACACGTCTGAAACACGTCTGAAACACGTCTGAAACACGTCTGTAACACGTCTGAAACACGTCTGTAACATGTCTGAAACACGTCTGAAACATGTCTGAAACACGTCTGTAACACGTCTGATACACGTCTGAAATGAAGGATGAACTTTGACCTATAACTGGACTTCTCTTCACTCTAAAAAACAAACCTTAAAGTGCTTTTTGGTCTCTTAGTGTCACATGACCCTGCACTTGGACGGCCTGGGGGCAGAATGTGGCCCACAAACCTTAGTATGTGGTCCCTCCGGCTTCAGAAGCAAAACAAACACATTAGACTGGAAACTCAGCAGAACCTTCAGGACAAACACTGTGAACATGAACCTCATTCACATAAAGGGGTTTCCCACTGTGATGTCACTGTGACCCCTCAGGAAGTGAAGTTATAAACCGAAAAAGTGACAAACTGGGATCACATGCTCTGGTGACCCCTTAATAGTCCTGTTCAGGCTCTGGTGACCCCTTAATAGTAACGTTCAGGCTCTGGTGACCCCTTAATAGTCCTTATCAGGCTCTGGTGACCCCTTAATAGTAACGTTCAGGCTCTGGTGACCCTTTAATAGTAACGTTCAGGCTCTGGTGACCCCTTAATAGTCCGGTTAAGGCTCTGGTGACCCTTTAATAGTAACGTTCAGGCTCTGGTGACCCCTTAATAGTCCGGTTCAGGCTCTGGTGACCCTTTAATAGTCCGGTTTCAGGCTCTGGTGACCCTTTAATAGTTACGTTCAGGCTCTACCGACACAAACACTTCTCACATTTCTGACTGAAGTGACGTTCTGGAGGAGGAGCTGACGTTCTGGAGGAGAAGCTGACGTTCTGGAGGAGGAGAAGCTGACGTTCTGGAGGAGGAGCTGACGTTCTGGAGGAGGAGAAGCTGACGTTCTGGAGGAGGAGAAGCTGACGTTCTGGAGGAGGAGGAGCTGAAAGAGCTTGTTTGGCCCCAAATGCAGAGACGCAGCAGAAGATCCTCTGCTGCTGCTGCTGCTGTGAGTATCACACTACACGCTACACGCTACACGCTACACGCTACATGATACATGCTACAAGCTTCATGCTACAAGCTAACGCTACGTGCTACACGTTACACTTTTTGCACGGTTTAAATAAAGCACAAAAGGAGATTACCAAAAAGCAGATCTGAAGGATTCAGATAATTTACAGTCAACAATACTTTACAGTACAATACTTTACTGTACAATACTTTACAGTACAATACTTTACTGTACAATACTTTACAGTACAATACTTTACTGTACAATACTTTACAGTACAATACTTTACTGTACAATACTTTACTGTACAATACTTTATTGAACAATACTTTACTGTACAATACTTTACTGTACAATACTCTACAGTACAATACTTTATTGAACAATACTTTACTGTACAATACTCTACAGTACAATACTTTACTGTACAATACTTTACTGTACAATACTTTACTGTACAATACTGTCATGGAATCAGACAATACACCTCTGACTTTTCCTTAACACATAGAGAACATAATTCAACTTAGAATATGAAACGACACAGAAATATCAGACATTTGTATGACAAGCTTGGGAGAAAACGCCGGGACTGATCACGCAAGCTGTGGTACGCAGCCTGCGTGACCCTCCTGTGTCTCACCCCGTTTTTTCCCATGCTGGTTGGTTTTATTAGATATTCTGGAATAGGCGGGTCACATTTCTCATTGGTCAGCCTCACATCAAGGCACTTGTTTTACAGCTGGTATTTTTCCTAGAGATCAAGCCTTGGGTAAACATTACCCAAACTCCTCTGGGCTGTCACACCCCCTAGGGTAAACATCCTTTGGCCCTTTACGACCCCTTCACAAATGCAGTTTGTCACACACCCGTTCTTCTCTTAGACTAATGATGCAGATAAAATATCACTATTATGCAGATAAAATACATCACAGAAATATAATCATATATTCACATTTTATCACAAATACTCTACTGAACAATACTCTACTGAACAATACTTTACTGAACAATACTTTACTGAACAATACTTTACTGTACAATACTTTACTGTACAATTCACCCTGGAGAGACTCGGACACAGAAGAGAATGATTAGGGAGCTTTATTACGGAGTTTATTTGGCGCTCAGACCCCGGTGGAAGACAGTGATCGTGGGCACTCCATAATCTAATGTATTAGACGTGTCCCCCGGAGCCTGGAGACTGGTGGTGGTAGATGTGAAGAGAAGGTAAAGGAGGAGGGGAGGTGCAGAGGAGGAGCAGGGGAGGTGCAGAGGAGGAACAGGGGAGGTGGTGGGTCGCAGTACAGTTTAAAGCGGCCGAGCCATCTACCTGAGGCTTAAATGCGACCGCCTGGGCCGGAGCGGGGAAGAGTGACTTGAGAGCGTTGATTGGGGATGAGGAGCAGGTGCGGGGGCAATGATGCAGAAGTCCCCTGTCCTTACACCCTCCTTCTGTCCTTACACCCTCCTTCAGTCCTTACACCCTCCTTCTGTCCTTACACCCTCCTTCAGTCCTTACACCCTCCTTCTGTCCTTACACCCTCCTTCAGTCCTTACACCCTCCTTCTGTCCTTCCACCCTCCTTCTGTCCTTACACCCTCCTTCTGTCCTTCCACCCTCCTTCTGTCCTTACACCCTCCTTCAGTCCTTACACCCTCCTTCTGTCCTTACACCCTCCTTCAGTCCTTACACCCTCCTTCTGTCCTTCCACCCTCCTTCTGTCCTTACACCCTCCTTCAGTCCTTACACCCTCCTTCTGTCCTTCCACCCTCCTTCAGTCCTTACACCCTCCTTCTGTCCTTACACCCTCCTTCAGTCCTTACACCCTCCTTCAGTCCTTACACCCTCCTTCTGTCCTTACACCCTCCTTCAGTCCTTACACCCTCCTTCTGTCCTTACACCCTCCTTCAGTCCTTACACCCTCCTTCTGTCCTTACACCCTCCTTCTGTCCTTCCACCCTCCTTCTGTCCTTCCACCCTCCTTCAGTCATTCCACCCTCCTTCTGTCCTTCCACACTCCTTCTGTCCTTCCATCCTCCTTCCGTCCTTCCACCCTCCTTCTGTCCTTCCACCCTACTTCTGTCCTTCCACCCTCCTTCTGTCCTTCCACCCTCCTTCTGTCCTTCCATCCTCCTTCCGTCATTCCACCCTCCTTCTGTCCTTCCACCCTCCTTCTGTCCTTCCATCCTCCTTCCGTCCTTCCACCCTCCTTCTCTCCTTCCACCCTCCTTCTGTCCTTCCACCCTCCTTCTGTCCTTCCAGGCTCCTTCTGTCCTTCCACCCTCCTTCTCTCTTTACACCCTCCTTCGGTCCTTCCACCCTCCTTCTGTCCTTCCACCTTCCTTCTGTCCTTACACCCTCCTTCTGTCCTTACACCCTCCTTCTGTTCTTCCACCTTCCTTCTGTCCTTCCACCCTCCTTCTGTCCTTCCACCTTCCTTCTGTCCTTACACCCTCCTTCTGTTCTTTCAACCTCCTTCTGTCCTTACACCCTCCTTATGTCCTTCCACCTTCCTTCTGTCCTTCCACCCTCCTTCTGTCCTTCCACCTTCCTTCTGTCCTTACACCCTCCTTCTGTTCTTTCAACCTCCTTCTGTCCTTACACCCTCCTTATGTCCTTCCACCTTCCTTCTGTCCTTCCACCCTCCTTCTTGGCCGGGAAAAACTGCATAACCTCTTTGGGATAAAAGCAGAAACCTGGAAGAGTCCATGGTGAAGTGAGGGATCTGACTTTCACAGACGGACAGGCCACGCCCGCTTGAGTGCGATGATGGCGCTGGGGAGACGGGTCCTTCCATGGGGCCGACGCCGATTTAAGTTAAGTCTTCCAGGTGAATTTACGCAAGCTTCATTACTCTACTGAACAATACTTTACTGAACAATACTTTACTGAACAATACTTTACTGTACAATACTCTACAGTACAATACTTTACTGAACAATACTTTACTGTACAATACTTTACTGTACAATACTCTACAGTACAATACTTTACTGTACAATACTCTACTGTCAGGGGCCAGAACCTCTCAGGGGCCAGAACCTCTCCGGGGCCAGAATCTCTCAGGGGCCACTTTGGATCCAGAAAGGTTAAATATAATTGCCGTGGCAGTTCTGACACAAACAAAGCGTGTGAAACGTCTGACATTCTTCAGGGTCCAGGAGGCGGGCCCTCCGGTCTGGAGAGGGAGGAGTTACAAACCTTAAACATCATTTAAACTGTTATCTGCTTCTCTTGCAGCTGTTCAGACCTGGTTTTACTTCTCTTGCAGCTGTTCAGACCTGCTTGTGCTTCTCTTGCAGCTGTTCAGACCTGCTTGTGCTTCTCTTGCAGCTTTTCAGACCTGCTTGTGCTTCTCTTGCAGCTGTTCAGACCTGCTTGTGCTTCTCTTGCAGCTGTTCAGACCTGGTTGTGCTTCTCTTGCAGCTGTTCAGACCTGCTTGTGCTTCTCTTGCAGCTGTTCAGACCTGCTTGTGCTTCTCTTGCAGCTGTTCCTTCTGTTCGGTGGTTGCTGGTCACATGTTGAACTTCGCAAAGGAGCCTCCGACTCAGCTGGACGCCTGCAGGTACAGCCTGATCTCCAGCGCCCCCATTCCTGGCCTCCAGGTACTGCACATTCTGCTCTTGGTCTGTTTTTATTTTTTATTGTTGTTTACTTCAGCGAAACAGCAGATTTCTGATGAACATTACCAGTGTGGCCCCCAGACAATGGCCCCTGGAAACACCTTAGAAACGAGTCGAAGTGGACTGAATATATACTTTTTATACATATATTTAGACCTGGTTCAGACCTGGTTTAGACCTGGTTTAGACCTGGTTTGGAACTGGTTTACACTTGTTTGTTCCGCTTCTTTCAGGTGCTGGGAGTGCTTAAAACACATGCTCATTTAAACGTGACGTTTCTGGACAAAGTGACTCTGATTTACGGAAACATCTCCATCGCCCTGAGAGGAGGCGAGGCTCGGGTACGACCCAGTCCTGGTTTAGACCTGGTTTAGACCTGGTTTAGACCTGGTTTAGACCTGGTTTAGACCTGGTTTAGATCTGGTTTAGTCCTGGTTTAGACCTGGTTTAGATCTGGTTTAGTCCTGGTTTAGACCTGGTTTAGACCTGGTTTAGTCCTGGTTTAGATCTGGTTTAGACCTGGTTTAGTCCTGGTTTAGTCCTGGTTTAGTCCTGGTTTGGACCTGGTTTAGACCTGGTTTAGACCTGGTTTAGACCTGGTTTAGATCTGGTTTAGTCCTGGTTTAGACCTGGTTTAGACCTGGTTTAGTCCTGGTTTAGTCCTGGTTTAGTCCTGGTTTAGTCCTGGTTTGGACCTGGTTTAGACCTGGTTTAGACCTGGTTTAGATCTGGTTTAGTCCTGGTTTAGACCTGGTTTAGACCTGGTTTAGATCTGGTTTAGTCCTGGTTTGGACCTGGTTTAGACCTGGTTTAGACCTGGTTTAGACCTGGTTTAGTCCTAGTTTGGACCTGGTTTGGACCTGGTTTAGTCCTGGTTTAGACCTGGTTTAGACCTGGTTTAGACCTGGTTTAGACCTGGTTTAGACCTGGTTTAGACCTGGTTTAGATCTGGTTTAGTCCTGGTTTAGACCTGGTTTAGATCTGGTTTAGTCCTGGTTTAGACCTGGTTTAGACCTGGTTTAGTCCTGGTTTAGATCTGGTTTAGACCTGGTTTAGTCCTGGTTTAGTCCTGGTTTAGTCCTGGTTTGGACCTGGTTTAGACCTGGTTTAGACCTGGTTTAGACCTGGTTTAGATCTGGTTTAGTCCTGGTTTAGACCTGGTTTAGACCTGGTTTAGTCCTGGTTTAGTCCTGGTTTAGTCCTGGTTTAGTCCTGGTTTGGACCTGGTTTAGACCTGGTTTAGACCTGGTTTAGATCTGGTTTAGTCCTGGTTTAGACCTGGTTTAGACCTGGTTTAGATCTGGTTTAGTCCTAGTTTGGACCTGGTTTGGACCTGGTTTAGACCTGGTTTAGACCTGGTTTAGATCTGGTTTAATCCTGGTTTAGTCCTAGTTTGGACCTGGTTTAGACCTGGTTTAGACCTGGTTTAGACCTGGTTTAGACCTGGTTTAGATCTGGTTTAGTCCTGGTTTAGTCCTAGTTTGGACCTGGTTTGGACCTGGTTTAGACCTGGTTTAGACCTGGTTTAGATCTGGTTTAATCCTGGTTTAGTCCTAGTTTGGACATGGTTTGGACCTGGTTTAGACCTGGTTTAGACCTGGTTTAGTCCTGGTTTAGTCCTGGTTTGGACCTGGTTTAGACCTGGTTTAGACCTGGTTTAGATCTGGTTTAGTCCTGGTTTAGACCTGGTTTAGACCTGGTTTAGTCCTGGTTTAGTCCTGGTTTAGTCCTGGTTTAGTCCTGGTTTGGACCTGGTTTAGACCTGGTTTAGACCTGGTTTAGATCTGGTTTAGTCCTGGTTTAGACCTGGTTTAGACCTGGTTTAGATCTGGTTTAGTCCTGGTTTAGACCTGGTTTAGACCTGGTTTAGATCTGGTTTAGTCCTGGTTTGGACCTGGTTTAGATCTGGTTTAGTCCTGGTTTAGACCTGGTTTAGACCTGGTTTAGTCCTGGTTTAGATCTGGTTTAGACCTGGTTTAGTCCTGGTTTAGTCCTGGTTTAGTCCTGGTTTGGACCTGGTTTAGACCTGGTTTAGACCTGGTTTAGACCTGGTTTAGATCTGGTTTAGTCCTGGTTTAGACCTGGTTTAGACCTGGTTTAGTCCTGGTTTAGTCCTGGTTTAGTCCTGGTTTAGTCCTGGTTTGGACCTGGTTTAGACCTGGTTTAGACCTGGTTTAGATCTGGTTTAGTCCTGGTTTAGACCTGGTTTAGACCTGGTTTAGATCTGGTTTAGTCCTAGTTTGGACCTGGTTTGGACCTGGTTTAGACCTGGTTTAGACCTGGTTTAGATCTGGTTTAATCCTGGTTTAGTCCTAGTTTGGACCTGGTTTAGACCTGGTTTAGACCTGGTTTAGACCTGGTTTAGACCTGGTTTAGATCTGGTTTAGTCCTGGTTTAGTCCTAGTTTGGACCTGGTTTGGACCTGGTTTAGACCTGGTTTAGACCTGGTTTAGATCTGGTTTAATCCTGGTTTAGTCCTAGTTTGGACCTGGTTTAGACCTGGTTTAGACCTGGTTTAGATCTGGTTTAGTCCTGGTTTAGTCCTAGTTTGGACCTGGTTTGGACCTGGTTTAGACCTGGTTTAGACCTGGTTTAGACCTGGTTTAGTCCTGGTTTAGACCTGGTTTAGTCCTGGTTTAGATCTGGTTTAGTCCTTGTTTAGTCCTGGTTTAGATCTGGTTTAGTCCTGGTTTGGACCTGGTTTAGACCTGGTTTAGACCTGGTTTAGATCTGGTTTAGTCCATGTTTAGTCCTAGTTTGGACCTGGTTTGGACCTGGTTTAGACCTGGTTTAGACCTGGTTTAGACCTGGTTTAGATCTGGTTTAGTCCTGGTTTAATCCTAGTTTGGACCTGGTTTGGACCTGGTTTAGACCTGGTTTAGTCCTGGTTTAGATCTGGTTTAGTCCTGGTTTAGTCCTGGTTTAGACCTGGTTTAGATCTGGTTTAGTCCTGGTTTAGTTCTAGTTTGGACCTGGTTTGGACCTGGTTTAGACCGGTTTAGACCTGGTTTAGTCCTGGTTTAGTCCTGGTTTGGACCTGGTTTAGATCTGGTTTAGTCCTGGTTTAGTCCTAGTTTGGACCTGGTTTGGACCTGGTTTAGACCGGTTTAGACCTGGTTTAGTCCTGGTTTAGTCCTGGTTTGGACCTGGTTTAGTCCTGGTTTAGTCGTGGTTTAGTCCTGGTTTAGTCCTGGTTTAGATCTGGTTTAGTCCTGGTTTAGTCCTGGTTTAGACCTGGTTTAGATCTGGTTTAGTCCTGGTTTAGTCCTAGTTTGGACCTGGTTTGGACCTGGTTTAGACCTGCTTTAGTCCTGGTTTAGATCTGGTTTAGTCCTGGTTTAGTCCTGGTTTAGACCTGGTTTAGATCTGGTTTAGTCCTGGTTTGGACCTGGTTTAGACCTGGTTTAGACCTGGTTTAGACCTGGTTTAGATCTGGTTTAGTCCTGGTTTAGTCCTAGTTTGGACCTGGTTTGGACCTGGTTTAGACCTGGTTTAGACCTGGTTTAGTCCTGGTTTAGTCCTGGTTTGGACCTGGTTTAGTCCTGGTTTAGTCCTAGTTTGGACCTGGTTTGGACCTGGTTTAGACCTGGTTTAGATCTGGTTTAGACCTGGTTTAGACCTGGTTTAGTCCTGGTTTAGTCCTGGTTTAGACCTGGTTTAGTCCTGGTTTAGACCTGGTTTAGTCCTGGTTTAGATCTGGTTTAGTCCTGGTTTAGTCCTGGTTTAGACCTGGTTTAGATCTGGTTTAGTCCTGCTTTGGACCTGGTTTAGACCTGGTTTAGACCTGGTTTAGACCTGGTTTAGTCCTGGTTTAGATCTGGTTTAGTCCTGGTTTAGTCCTGGTTTAGTCCTGGTTTAGATCTGGTTTAGTCCTGCTTTGGACCTGGTTTAGACCTGGTTTAGACCTGGTTTAGACCTGGTTTAGTCCTGGTTTAGTTCTAGTTTGGACCTGGTTTAGACCTGGTTTAGACCGGTTTAGACCTGGTTTAGTCCTGGTTTAGTCCTGGTTTGGACCTGGTTTGGACCTGGTTTAGACCGGTTTAGACCTGGTTTAGTCCTGGTTTAGTCGTGGTTTAGTCCTGGTTTAGTCCTGGATTAGATCTGGTTTAGTCCTGGTTTAGTCCTGGTTTAGACCTGGTTTAGATCTGGTTTAGTCCTGGTTTAGTCCTAGTTTGGACCTGGTTTGGACCTGGTTTAGACCTGCTTTAGTCCTGGTTTAGATCTGGTTTAGTCCTGGTTTAGTCCTGGTTTAGATCTGGTTTAGTCCTGGTTTAGTCCTGGTTTAGACCTGGTTTAGATCTGGTTTAGTCCTGGTTTGGACCTGGTTTAGACCTGGTTTAGATCTGGTTTAGTCCTGGTTTAGTCCTAGTTTGGACCTGGTTTGGACCTGGTTTAGACCTGGTTTAGACCTGGTTTAGTCCTGGTTTAGTCCTGGTTTGGACCTGGTTTAGTCCTGGTTTAGTCCTAGTTTGGACCTGGTTTGGACCTGGTTTAGACCTGGTTTAGATCTGGTTTAGACCTGGTTTAGACCTGGTTTAGATCTGGTTTAGACCTGGTTTAGTCCTGGTTTAGATCTGGTTT
This sequence comes from Eucyclogobius newberryi, assembly GCF_026437365.1. Classification (NCBI taxonomy): domain Eukaryota; kingdom Metazoa; phylum Chordata; class Actinopteri; order Gobiiformes; family Gobiidae; genus Eucyclogobius; species Eucyclogobius newberryi. The sequence continues at coordinate 39,823,009 of NW_027315735.1, read as the reverse complement.
AGACCTGGTTTAGTCCTGGTTTAGACCTGGTTTAGATCTGGTTTAGACCTGGTTTAGTCCTGGTTTAGACCTGGTTTAGATCTGGTTTAGTCCTGGTTTAGTCCTGGTTTAGACCTGGTTTAGATCTGGTTTAGTCCTGGTTTAGTCCTGGTTTAGACCTGGTTTAGATCTGGTTTAGTCCTGGTTTGGACCTGGTTTAGACCTGGTTTAGACCTGGTTTAGACCTGGTTTAGATCTGGTTTAGTCCTGGTTTAGTCCTAGTTTGGACCTGGTTTGGACCTGGTTTAGACCTGGTTTAGACCTGGTTTAGTCCTGGTTTAGTCCTGGTTTGGACCTGGTTTAGACCTGGTTTAGACCTGGTTTAGACCTGGTTTAGTCCTGGTTTAGTCCTGGTTTGGACCTGGTTTAGTCCTGGTTTAGTCCTGGTTTAGATCTGGTTTAGTCCTGCTTTGGACCTGGTTTAGACCTGGTTTAGACCTGGTTTAGACCTGGTTTAGACCTGGTTTAGTCCTGGTTTAGTTCTAGTTTGGACCTGGTTTGGACCTGGTTTAGACCGGTTTAGACCTGGTTTAGTCCTGGTTTAGTCCTGGTTTGGACCTGGTTTGGACCTGGTTTAGACCGGTTTAGACCTGGTTTAGTCCTGGTTTAGTCCTGGTTTGGACCTGGTTTAGACCTGGTTTAGACCTGGTTTAGTCCTGGTTTAGTCGTGGTTTAGTCCTGGTTTAGTCCTGGTTTAGATCTGGTTTAGTCCTGGTTTAGTCCTAGTTTGGACCTGGTTTGGACCTGGTTTAGACCTGCTTTAGTCCTGGTTTAGATCTGGTTTAGTCCTGGTTTAGTCCTGGTTTAGATCTGGTTTAGTCCTGGTTTAGTCCTGGTTTAGACCTGGTTTAGATCTGGTTTAGTCCTGGTTTGGACCTGGTTTAGACCTGGTTTAGACCTGGTTTAGACCTGGTTTAGATCTGGTTTAGTCCTGGTTTAGTCCTAGTTTGGACCTGGTTTGGACCTGGTTTAGACCTGGTTTAGACCTGGTTTAGTCCTGGTTTAGTCCTGGTTTGGACCTGGTTTAGTCCTGGTTTAGTCCTAGTTTGGACCTGGTTTGGACCTGGTTTAGACCTGGTTTAGATCTGGTTTAGACCTGGTTTAGTCCTGGTTTAGATCTGGTTTAGACCTGGTTTAGTCCTGGTTTAGACCTGGTTTAGTCCTGGTTTAGTCCTGGTTTGGACCTGGTTTAGACCTGGTTTAGACCTGGTTTAGATCTGGTTTAGACCTGGTTTAGTCCTGGTTTAGACCTGGTTTAGATCTGGTTTAGTCCTGGTTTAGTCCTGGTTTAGACCTGGTTTAGATCTGGTTTAGTCCTGGTTTAGTCCTGGTTTAGACCTGGTTTAGATCTGGTTTAGTCCTGGTTTGGACCTGGTTTAGACCTGGTTTAGACCTGGTTTAGACCTGGTTTAGATCTGGTTTAGTCCTGGTTTAGTCCTAGTTTGGACCTGGTTTGGACCTGGTTTAGACCTGGTTTAGACCTGGTTTAGTCCTGGTTTAGTCCTGGTTTGGACCTGGTTTAGTCCTGGTTTAGTCCTAGTTTGGACCTGGTTTGGACCTGGTTTAGACCTGGTTTAGACCTGGTTTAGTCCTGGTTTAGTCCTGGTTTGGACCTGGTTTAGACCTGGTTTAGTCCTGCTTTGGACCTGGTTTAGACCTGGTTTAGACCTGGTTTAGACCTGGTTTAGTCCTGGTTTAGATCTGGTTTAGTCCTGGTTTAGTCCTGGTTTAGTCCTGGTTTAGACCTGGTTTAGACCTGGTTTAGACCTGGTTTAGTCCTGGTTTAGTTCTAGTTTGGACCTGGTTTGGACCTGGTTTAGACCGGTTTAGACCTGGTTTAGTCCTGGTTTAGTCCTGGTTTGGACCTGGTTTGGACCTGGTTTAGACCGGTTTAGACCTGGTTTAGTCCTGGTTTAGTCCTGGTTTGGACCTGGTTTAGACCTGGTTTAGACCTGGTTTAGTCCTGGTTTAGTCGTGGTTTAGTCCTGGTTTAGTCCTGGTTTAGATCTGGTTTAGTCCTGGTTTAGTCCTGGTTTAGACCTGGTTTAGATCTGGTTTAGTCCTGGTTTAGTCCTAGTTTGGACCTGGTTTGGACCTGGTTTAGACCTGCTTTAGTCCTGGTTTAGATCTGGTTTAGTCCTGGTTTAGTCCTGGTTTAGATCTGGTTTAGTCCTGGTTTAGTCCTGGTTTAGACCTGGTTTAGATCTGGTTTAGTCCTGGTTTGGACCTGGTTTAGACCTGGTTTAGACCTGGTTTAGACCTGGTTTAGATCTGGTTTAGTCCTGGTTTAGTCCTAGTTTGGACCTGGTTTGGACCTGGTTTAGACCTGGTTTAGTCCTGGTTTAGTCCTGGTTTGGACCTGGTTTAGTCCTGGTTTAGTCCTAGTTTGGACCTGGTTTAGATCTGGTTTAGTCCTGGTTTAGTCCTGGTTTAGACCTGGTTTAGATCTGGTTTAGTCCTGGTTTAGTCCTGGTTTAGACCTGGTTTAGATCTGGTTTAGTCCTGGTTTGGACCTGGTTTAGACCTGGTTTAGACCTGGTTTAGACCTGGTTTAGATCTGGTTTAGTCCTGGTTTAGTCCTAGTTTGGACCTGGTTTGGACCTGGTTTAGACCTGGTTTAGACCTGGTTTAGTCCTGGTTTAGTCCTGGTTTGGACCTGGTTTAGTCCTGGTTTAGTCCTAGTTTGGACCTGGTTTGGACCTGGTTTAGACCTGGTTTAGTCCTGGTTTAGTTCTAGTTTGGACCTGGTTTGGACCTGGTTTAGACCGGTTTAGACCTGGTTTAGTCCTGGTTTAGTCCTGGTTTGGACCTGGTTTGGACCTGGTTTAGACCTGGTTTAGTCCTGGTTTGGACCTGGTTTAGACCTGGTTTAGACCTGGTTTAGTCCTGGTTTAGTCGTGGTTTAGTCCTGGTTTAGACCGGTTTAGACCTGGTTTAGTCCTGGTTTAGTCCTGGTTTGGACCTGGTTTAGACCTGGTTTAGACCTGGTTTAGTCCTGGTTTAGTCGTGGTTTAGTCCTGGTTTAGTCCTGGTTTAGATCTGGTTTAGTCCTGGTTTAGTCCTGGTTTAGACCTGGTTTAGATCTGGTTTAGTCCTGGTTTAGTCCTAGTTTGGACCTGGTTTGGACCTGGTTTAGACCTGCTTTAGTCCTGGTTTAGATCTGGTTTAGTCCTGGTTTAGTCCTGGTTTAGATCTGGTTTAGTCCTGGTTTAGTCCTGGTTTAGACCTGGTTTAGATCTGGTTTAGTCCTGGTTTGGACCTGGTTTAGACCTGGTTTAGACCTGGTTTAGACCTGGTTTAGATCTGGTTTAGTCCTGGTTTAGTCCTAGTTTGGACCTGGTTTGGACCTGGTTTAGACCTGGTTTAGACCTGGTTTAGTCCTGGTTTAGTCCTGGTTTGGACCTGGTTTAGTCCTGGTTTAGTCCTAGTTTGGACCTGGTTTGGACCTGGTTTAGACCTGGTTTAGATCTGGTTTAGACCTGGTTTAGTCCTGGTTTAGACCTGGTTTAGTCCTGGTTTAGACCTGGTTTAGTCCTGGTTTAGTCCTGGTTTGGACCTGGTTTAGACCTGGTTTAGACCTGGTTTAGTCCTGGTTTAGACCTGGTTCAGACCTGGTTTAGTCCTGGTTTAGACCTGGTTTAGATCTGGTTTAGTCCTGGTTTAGTCCTGGTTTAGACCTGGTTTAGATCTGGTTTAGTCCTGGTTTGGACCTGGTTTAGACCTGGTTTAGACCTGGTTTAGACCTGGTTTAGATCTGGTTTAGTCCTGGTTTAGTCCTAGTTTGGACCTGGTTTGGACCTGGTTTAGACCTGGTTTAGACCTGGTTTAGTCCTGGTTTAGTCCTGGTTTGGACCTGGTTTAGTCCTGGTTTAGTCCTAGTTTGGACCTGGTTTGGACCTGGTTTAGACCTGGTTTAGACCTGGTTTAGTCCTGGTTTAGTCCTGGTTTGGACCTGGTTTAGACCTGGTTTAGATCTGGTTTAGACCTGGTTTAGTCCTGGTTTAGATCTGGTTTAGACCTGGTTTAGTCCTGGTTTAGTCCTGGTTTAGTCCTGGTTTAGTCCTGGTTTGGACCTGGTTTAGACCTGGTTTAGACCTGGTTTAGATCTGGTTTAGATCTGGTTTAGTCCTGGTTTAGTCCTGGTTTGGACCTGGTTTAGACCTGGTTTAGAACTGGTTTAGTCCTGGTTTAGATCTGGTTTAGTCCTAGTTTGGACCTGGTTTGGACCTGGTTTAGACCTGCTTTAGTCCTGGTTTAGATCTGGTTTAGTCCTGGTTTAGTCCTGGTTTAGATCTGGTTTAGTCCTGGTTTAGTCCTGGTTTAGACCTGGTTTAGATCTGGTTTAGTCCTGGTTTGGACCTGGTTTAGACCTGGTTTAGACCTGGTTTAGACCTGGTTTAGACCTGGTTTAGATCTGGTTTAGTCCTGGTTTAGTCCTAGTTTGGACCTGGTTTGGACCTGGTTTAGACCTGGTTTAGACCTGGTTTAGTCCTGGTTTAGTCCTGGTTTGGACCTGGTTTAGTCCTGGTTTAGTCCTAGTTTGGACCTGGTTTGGACCTGGTTTAGACCTGGTTTAGATCTGGTTTAGACCTGGTTTAGTCCTGGTTTAGATCTGGTTTAGACCTGGTTTAGTCCTGGTTTAGACCTGGTTTAGTCCTGGTTTAGTCCTGGTTTAGTCCTGGTTTGGACCTGGTTTAGTCCTGGTTTAGACCTGGTTTAGATCTGGTTTAGTCCTGGTTTAGTCCTGGTTTAGACCTGGTTTAGATCTGGTTTAGTCCTGGTTTAGTCCTGGTTTAGACCTGGTTTAGATCTGGTTTAGTCCTGGTTTGGACCTGGTTTGGACCTGGTTTAGACCTGGTTTAGACCTGGTTTAGACCTGGTTTAGATCTGGTTTAGTCCTGGTTTAGTCCTAGTTTGGACCTGGTTTGGACCTGGTTTAGACCTGGTTTAGACCTGGTTTAGTCCTGGTTTAGTCCTGGTTTGGACCTGGTTTAGTCCTGGTTTAGTCCTAGTTTGGACCTGGTTTGGACCTGGTTTAGACCTGGTTTAGACCTGGTTTAGTCCTGGTTTAGTCCTGGTTTGGACCTGGTTTAGACCTGGTTTAGATCTGGTTTAGACCTGGTTTAGTCCTGGTTTAGATCTGGTTTAGACCTGGTTTAGTCCTGGTTTAGTCCTGGTTTAGTCCTGGTTTAGTCCTGGTTTGGACCTGGTTTAGACCTGGTTTAGACCTGGTTTAGATCTGGTTTAGATCTGGTTTAGTCCTGGTTTAGTCCTGGTTTGGACCTGGTTTGGACCTGGTTTAGACCTGGTTTAGATCTGGTTTAGATCTGGTTTAGTCCTGGTTTAGTCCTGGTTTGGACCTGGTTTAGACCTGGTTTAGAACTGGTTTAGTCCTGGTTTAGATCTGGTTTAGTCCTGGTTTAGTCCTGGTTTAGATCTGGTTTAGTCCTGGTTTAGTCCTGGTTTAGACCTGGTTTAGATCTGGTTTAGTCCTGGTTTGGACTTGGTTTAGACCTGGTTTAGACCTGGTTTAGACCTGGTTTAGTCCTGGTTTGGACCTGGTTTAGACCTGGTTTAGATCTGGTTTAGTCCTGGTTTAGTCCTGGTTTAGTCCTGGTTTAGTCCTGGTTTAGTCCTGGTTTAGACCTGGTTTAGATCTGGTTTAGTCCTGGTTTAGTCCTGGTTTGGACCTGGTTTAGACCTGGTTTAGAACCGGTTTAGTCCTGGTTTAGATCTGGTTTAGTCCTGGTTTAGTCCTGGTTTAGATCTGGTTTAGTCCTGGTTTAGTCCTGGTTTAGACCTGGTTTAGATCTGGTTTAGTCCTGGTTTGGACTTGGTTTAGACCTGGTTTAGACCTGGTTTAGACCTGGTTTAGTCCTGGTTTGGACCTGGTTTAGACCTGGTTTAGACCTGGTTTAGACCTGGTTTAGTCCTGGTTTGGACCTGGTTTAGACCTGGTTTAGATCTGGTTTAGTCCTGGTTTGGACTTGGTTTAGACCTGGTTTAGACCTGGTTTAGACCTGGTTTAGTCCTGGTTTGGATCTGGTTTAGACCTGGTTTAGACCTGGTTTAGTCCTGGTTTGGACCTGGTTTAGACCTGGTTTAGACCTGGTTTAGTCCCCTCTTCCTCTGTGGTTCAGGGCCCTGGAGGTGACATCTCTCTGGAGCTAAAGTCGGGGCCTGTGACGGTGGCTCAGGGGTTGAACGTGACCCGCGACCAGATGTTCACCAGAATCGACCTTCAACACGGAGACTTCGCC
>NW_027315735.1:39799210-39809210 GCF_026437365.1 Eucyclogobius newberryi | reverse complement strand
CACTACTACTACTACTACTACTACTACTACTACTACTACTACTACTACTACTACTACTACTACTACTACTACTACTACTAATATTACTACCACTACTACTACTACTACTACTATTACTGCTCCTGCTGCTCCTGATCCTCACATCTGGGTCTCTGGTTCAGACCTGCAGGAGCTGGAGTCTTGTCTCAGTCGTGTTTGTGGAGAGTCAGAGTTTTGTGGAACAACTTCCCAAAATCACGTCGGCTGCTTCTGCCACTCCAGCGTCTACGCCCAGATCAATGAGACCGGCCGAGTGGGTGAGTCCTGCTGTAGTCCTGCTGTTGTCCTGCTTTAGTCCTACTGTAGTCCTGCTGTTGTCCTGCTGTAGTCCTGCTTTAGTCCTGCTGTAGTCCTGCTTTAGTCCTACTGTAGTCCTGCTGTAGTCCTGCTGTTGTCCTGCTGTAGTCCTGCTTTAGTTCTGTTTTAGTCCTGCTTTAGTCCTTCTGTAGTCCTGCTGTAGTCCTGCTGTTGTCCTGCTGTAGTCCTGCTTTAGTCCTGCTGTTGTCCTGCTGTAGTCCTGCTTTAGTTCTGTTTTAGTCCTGCTTTAGTCCTGCTGTAGTCCTGCTTTAGTCCTGTTGATGTCCTGCTTTAGTCCTGCTGTAGTCCCGCTTTAGTCCTGCTGTAGTCCTGCTGTAGTCCTGCTGTAGTCCTGCTGTTGTCCTGCTGTAGTCCCGCTGTAGTCCCGCTTTAGTCCCGCTGTAGTTCCGCTGTAGTCCTGCTGTAGTCCTGTTGTAGTCCCGCTGTAGTCCCGCTGTAGTCCCGCTGTAGTCCCGCTGTAGTCCCGCTGTAGTCCCGCTGTTGTCCTGCTGTAGTCCCGCTGTAGTCCTGCCGTAGTCCCGCTGTAGTCCTGCTGTAGTCCTGCTGTAGTCCTGCTGTAGTCCTGCTGTTGTCCTGCTGTAGTTCCGCTGTAGTCATGCTGTAGTCCTGCTGTTGTCCTGCTGTAGTTCCGCTGTAGTCCTGCTGTAGTCCTGCTGTTGTCCTGCTGTAGTCCCGCTGTAGTCCTGCCGTAGTCCCGCTGTAGTCCCGCTGTAGTCCCGCTGTTGTCCCGCTGTAGTCCCGCTGTAGTTCCGCTGTAGTCCTGCTGTAGTCCTGCTGTAGTCCTGCTGTAGTCCCGCTGTAGTCCCGCTGTAGTCCTGCTGTAGTCCTGCTGTAGTCCCGCTGTAGTCCCGCTGTAGTCCCGCTGTTGTCCCGCTGTTGTCCCGCTGTAGTCCCGCTGTAGTCCCGCTGTAGTCCCGCTGTTGTCCTGCTGTAGTTCCGCTGTAGTCCTGCTGTAGTCCTGCTGTTGTCCTGCTGTAGTCCCGCTGTAGTCCTGCTGTAGTCCCGCTGTAGTCCCGCTGTAGTCCCGCTGTAGTCCTGCTGTAGTCCCGCTGTAGTCCCGCTGTAGTCCCGCTGTAGTCCTGCTGTAGTCCCGCTGTAGTCCCGCTGTAGTCCTGCTGTAGTCCCGCTGTAGTCCTGCTTCAGTCCTGCTTTAGTCCTGTTGATGTCCTGCTGTAGTCCTGCTTTAGTCCTGCTGTAGTCCTGCTTTAGTCCTACTGTAGTCCTGCTGTAGTCCTACTGTAGTCCTGCTTTAGTCCTGCTGTAGTCCTGCTTTAGTCCTGCTTTAGTCCTACTGTAGTCCTGCTGTAGTCCTGCTGTAGTCCCGCTGTAGTCCTGCTGTAGTCCTGCTTTAGTCCTACTCTAGTCCTGCTGTAGTCCCGCTGTAGTCCTGCTTCAGTCCTGCTTTAGTCCTGTTGATGTCCTGCTTTAGCCCTGCTGTAGTCCTGCTTTAGTCCTGCTGTAGTCCTGCTGTAGTCCCGCTGTAGTCCTGATTTAGTCCTGTTTTAGTCCTGCTGTAGTCCCGCTGTCGTCCCGCTGTAGTCCTGCTGTAGTCCTGCTGTAGTCCTGCTGTTATCCTGCTGTAGTCCCGCTGTAGTCCTGCCGTAGTCCCGCTGTAGTCCTGCTGTAGTCCTGCTGTAGTCCTGCTGTAGTCCCGCTGTAGTCCTGCTGTAGTCCCGCTGTAGTTCCGCTGTAGTCCTGCTGTAGTCCTGCTGTAGTCCTGCTGTAGTCCTGCTGTAGTCCTGCTGTTGTCCTGCTGTAGTCCCGCCGTAGTCCCGCTGTAGTCCTGCTGTAGTCCTGCTGTTGTCCTGCTGTAGTCCCGCTGTAGTCCTGCTGTAGTCCCGCTGTAGTTCCGCTGTAGTCCTGCTGTAGTCCTGCTGTAATCCCGCTGTAGTCCCGCTGTAGTCCTGCTGTAGTCCCGCTGTAGTCCCGCCGTAGTCCCGCTGTAGTCCTGCTGTAGTCCTGCTGTAGTCCTGCTGTTGTCCTGCTGTAGTTCCGCTGTAGTCCTGCTGTAGTCCTGCTGTTGTCCTGCTGTAGTTCCGCTGTAGTCCTGCTGTAGTCCTGCTGTTGTCCTGCTGTAGTCCCGCTGTAGTCCTGCTGTAGTCCCGCTGTAGTCCTGCTGTAGTCCCGCTGTAGTCCTGCTGTAGTCCTGCTGTTGTCCTGCTGTAGTCCCGCTGTAGTCCTGCTGTAGTCCTGCTGTAGTCCTGCTGTAGTCCCGCTGTAGTCCTGCTGTAGTCCCGCTGTAGTCCTGCTGTAGTCCCGCTGTAGTCCTGCTGTAGTCCCGCTGTAGTCCTGCTGTAGTCCCGCTGTAGTACTGCTGCCTTCAGCATCACCTCAGTTGTATGTGTGCTGCAGTGCGTTCTCTGTCCACACAGGGGTGCTAGAGTGCGTTGTGTCCAATGCCACGCTGACCATTCCAAACTGTTACCTGAGCGAGAAGGGCCTGAACTACACCCGGCTCCACCTGACGGACGCCAGCTGCAAGGGCCAACTCCACCCACAGAGCCAGAAGGTGGTGTTCCACAGCACCAAGGACAACATGTGTGGAGCCATGCTCAAGGTGAGGCCTAAACCAGGACTAAACCAGGTCTAAACCAGGACTAAACCAGGCCTAAACCAGGCCTAAACCAGGCCTAAACCAGGACTAAACCAGGACTAAACCAGGTCTAAACCAGGTCTAAACCAGGTCTAAAGCAGATCTAAACCAGGTCTAAACCAGGACTAAACCAGGTCTAAACCAGGTCTAAACCAGGTCTAAACCAGGACTAAACCAGGTCTAAACCAGGTCTAAACCAGGTCTAAAGCAGATCTAAACCAGGTTTAAACCAGGTCTAAACCAGGACTAAACCAGGTTTAAACCAGGCCTAAACCATGACTAAATCAGGCCTAAACCAGGTCTAAACCAGGACTAAACTGGGTATAAACCAGGCCTAAACCAGGACCAAACCAGGTCTAAACCAGGACTAAACCAGGTCTAAACCAGGTCTAAACCAGGACTAAACCAGGCCTAAACCAGGACTAAACCAGGTCTAAACCAGGTCTAAACCAGGTCTAAACCAGGACCAAACCAGGTCTAAACCAGGTCTAAACCTGGTCTAAACCAGGACTAAACCAGGTCTAAACCAGGACCAAACCAGGTCTAAACCAGGTCTAAACCAGGACTAAACCAGGCCTAAACCAGGACTAAACCAGGTCTAAACCAGGTCTAAACCAGGTCTAAACCAGGACTAAACCAGGTCTAAACCAGGACTAAACCAGGTCTAAACCTGGTCTAAACCAGGACTAAACCAGGTCTAAACCAGGACTAAACCAGGACTAAACCAGGTCTAAACCAGGACTAAACCAGGACTAAACCAGGACTAAACCAGGTCTAAACCAGGACTAAACCAGGACTAAACCAGGTTTAAACCAGGTTTAAACCAGGTCTAAACCAGGACTAAACCAGGTTTAAACCAGGCCTAAACCAGGTCTAAACCAGGACTAAACTGGGTATAAACCAGGTCTAAACCAGGCCTAAACCAGGCCTAAACCAGGCCTAAACCAGGACTAAACCAGGACTAAACCAGGTCTAAACCAGGTCTAAACCAGGTCTAAAGCAGATCTAAACCAGGTCTAAACCAGGACTAAACCAGGTCTAAACCAGGTCTAAACCAGGTCTAAACCAGGACTAAACCAGGTCTAAACCAGGTCTAAACCAGGTCTAAAGCAGATCTAAACCAGGTTTAAACCAGGTCTAAACCTGGTCTAAACCAGGACTAAACCAGGTCTAAACCAGGACCAAACCAGGTCTAAACCAGGTCTAAACCAGGACTAAACCAGGACTAAACCAGGACTAAACCTGGTCCAAACCAGGACTAAACTGGGTATAAACCAGGCCTAAACCAGGACTAAACCAGGTCTAAACCAGGTCTAAACCAGGTCTAAACCAGGACTAAACCAGGTCTAAACCAGGACTAAACCAGGTCTAAACCAGGTCTAAAGCAGGTCTCTGTTCCAGACCCATACAGGGTCCATGATGTACAAGAACACGGTGGTGGTGGAGCCAAGTCTGGAGGGCGTGGCCGACATGTCGTGCCCTTTTGCAATCCCAGAGATCAGTGTGGACTTCGACATGGCCGTGACTGTGGTGGAGGACCCCAGTGCCCCCGGAGGGTACGGACAGTACTGCCACTGTTACTTCTACTACTGTGTTTATAAGTTTGCAGATTAAACTAGAGATAAAGCAGAGTTTAGTGCGTACACCAGTCAGCCCCAGGGCAGCTGTGACAACACCACCGAGCGTGGAGAATCAAAATGCTCTTTCCGCCTCGTCTCCTGCTGGTTGTAATGCATCCTCTCTCCACAGGGGGGCGGTGGAGTACACGTCTGCGGCTCTGGGGAACTACAGCGTCCTTTTCGCTGCTTTCCTGGACAAGGACCACACTCGACCCATCGACACTCACACTCGGATCAAACTGGACACTCCGGTCTACTTCAGGATCCAGACCCACGGACTGGAGGCTCTGAACCCGGCCCTGGTCCTGGACTCCTGCTGGGCCACGAGCGCCCAGAACCCCGCCCACTCTCAGAAGTACTACCTCATCCAGAAAAGGTCTGAACCCGGTCTGGACCATGACTAGACAGGACTGAACCCGGTCTAACCCGGTCTAACCCGCAGGTGCCCCTCCGACCCCTGGGTGGCGCTGGTGTCCAGTGGCGTGAACACAGACGCAGAGTTTATGTTCCGGATGTTTCAGTTTGTTGGAAAAACGAGCGACATCTCCCTCCACTGTGACCTGAAGCTCTGCATGCCAGAAGGGGGCGGGGCCTGCGTGCCGGTCAGTGCCACTCCCATAAAGAGTTTTTCAAATCATTTTTGTCGCAGAAATAAGTGGGTGAAATCCCTCATTCGTCCAGGAGGGGGAGAAACGAGCGCCGACACCGAGTTCAGTCCTGCTTTAAAGGGGGAGGAGCTTGAACATGCTTAAATAATGCTCTTTGGGCTCCGAACAACGTTAGACACAGGAAACAGAACCATGTGGGCTCCGAACAACGTGAGACACAGGAAACAGAACCATGTGGGCTCCGAACAACGTCAGACACAGGAAACAGAACCATGTGGGCTCCGAACAACGTCAGACACAGGAAACAGAACCATGTGGGCTCCGAACAACGTCAGACACAGGAAACAGAACCATGTGGGCTCCGAACAACGTCAGACACAGGAAACAGAACCATGTGGGCTCCGAACAACGTCAGACACAGGAAACAGAACCATGTGGGCTCCGAACAACGTCAGACACAGGAAACAGAACCATGTGGGCTCCGTCCCTTCTGTGTCTGGACTGAAAAACGTTACGATTTACTTTGAAGCGCACAATGTTTTAAGACAGAAACACGACGAAACCGAGCGTCAGATACGACTAAACGACCGTTGCCCACGGTTACGCTCAGCTCATCGAGCGGTTTCGGGGAGCAGAAGAGTTGTTTTTATAACTGACGTGTTTGTGTTAAAGAACACGCTAAGCACACGCTCAGTACACGCGCTCACAACAAACTCTTTCATACTCCACATACTATTGTACATGTGGGCGGGGCCTATTGTACGCGTGTTTAGTGGGCGGGGCCATTGTGCATGAGTTTAGTGGGCGGGGCCTATTGTATGTGTTTAGTGGGCGTGGCCTATTGTACATGTGTGTGTTTAGTGGGCGTGGCCTAATATATGTGTTTAGTGGGCAGGGCCTATTGTATATGTATTTTGTGGGCGGGGCCTATTGTACACGTGTTTTGTGGGCGGGGCCTATTGTACACGTGTTTTGTGGGCGGGGCCTATTGTACATGTGTGTTTAGTGGGTGGGGCCTATTGTATGTGTTTAGTAGGAAGGGCCTATTGTATGTTTAGTGGGTGGGGCTTATTGTACACGTATTTAGTGGGCGGGACCTATTGTATATGCGTTTAGTGGGTGGAGCCTATTGTACATGTGTTTAGTGGGTGGGGCCTATTGTACATGTGTGTGTTTAGTGGGCGTGGCCTACTGTATATGTGTTTAGTGGGCGGAGAAACCAGTGTACCCAGAGGAAACCTACTCGTATATAAATGTACATATATATAACATTATATATACATGTGTGTATAAATGTACATATATATATATAACATTATATACATGTGTATATAAATGTACATATATATAACATTATATATACATGTGTGTATATAAATGTACATATATAACATTATATACATGTGTGTATAAATGTACATATATATAACATTATATATACATGTGTGTATATAAATGTACATATATAACATTATATACATGTGTATATAAATGTACATATATAACATTATATACATGTGTATATAAATGTACATATATAACATTATATACATGTGTATATAAATGTACATATATATAACATTAAGATAAGATATTCCTTTATTGTCCCACATGGGGAAATTGCATTGTTGCAACGCAGGAAGATACAGAAGAAAAGAACAGATCACTTATAGGAAGTCTGAAAAACACTTTCAGTAGAAGATCTCCTATAAACAAAAACTCCCATAGACAAATAAATAAATACATAAATACCATTGCATGTGATCACGACAGTAATTGCACATGTTCAGGACTAACAGTGTTTGTTATAAAGTCTGACCGCAGCCGGAAGGAAAGACATTATATATATATGTGTATATAAATGTACATATACAACATATATATAACATTATATATATGTGTGTATATAAATGTACATATATATAACATTATATATATATATGTGTATATAAATGTACATATACAACATATATATAACATTATATATATGTGTATATAAATGTACATATATATCATTATATATATATGTGTGTATATAAATGTACATATACAACATATATATAACATTATATATATGTGTATATAAATGTACATATATAACATTGTATACATGTGTATATAAATGTATATATATATATATATATATATATATATATATATATATATATATAACATTATATATGTGTATATAAATGTACATATATAACATTATATATATGTGTATATAAATGTACATATATAACATTATATATATGTGTATATATATGTGTATATAAATGTACATATATAACATTATATATATGTGTATATAAATGTACATATATAACATTATATATATGTGTATATATATGTGTATATAAATGTACATATATAACATTTATATAAATTTACACATATATAACATTATATACATGTGTATATAAATGTACGTATATATTATATATATACATGTGTATATAAATGTACATATACAACATTATATATATGTGTATATAAATGTACATATATAACATTGTATACATGTGTATATAAATGTACATATATATAACATTATATATGTGTATATAAATGTACATATATAACATTATATATATATATATATATATGTGTATATAAATGTACATATATAACATTATATATATGTGTATATAAATGTACATATATAACATTATATATGTTTATATAAATGTACATATATAACATAATATATATATATGTGTATATAAATGTACATATATAACATTATATATATATATGTGTATATAAATGTACATATATAACATTATATATATGTGTATATAAATGTACATATATATAACATCATATATGTGTATATAAATGTACACATATAACATTTTATATATATATATGTGTGTATATATAAATGTACATATATAACATATGCTTATATAAATGTACATATATAACATATATACATGTGTATATAAATGTACATATATATGTGTATATAAATGTACATATATAACATATATATAAATTTACACATATATAACAATATATATATATATGTATATATAAATGTACATATATATAACATTATATATATGTGTATATAAATGTACATATATAACATATATATAAATGTAAGGCAAGGCAAGTTTATTTGTAGAGCACATTTCATGCACAAGGCAATTCAAAGTGCTTCACAGCAGGAAAAATGCATCAAATCACAAAGAAATGACAGAAACAGAAATACAATAAAATTAACTAAATTAAAAATTATCAATCCAACTGATTTTCTAAACTAATAAAATCACAAACAAAAGAGAAGAGTGCAAAGAAAAAGTCCTTTCAGTCATATGCGCAGCTAAACAAAACTGTTTTTAGCTTAGATTTGAACATTGTCAGAGTAGAACCTGTCTCACATCTTCAGGAAGAATGTTCCAGATTTTAGCTGCATAAAACTGAAACGCAGATTCCCCATGTTTTGTCCTGACTCTGGCACCAACAGGAGGCCGGTCCATGTTTAGTCCTGACTCTGGCACCAGCAGGAGGCCGGTCCATGTTTAGTCCTGACTCTGGCACCAGCAGGAGGCCGGTCCATGTTTAGTCCTGACTCTGGCACCAGCAGGAGGCCGGTCCATGTTTAGTCCTGACTCTGGCACCAGCAGGAGGCCGGTCCCTGAGGTCCTCAGAGTCCGAGATGGTTCATATGGCACTAACATATCCAAGATGTACTTTGGTGCTAGGCCATGGAGAGACTTGTACACAAGCAGAGCTGCTTTAAAGTCTCTTCTCTGAGCCACAGGAGCCAGTGCAGAGACCTGAGAACAGGACTAATGTGATCATACTTCCTGGTTCTAGTCAGGACCCGAGCAGCAGCGTTCTGGATGTACTGCAGCTGTTTTACAGCTCGTTTGGAGAGGCCAGTGAGCGGCCGTTACAGTAGTCTAATCTACTGGAGACAAACGCATGGATAAGTCTCTCTAAATCTGGTTTTGACACTATATTTTTGATTTTGGCAATGTTTTTTAGATGGTAAAAAGCTGCTGATGTTATTGATTTGACGTGGCTATTAAAGTTCAAGTCTGAGTCCATTATTACCCCCAGATTTCTAATTTGGTTTGTAGGTTTTAGAGCGAGACTCTGGAGGTGACCGCTAACACTTTCTCTTTGTTTCTTTGGGCCAAAAACGATTATTTCAGTCTTGTCTGAGTTCAGCTGGAGAAAGTTGTTTTGCATCCACAAACTGATCTGTTGGATGCAGTGACAGAGTGAATCTACTGGTCCATAGTCACCTGCCGATAGTGAAACATAGATCTGAGTGTCGTCTGCATAATTGTGATAGGACACATTTTCACTGCGTATCAACTGACCTAATGGCAGCATGTAGAGGTTGAACAGAAGGGGACCCAGGACTGACCCTTGGGGCACTCCACAGGTCAGGGTCATGTGGTCTGAGACACAAAGTACTTCCTGTCTTCCAGATAGGACCTTAACCAGTTTAGGGCAGTGCCAGTGATGCCCACCCAGTCCTCTAGTCTCTGTAAGAGGATCCCATGATCGACAGTGTCAAAAGCAGCATCAGATCTAACAGAATTAAGACTGAGGCTTTGCCCGTGTCAGTGTTCAGGCGGATGTCATTTGTCACCTTGACAAGAGCAGTCTCAGTGCTGTGATGAGGTCTAAAACCTGACTGAAAAACATCAAATGAGTTGTTTATTAAGAGGAAATCTGTGAGCTGTTGGTAAACAACCTTTTCAAGGACTTTGCCCCAAAATGGCAGATTAGAGATGGGCCGGTAATGACTCAGTACTGCGGCATCAAGACAGCTCTTCTTTAGGAGAGGCTTTATGACCGCA
>NW_027315735.1:39534210-39794210 GCF_026437365.1 Eucyclogobius newberryi | reverse complement strand
TCCTGTGTCCTGTGTCCCGGTCCTGTGTCCTGTGTCCCGGTCCTGTGTCCTGTGTCCCGGTCCTGTGTCCCGGTCCTGTGTCCCGGTCCTGTGTCCTGTGTCCCGGTCCTGTGTCCTGTGTCCTGTGTCCCGGTCCTGTGTCCTGTGTCCCGGTCCTGTGTCCCGGTCCTGTGTCCCGGTCCTGTGTCCTGTGTCCCGGTCCTGTGTCCCGGTCCTGTCCCCCGGTCCTGTCCCCCGGTCCTGTCCCCCGGTCCTGTCCCCCGGTCCTGTCCCCCGGTCCTGTCCCCCGGTCCTGTCCCCGGTCCTGGTCCCGGGTCCTGGTCCCGGGTCCTGGTCCCGGGTCCTGGTCCCGGGTCCTGGTCCTGGTTCAGTCCCGGTCCTGTCAAGGTTCAGTCCCGGTCCTGTCAAGGTTCAGTCCCGGTCCTGTCAAGGTTCAGTCCCGGTCCTGTGTCCCGGTCCTGTGTCCCGGTCCTGTGTCCCGGTCCTGTGTCCCGGTCCTGTGTCCCGGTCCGGTCCTGTGTCATACGATGGGCCGGCTGTGGTCCACAGTCTCCGCCTTCTTCAGGTGACCTTTGCTGAAGCTCTGGATGGAGCTGAGCAGAGCGGCGCGGCCACCAGAGGGAGCCACAGGGGGCACTACAGGAGCAGGTGGAGGAGGGGGCGGAGCAGGTGGTGGAGGGGGCGGAGCAGGTGGTGGAGGGGGCGGAGCAGGGGGGGGAGGGGCACCTGAGGAGAGAAAAGGACAGAAACGTGAGGAAACTGAGCTGTGCCTGGAACGGTCAGATGTTTGACCGGGTTTACGGGTCAGATCACCTGACCTCTGACCCATAGACCTGACCTCTGACCCATAGACCTGACCTCTGACCCATAGACCTGACCTCTGACCCATAGACCTGATCTCTGACCCATAGACCTGGTCAAACATCTGCATTCTTTCCAAAGGTTTGACCCTTTGGAACAGCTGAACTGAACCATTACAACATGAAGCAGAGGAACAGGAAGTGATGTCAGCAGCCTCCATCTACTTCCTGTCTGCAGCAAAATAATCCCACCAAAATAACATTAAAATATAAATAAAAAGCTTCTATCGACTGAGAACAAAGAAAACGTGTTCTTCTTGTTTGCAAAGAAAATAAAACTCACCCCTTCACCCGCGCTCACCCCTTCACCCGCGCTCACCCCTTCACCCGCGCTCACCCCTTCACCCGCGCTCACCCCTTCACCCGCGCTCACCCCTTCACCCGCGCTCACCCCTTCACCCGCGCTCACCCCTTCACCCGCGCTCACCCCTTCACCCGCGCTCACCCGCGCTCACCCCTTCACCCGCGCTCACCCCTTCACCCGCGCTCACCCCTTCACCAGTATTTCCACAGTGACGTGACTCGCCCACAAACACAGGGATCGTGCATAAAGTCTCTACCAGATCTGTGTCACTCGTGATGTAGCAAGTATCACCGTGACAGGGTCCGAGCGTGTGCGGACCGTGACAGGGTCCGAGCGTGTGCGGACCGTGACAGGGTCCGAGCGTGTGCGGACCGTGACAGGGTCCGAGCGTGTGCGGACCGTGACAGGGTCCGAGCGTGTGCGGACCGTGACAGGGTCCGAGCGTGTGCGGACCGTGACAGGGTCCGAGCGTGTGCGGACCGTGACAGGGTCCGAGCGTGTGCGGACCGTGACAGGGTCCGAGCGTGTGCAGGGTCCGAGCGTGTGCGGACTGTGACACGGATCAGGCAGAGACTCAAACATGGACGACAGATAAAAGGTGAGAGGTCGTACTCCAGATCCACGTCACACACTTTTAGTCCCGCCTTAGTCCCGCCTTAGTCCCGCCTTAGTCCCGCCTTAGTCCCGCCTTAGTCCCGCCTTAGTCCCGCCTTAGTCCCGCCTTAGTCCCGCCTTAGTCCCGGACAGAATCTGGAGTACGGCCGCCGCCTTTTAATATTTATTATCCACAAAGTCCTGAACCTCTGTCCTTCACAGAAAGACAGTGGGAAGTGACACACTTTAGAGCGCCTCCCTGTGGCTGCGTGTGGAATAGCACCTCCCTGTGGCTGTGTGTGAAACAGCGCCTCCCTGTGGCTGTGTGTGAAACAGCGCCTCCCTGTGGCTGCGTGTGGAATAGCACCTCCCTGTGGCTGCGTGTGGAATAGCACCTCCCTGTGGCTGCGTGTGGAATAGCACCTCCCTGTGGCTGCGTGTGGAATAGCACCTCCCTGTGGCTGCGTGTGGAATAGCACCTCCCTGTGGCTGCGTGTGGAATAGCACCTCCCTGTGGCTGCGTGTGGAATAGCACCTCCCTGTGGCTGTGTGTGGAATAGCACCTCCCTGTGGCTGTAGGTGGAATAGCACCTCCCTGTGGCTGCGTGTGGAATAGCACCTCCCTGTGGCTGTGTGTGGAATAGCACCTCCCTGTGGCTGTGTGTGGAATAGCACCTCCCTGTGGCTGTAGGTGGAATAGCACCTCCCTGTGGCCGTCTGGAGAAGGACAGAAGTTTGGGACGTGCTGAGAACAAGAAGTAAAAGTACTTTACCCAGAAACACGTCAGAACTGAACATGCTCTAACGGGAGAAACGACAGAGACAACAAAGAGTTAACCCCAGAGTTTAGGACACGAGTGTAGGAGATGAGGAGAGGAGACGAGGAGGAGACGAGGAGGGAGGAGAGGAGGAGAGAAGGAGGGAGGAGTCAGCTGTTCTCTCACTTTAGATTCTTGTGTCAAATCAAGTTTGAAGAAATCTCAATTAGTTTGATTTTCAGAGTTAGTCTTAATTAGAGTGTGATGTCTGGGCTGATGACATTGTGGTGGGAGGAGCATAAGACGTCTGTCCCAGTGGAAGCGTCACATGACTGACGGCAGCCAATCACAACACATTACACATCAGACCGTGAGAACATGGTGAGGTCAGATGTTTCTCAGGCTCCTGCACTGACCTGTAGGGGGCGGCGTAGGAGACGAGGGACACGTGGGAGGAGAACTCGCTCCAGAACCTGAAGAAGAAGAAGAGGCTTTAAAATGCACTGCTGTTCCTCCAGTGTCCACAAGAGGCCACTGCAGAGGGGAACACGAGAGGAACACGAGAGGAACACGAGAGGAACATGAGGAACACGAGAGGAACATGAGGAACACGAGAGGAACACGAGAGGAACATGAGAGGAACATGAGAGGAACATGAGAGGAACACGAGAGGAACATGAGAGGAACATGAGGAACACGAGAGGAACACGAGAGGAACACGAGAGGAACACGAGAGGAACATGAGGAACACGAGAGGAACACGAGAGGAACATGAGAGGAACATGAGAGGAACATGAGGAACATGAGAGGAACACGAGAGGAACATGAGGAACACGAGAGGAACACGAGAGGAACACGAGAGGAACACGAGAGGAACATGAGAGGAACATGAGAGGAACATGAGAGGAACATGAGGAACACGAGAGGAACATGAGGAACACGAGAGGAACACGAGAGGAACACGAGAGGAACACGAGAGGAACACGAGAGGAACATGAGAGGAACATGAGGAACACGAGGAACACGAGAGGAACACGAGGAACACGAGGAACACGAGAGGAACACGAGGAACACGAGAGGAACACGAGAGGAACACGAGGGGAACACGAGAGGAACACGAGAGGAACACGAGGAACACGAGAGGAACACGAGAGGAACACGAGGAACACGAGAGGAACACGAGGAACACGAGAGGAACACGAGGAACACGAGAGGAACACGAGGAACACGAGGAACACGAGAGGAACATGAGGAACACGAGAGGAACACGAGAGGAACACGAGAGGAACACGAGAGGAACACGAGAGGAACACGAGAGGAACACGAGAGGAACACGAGGAACACGAGAGGAACACGAGGAACACGAGAGGAACACGAGGGGAACACGAGGAACACGAGAGGAACATGAGAGGAACACGAGGGGAACACGAGAGGAACACGAGAGGAACACGAGAGGAACACGAGAGGAACACGAGAGGAACACGAGAGGAACACGAGAGGAACATGAGGAACACGAGAGGAACATGAGGAACACGAGAGGAACACGAGAGGAACACGAGGAACACGAGAGGAACACGAGGAACACGAGAGGAACATGAGGAACACGAGAGGAACACGAGAGGAACACGAGAGGAACACGAGGAACACGAGAGGAACATGAGGAACACGAGAGGAACACGAGAGGAACACGAGGAACACGAGAGGAACACGAGGAACACGAGAGGAACACGAGAGGAACACGAGAGGAACACGAGAGGAACACGAGAGGAACACGAGGAACACGAGAGGAACACGAGAGGAACACGAGAGGAACACGAGGAACACGAGAGGAACACGAGAGGAACACGAGAGGAACACGAGAGGAACACGAGGAACACGAGAGGAACACGAGAGGAACACGAGAGGAACACGAGAGGAACACGAGAGGAACACGAGAGGAACACGAGGAACACGAGAGGAACACGAGGAACACGAGAGGAACACGAGGAACACGAGAGGAACACGAGGAACACGAGAGGAACACGAGGAACACGAGAGGAACACGAGGGGAACACGAGAGGAACACGAGAGGAACACGAGAGGAACACGAGAGGAACATGAGAGGAACACGAGAGGAACACGAGGAACACGAGAGGAACATGAGGAACACGAGAGGAACATGAGGAACACGAGAGGAACACGAGGAACACGAGAGGAACACGAGGAACACGAGAGGAACATGAGGAACACGAGAGGAACACGAGAGGAACACGAGAGGAACACGAGGAACACGAGAGGAACACGAGAGGAACACGAGAGGAACACGAGAGGAACACGAGGAACACGAGAGGAACACGAGGAACACGAGAGGAACATGAGGAACACGAGAGGAACACGAGAGGAACACGAGGAACACGAGAGGAACACGAGGGGAACACGAGAGGAACACGAGAGGAACACGAGAGGAACACGAGAGGAACACGAGAGGAACACGAGAGGAACACGAGAGGAACACGAGAGGAACACGAGGAACACGAGAGGAACACGAGAGGAACACGAGAGGAACACGAGAGGAACACGAGAGGAACACGAGAGGAACACGAGAGGAACACGAGGAACACGAGAGGAACATGAGGAACACGAGAGGAACACGAGGAACACGAGAGGAACATGAGGAACACGAGAGGAACACGAGAGGAACACGAGGGGAACACGAGAGGAACACGAGAGGAACACGAGAGGAACATGAGAGGAACACGAGAGGAACATGAGAGGAACACGAGAGGAACACGAGAGGAACATGAGGAACACGAGAGGAACATGAGGAACACGAGAGGAACACGAGAGGAACACGAGGGGAACACGAGAGGAACACGAGAGGAACACGAGGGGAACACGAGAGGAACACGAGAGGAACACGAGAGGAACATGAGAGGAACACGAGAGGAACATGAGAACCTTCAGATGGACCTGGTGAACTGAGCCATTGAATTTTTCCGTTTTGAATCTGAAATGAGACTGACCAGAGTTGTTGTTGTTTGGTGCAGAAAGTTCCTCCTCGTTCTCGAACGCAGACTGTCGAGACTTCTGAAACACATAATACACTTTGAGCTTCTGAAACACATGATGCACTTTGAGCTTCTGAAACACATGATGCACTTTGAGCTTCTGAAACACATGATGCACTTTGAGCTTCTGAAACACATGATGCACTTTGAGCTTCTGAAACACATGATGCACTTTGAGCTTCTGAAACACATAATGCACTTTGAGCTTCTGAAACACATGATGCACTTTGAGCTTCTGAAACACATAATGCACTTTGAGCTTCTGAAACACATAATGCACTTTGCGCTTCTGAAACACATAATACACTTTGAGCTTCTGAAACACATGATGCACTTTGAGCTTCTGAAACACATGATGCACTTTGAGCTTCTGAAACACATGATGCACTTTGAGCTTCTGAAACACATGATGCACTTTGAGCTTCTGAAACACATAATGCACTTTGAGCTTCTGAAACACATGATGCACTTTGAGCTTCTGAAACACATAATGCACTTTGAGCTTCTGAAACACATGATGCACTTTGAGCTTCTGAAACACATAATGCACTTTGAGCTTCTGAAACACATAATGCACTTTGCGCTTCTGAAACACATAATACACTTTGAGCTTCTGAAACACATGATGCACTTTGAGCTTCTGAAACACATGATGCACTTTGAGCTTCTGAAACACATGATGCACTTTGAGCTTCTGAAACACATGATGCACTTTGAGCTTCTGAAACACATGATGCACTTTGAGCTTCTGAAACACATAATGCACTTTGAGCTTCTGAAACACATGATGCACTTTGAGCTTCTGAAACACATAATGCACTTTGAGCTTCTGAAACACATAATGCACTTTGCGCTTCTGAAACACATAATACACTTTGAGCTTCTGAAACACATAATACACTTTGAGCTTCTGAAACACATAATGCACTTTGAGCTTCTGAAACACATAATACACTAAGAGCTTCTGAAACACATAATACACTAAGAGCTTCTGAAACACATAATACACTAAGAGCTTCTGAAACACATAATACACTAAGAGCTTCTGAAACACATAATACACTTTGAGCTTCTGAAACACATAATGCACTTTGAGCTTCTGAAACACATAATACACTTTGAGCTTCTGAAACACATAATACACTTTGAGCTTCTGAAACACATAATGCACTTTGCGCTTCTGAAACACATAATACACTTTGAGCTTCTGAAACACATAATACACTTTGAGCTTCTGAAACACATAATGCACTTTGAGCTTCTGAAACACATAATACACTAAGAGCTTCTGAAACACATAATACACTAAGAGCTTCTGAAACACATAATACACTAAGAGCTTCTGAAACACATAATACACTTTGAGCTTCTGAAACACATAATGCACTTTGAGCTTCTGAAACACATAATGCACTTTGAGCTTCTGAAACACATAATACACTTTGAGCTTCTGAAACACATAATACACTTTGAGCTTCTGAAACACATAATACACTTTGAGCTTCTGAAACACATAATACACTTTGAGCTTCTGAAACACATAATACACTTTGAGCTTCTGAAACACATAATACACTTTGAGCTTCTGAAACACATAATACACTTTGAGCTTCTGAAACACATAATACACTTTGAGCTTCTGAAACACATAATACACTTTGAGCTTCTGAAACACATAATGCACTTTGAGCTTCTGAAACACATAATACACTTTGAGCTTCTGAAACACATAATACACTTTGAGCTTCTGAAACACATAATACACTTTGAGCTTCTGAAACACATAATACACTTTGAGCTTCTGAAACACATAATACACTTTGAGCTTCTGAAACACATAATACACTTTGAGCTTCTGAAACACATAATGCACTTTGCGCTTCTGAAACACATAATACACTTTGAGCTTCTGAAACACATAATACACTTTGAGCTTCTGAAACACATAATGCACTTTGAGCTTCTGAAACACATAATACACTAAGAGCTTCTGAAACACATAATACACTAAGAGCTTCTGAAACACATAATACACTAAGAGCTTCTGAAACACATAATACACTAAGAGCTTCTGAAACACATAATACACTAAGAGCTTCTGAAACACATAATACACTTTGAGCTTCTGAAACACATAATGCACTTTGAGCTTCTGAAACACATAATGCACTTTGAGCTTCTGAAACACATAATACACTTTGAGCTTCTGAAACACATAATACACTTTGAGCTTCTGAAACACATAATACACTTTGAGCTTCTGAAACACATAATACACTTTGAGCTTCTGAAACACATAATACACTTTGAGCTTCTGAAACACATAATACACTTTGAGCTTCTGAAACACATAATACACTTTGAGCTTCTGAAACACATAATACACTTTGAGCTTCTGAAACACATAATGCACTTTGAGCTTCTGAAACACATAATACACTTTGAGCTTCTGAAACACATAATACACTTTGAGCTTCTGAAACACATAATACACTTTGAGCTTCTGAAACACATAATGCACTTTGAGCTTCTGAAACACATAATACACTTTGAGCTTCTGAAACACATAATACACTTTGAGCTTCTGAAACACATAATGCACTTTGCGCTTCTGAAACACATAATACACTTTGAGCTTCTGAAACACATAATGCACTTTGAGCTTTACTTTGCGTGCGAGCAGCTTCCTCCTCTTCCTCTCCTCGTCTGAGCAGTGATGAGACTGAGCTCTGGTCAGACGTCTGTGCTGATGCAGCTGAAACAAACACACCGGCTTTAGAGCAGCTGTAGAGCGGCTGTGAAGCGGCTTCAGAGCGGCTGTAGAGCGGCTGTGAAGCGGCTTCAGAGCGGCTGTAGAGCGGCTGTGAAGCGGCTTCAGAGCGGCTGTAGAGCGGCTGTGAAGCGGCTTCAGAGCGGCTGTAGAGCGGCTGTGAAGCGGCTTCAGAGCGGCTGTGAAGCGGCTTCAGAGCGGCTGTAGAGCGGCTGTGAAGCGGCTTCAGAGCGGCTGTAGAGCGGCTGTGAAGCGGCTTCAGAGCGGCTGTGAAGCGGCTTCAGAGCGGCTTCAGGTTCAGACCTGTCTCTGTTCTTCTTGCAGTCTTCGTTCTAAACTCTCTTTGGCAGATTTCAGAGCTTCTTTTAATCGACTGGAAACCTACAACAAACATTTATGCTTCAACTTTCATGTCTGGAATAATAATACTGCAGTTTTTGATTCATGAAGTACTTTATGATCAGAACATGAACGCTCTGGTTTTACCTTAAACTGAGTCTTCTCTGAAAGCTGAAGCTGCACGTCACTGAACAACCTGCACAATACAATATTATGTTATATATATATATATATATATATATATATATATATATATATATATATATATATATATATATATATATATATATTAGACAACCTGCAGACAATACGAGAGAGATGTATATATTATATATAATATATAAATAAATACGTACGGTGTTTGTATGAGCGCAGACACTGAAGGAAGTCCAGATTTAAGAGCTTCTGTCGACAAGAGCGACTGCAGCACGGAACCTGAGGAGACGAGGAGACAAGGAGTCAGACAAGGAGACGAGGAGGCAAGGAGTCAGACAAGGAGACGAGGAGGCAAGGAGTCAGACAAGGAGACGAGGAGGCAAGGAGTCAGACAAGGAGACGAGGAGGCAAGGAGTCAGACAAGGAGACGAGGAAGCAAGGAGTCAGACAAGGAGACGAGGAGGCAAGGAGTCAGACAAGGAGACAAAGAGTCAGACAAGGAGACGAGGAGGCAAGGAGTCAGACAAGGAGACGAGGAGGCAAAGAGTCAGACAAGGAGACGAGGAGGCAAAGAGTCAGACAAGGAGACGAGGAGGCAAAGAGTCAGACAAGGAGACGAGGAGGCAAAGAGTCAGACAAGGAGACGAGGAGGCAAAGAGTCAGACAAGGAGACGAGGAGGCAAAGAGTCAGACAAGGAGACGAGGAGGCAAAGAGACGAGGAGGCAAGGAGTCAGACAAGGAGACGAGGAGGCAAGGAGTCAGACAAGGAGACGAGGAGGCAAAGAGACGAGGAGGCAAAGAGTCAGACAAGGAGACGAGGAGGCAAAGAGTCAGACAAGGAGACGAGGAGGCAAAGAGTCAGACAAGGAGACGAGGCGGCAAGGAGTCAGACAAGGAGACGAGGAGGCAAAGAGTCAGACAAGGAGACGAGGAGGCAAAGAGTCAGACAAGGAGACGAGGAGGCAAAGAGTCAGACAAGGAGACGAGGAGGCAAAGAGTCAGACAAGGAGACGAGGAGGCAAAGAGTCAGACAAGGAGACGAGGAGGCAAAGAGACGAGGAGGCAAAGAGTCAGACAAGGAGACGAGGAGGCAAAGAGTCAGACAAGGAGACGAGGAGTCAGACAAGGGGACGAGGAGTCAGACAAGGGGTCGAGGAGTCAGACAAGGGGACGAGGAGTCAGACAAGGGGACGAGGAGTCAGACAAGGGGACGAGGAGTCAGACAAGGAGTCAGACAAGGGGACGAGTCAGACAAGGGGACGAGGAGTCAGACAAGGGGACGAGGAGTCAGACAAGGGGACGAGGAGTCAGACAAGGAGACGAGGAGGCAAAGAGTCAGACAAGGAGACGAGGAGGCAAAGAGTCAGACAAGGAGACGAGGAGGCAAAGAGTCAGACAAGGAGACGAGGAGTCAGACAAGGGGACGAGTCAGACAAGGGGACGAGGAGTCAGACAAGGGGACGAGTCAGACAAGGGGACGAGGAGTCAGACAAGGGGACGAGGAGTCAGACAAGGGGACGAGGAGTCAGACAAGTGGACGAGGAGTCAGACAAGGGGACGAGGAGTCAGACAAGGGGACGAGGAGTCAGACAAGGGGACGAGGAGTCAGACACGCCCCCTGGAGGACGCTCTCTCATGTGACACGCCCCCTGGAGGACGCTCTCTCATGTGACACGCCCCCTGGAGGACGCTCTCTCATGTGACACGCCCCCTGGAGGACGCTCTCTCATGTGACACGCCCCCTGGAGGACGCTCTCTCATGTGACACGCCCCCTGGAGGACGCTCTCATGTGACACGCCTCCAGGTGACACGCCCCCTGGAGGACGCTCTCACATGTGACACGCCCCCTGGAGGACGCTCTCATGTGACACGCCCCCTGGAGGACGCTCTCATGTGACACGCCCCCTGGAGGACGCTCTCATGTGACACGCCCCCTGGAGGACGCTCTCATGTGACACGCCCCCTGGAGGACGCTCTCATGTGACACGCCCCCTGGAGGACGCTCTCATGTGACACGCCTGGAGGACACTCTCATGTGACACGCCCTCTGGAGGACGCTCTCATGTGACACGCCCCCTGGATGACACGCCCCCTGGAGGACACTCTCATGTGACACGCCCCCTGGAGGACACGCCCCCTGTAGTTCAGACTGTGGTGCGTTCACTGACCGACTGTGGTGTGTGGGACGTCCGGAAACTGGTCCACGGGGACAGAGTCTGGAGGACGACCGTACGTCATCTCAAACAGAACCAGCCCGAAAGAGAAGATGTCCACGCTCTCTGTGGTCTGCATGAGAACCAGGAGAACATGAGGAGAACCAGGAGAACATGAGGAGAACCAGGAGAACATGAGAACATGAGAACATGAGAACATGAGAACATGAGGAGAACCAGGAGAACATGAGGAGAACCAGGAGAACATGAGGAGAACCAGGAGAACATGAGGAGAACCAGGAGAACATGAGGAGAACCAGGAGAACACGAGAACCAGGAGAACATGAGGAGAACCAGGAGAACATGAGGACGAGGAGAACACGAGGAGAACCAGGAGAACACGAGAACCAGGAGAACATGAGGAGAACCAGGAGAACATGAGGAGAACCAGGAGAACCAGGAGAACACGGAGAACCAGGAGAACCAGGAGAACAGGAGAACAGGAGAACATGAGGAGAACCAGGAGAACATGAGGAGAACCAGGAGAACATGGAGAACATGAGAACCAGAAGAACATGAGGAGAACCAGGAAAACATGAGGAGAACCAGGAAAACATGAGGGGAACCAGGAGAACATGAGGAGAACCAGGAGAACATGAGGAGAACCAGGAGAACATGAGGAGAAACAGGAGAACACGAGGAGAACCAGGAGAACACGAGAAGAACCAGGAGAACACGAGAACCAGGAGAACATGAGGAGAACCAGGAGAACATGAGGACGAGGAGAACACGAGGAGAACCAGGAGAACACGAGAACCAGGAGAACATGAGGAGAACCAGGAGAACATGAGGAGAACCAGGAGAACACGGAGAACATGAGGAGAACCAGGAGAACAGGAGAACATGAGGAGAACCAGGAGAACATGAGGAGAACCAGGAGAACATGAGGAGAACCAGGAGAACATGGAGAACATGAGAACCAGAAGAACATGGGGAGAACCAGAAGAACATGAGGAGAACCAGGAAAACATGAGGAGAACCAGGAAAACATGAGGAGAACCAGGAAAACATGAGGAGAACCAGGAAAACATGATGAGAACCAGGAAAACATGAGGAGAACCAGGAAAACATGAGGAGAACCAGGAAAACATGAGAACCAGGAGAACATGAGAACCAGGAGAACATGAGGAGAACCACAAGAACAAGAGAACAAGAGGAGAACCTGAGGAGAACATGAGGAGAACCAGGAGAACATGAGAACCACAAGAACTGGAGAACATGAGGAGAACCAGGAGAACATGAGGAGAACCAGGAGAACATGAGAACCACAAGAACATGAGGAGAACCAGGAGAACATGAGAACCACAAGAACAAGAGAACATGAGGAGAACCAGGAGAACATGAGGAGAGCCGTGACCAGAGGAGGACCAGGAGAAGAACCAGGAGAACATGAGGAGAACATGAGCAGAGGCAGGTGTTTCTTACGTTGATCTTCCTGAACTGGGTGAACATGGGTCTGAGCGAGGATGAAGCTCCCAGAAGTCCGTTCTCCAGGTCCACGAGTCGAACTGAAGCTCCGTCCAGAAGAACGTTACACGAGTGAAGATGTCCGAAGAACAGCCCCGAGTCGTGGAGCAGTGCCAGGGCCTGGAGAGAGAACCAGGGTCAGGACCGGGTCTGGACCGGGTCTGGACCGGGTCTGGACCGGGTCTGGACCGGGCTCTCACCTGGAGGATGGTGCGTCCGTACAGTTTGATGCAGGGCAGGTCCAGGCCTTGGCTCTTTTTGGGATTACAATATTTCTTCAGATACGTTTCCCTCGGCTTCACCTGCAACAAACACCAATGTATTTAAAACATGTCACTGGTCCTGGTCCTGGTCCTGGTCCTGGTCCTGGTCCTGGTCCTGGTCCTGGTCCTGGTCCTGGTCCTGGTCCTGGTCCCTAAATCCTCCTGACACTTTTTACTCCTGAGCTCGATCTGAGCGAGTCACAAAAAGACGTTTAGTATGTGTGTGAGGGGCGTGGCTAAAGCTAGTGTGTGTGAGGGGCGTGGCTAAAGCTAGTGTGTGTGAGGGGCGTGGCTAAAGCTAGTATGTGTGAGGGGCGTGGCTAAAGCTAGTATGTGTGAGGGGCGTGGCTAAAGCTAGTGTGTGTGAGGGGCGTGGCTAAAGCTAGTGTGTGTGAGGGGCGTGGCTAAAGCTAGTGTGTGTGAGGGGCGTGGCTAAAGCTAGTGTGTGTGAGGGGCGTGGCTAAAGCTAGTGTGTGTGAGGGGCGTGGCTAAAGCTAGTGTGTGTGAGGGGCGTGGCTAAAGCTAGTGTGTGTGAGGGGCGTGGCTAAAGCTAGTGTGTGTGAGGGGCGTGGCTAAAGCTAGTGTGTGTGAGGGGCGTGGCTAAAGCTAGTGTGTGTGAGGGGCGTGGCTAAAGCTAGTGTGTGTGAGGGGCGTGGCTAAAGCTAGTGTGTGTGAAGGGCGTGGCTAAAGCTAGCGTGTGTGTGTGAGGGGCGTGGCTAAAGCTAGTGTGTGTGAGGGGCGTGGCTAAAGCTAGTATGTGTGAGGGGCGTGGCTAAAGCTAGTGTGTGTGAGGGGCGTGGCTAAAGCTAGTGTGTGTGAGGGGCGTGGCTAAAGCTAGTGTGTGTGAGGGGCGTGGCTAAAGCTAGTGTGTGTGAGGGGCGTGGCTAAAGCTAGTGTGTGTGAGGGGCGTGGCTAAAGCTAGTGTGTGTGAGGGGCGTGGCTAAAGCTAGTGTGTGTGAGGGGCGTGGCTAAAGCTAGTGTGTGTGAGGGGCGTGGCTAAAGCTAGTGTGTGTGAGGGGCGTGGCTAAAGCTAGTGTGTGTGAGGGGCGTGGCTAAAGCTAGTGTGTGTGAAGGGCGTGGCTAAAGCTAGCGTGTGTGTGTGAGGGGCGTGGCTAAAGCTAGCGTGTGTGAAGGGCGTGGCTAAAGCTAGTGTGTGTGAGGGGCGTGGCTAAAGCTAGTGTGTGTGAGGGGCGTGGCTAAAGCTAGTGTGTGTGAGGGGCGTGGCTAAAGCTAGTGTGTGTGAGGGGCGTGGCTAAAGCTAGTGTGTGTGAGGGGCGTGGCTAAAGCTAGTGTGTGTGAAGGGCGTGGCTAAAGCTAGCGTGTGTGAGGGGCGTGGCTAAAGCTAGCGTGTGTGAGGGGCGTGGCTAAAGCTAGCGTGTGTGAGGGGCGTGGCTAAAGCTAGCGTGTGTGAGGGGCGTGGCTAAAGCTAGTGTGTGTGAGGGGCGTGGCTAAAGCTAGTGTGTGTGAGGGGCGTGGCTAAAGCTAGTGTGTGTGAGGGGCGTGGCTAAAGCTAGTGTGTGTGAGGGGCGTGGCTAAAGCTAGTGTGTGTGAGGGGCGTGGCTAAAGTTAGCGTGTGTGAGGGGCGTGGCTAAAGCTAGCGTGTGTGAGGGGCGTGGCTAAAGCTAGCGTGTGTGAGGGGCGTGGCTAAAGCTAGTGTGTGTGAGGGGCGTGGCTAAAGCTAACGTGTGTGAGGGGCGTGGCTAAAGCTAACGTGTGTGAGGGGCGTGGCTAAAGCTAGGGTGTGTGAGGTAGCTTTGTGTTGCTAACGTGCTTTGCTAGCTTTGTGTTGCTAAAGTGCTTTGCTAACTTTGTGTTGCTAATGTGCTTTGCTAGATTTGTGTTGCTAGCATGCTTTGCTAGCTTTGTTTTGCTAACGTGTTTTGCTAGCTCTGTGTTGCTAAGGCTCCACATAGTCGTTAGCATCAGTGGAAACAAGTCAGAGTTTGAGACAAATGATTCTTTTGCCTCTTGTTTTGGCCTGAGTCTGTGTTCTCTCTCTCGTCCAATCATCTGGCTGTGCTGTGGAGGCTCCTCCCCCTGAGATAAGAGCCAGACACTCTCAGGGGCCAGAATCTCTCAGGGGCCAGAACCTCTCAGGCTGAGAGGTTAGCTACTTCAGACTGAGACACTTCAGGACTGAACCAGTGGAAACGTGTCTTTAGTCGTAACTGAAGTAGCTGTATTTATAGTAGTACTATAGTACTGCAGAAGTAGTAGTACGAGTAGTAGTAGTACACAGTACTGCAGTAGCAGTAGTAGACAGTATTGTAGCAATAGCAGTAGCAGTAGTAGCAGACAGTACCTTACAGATGTGGTCTCTTAAGGAGCCTCTCTCACTGAAGGGTCTGATGAGCAGAGCAGAAGATTCACTGACGCTGGAGAAAACCAACGGAACCACCAACGACCTCTGAGACACAACAACAGATTACTCCAGATGCCCTCCCAAACTACCATATATAATATATATATATATATATATATATATATATATATATATATATATATATATATATATATATATATATATATATATATATATATATATATATATATATATATATATATATATATATATATACATACACATCTTTAAGGTGAACAGTGAGCGTGTGGTTGTGTCTTACAGAAAGTGTCGAGATCAGTTTGACGGCCGACTGAAGGTCTTTGTCTGAGAGGAACTTGTCTGGGCCCAGATCCACCTGAAGACAACGCAACAATTTAAGGTAACAAACCGGGTCTAAAGCGGGTCTAAAGCGGGACTAAAGCGGGACTAAGGCGGGACTAAGGCGGGACTAAGGCGGGTCTAAGGCGGGTCTAAGGCGGGACTAAAGCGGGACTAAAGCGGGTGTAAAGATGGACTAAAGCAGGACTAAAGCGGGTGTAAAGCGGGTGTAAAGCTGGACTAAAGCGGGGCTAAAGCGGGGCTAAAGCGGGTGTAAAGCGGGTGTAAAGCAGGACTAAAGCGGGACTAAAGCGGGTCTAAAGCGGATGTAAAGCAGGACTAAAGCGGGTCTAAAGCGGGTGTAAAGCTGGACTAAAGCGGGGCTAAAGCGGGTGTAAAGCGGGTGTAAAGCGGGTGTAAAGCGGGACTAAAGCGGGTCTAAAGCGGGTGTAAAGCTGGACTAAAGCAGGGCTAAAGCGGGTGTAAAGCTGGACTAAAGCGGGACTAAAGCGGGTCTAAAGCGGGTGTAAAGCGGGACTAAAGCGGGTGTAAAGCTGGACTAAAGCAGGACTAAAGCGGGTGTAAAGCGGGTGTAAAGCTGGACCAAAGCGGGACTAAAGCGGGTCTAAAGCGGGTCTAAAGCTGGACTAAAGCGGGACTAAAGCGGGTGTAAAGCGGGTGTAAAGCTGGACTAAAGCGGGACTAAAGCGGGTCTAAAGCGGGGCTAAAGCGGGACTAAAGCGGGTCTAAAGCGGGTGTAAAGCGGGTGTAAAGCAGGACTAAAGCGGGTCTAAAGCGGGACTAAAGTGGGTCTAAAGCTGGACTAAAGTGGGTCTAAAGCTGGACTAAAGCGGGACTAAAGCGGGTGTAAAGCTGGACTAAAGCGGGACTAAAGTGGGTCTAAAGCGGGTGTAAAGCGGGTGTAAAGCAGGACTAAAGCGGGTCTAAAGCGGGACTAAAGTGGGTCTAAAGCTGGACTAAAGCGGGACTAAAGCGGGTGTAAAGCTGGACTAAAGCGGGACTAAAGTGGGTCTAAAGCAGGACTAAAGCGGGTCTAAAGCTGGACTATAGCGGGACTAAAGCGGGACTAAAGCGGGTCTAAAGCGGGTGTAAAGCTGGACTAAAGCGGGACTAAAGCGGGTCTAAAGCGGGACTAAAGCGGGACTAAAGCGGGTCTAAAGCGGGTGTAAAGCGGGTGTAAAGCGGGACTAAAGCGGGTCTAAAGCTGGACTAAAGCTGGACTAAAGCGGGACTAAAGCGGGTCTAAAGCGGGTCTAAAGCGGGTCTAAAGCGGGACTAAAGCGGGTCTAAAGCGGGTGTAAAGCTGGACTAAAGCAGGGCTAAAGCGGGTGTAAAGCTGGACTAAAGCGGGACTAAAGCGGGTGTAAAGCGGGACTAAAGCGGGTGTAAAGCTGGACTAAAGCGGGACTAAAGCGGGTGTAAAGCGGGTGTAAAGCTGGACTAAAGCGGGACTAAAGCGGGTCTAAAGCGGGTCTAAAGCTGGACTAAAGCGGGACTAAAGCGGGTGTAAAGCGGGTGTAAAGCTGGACTAAAGCGGGACTAAAGCGGGTCTAAAGCGGGGCTAAAGCGGGACTAAAGCGGGTCTAAAGCTGGACTAAAGCGGGGCTAAAGCGGGTGTAAAGCGGGTGTAAAGCTGGACTAAAGCGGGTCTAAAGCGGGACTAAAGTGGGTCTAAAGCTGGACTAAAGCGGGTCTAAAGCTGGACTAAAGCGGGACTAAAGCGGGGCTAAAGCGGGTGTAAAGCTGGACTAAAGCGGGACTAAAGTGGGTCTAAAGCTGGACTAAAGCGGGTCTAAAGCTGGACTAAAGCGGGTCTAAAGCTGGACTAAAGCGGGACTAAAGCGGGTGTAAAGCTGGACTAAAGCGGGACTAAAGCGGGACTAAAGCGGGTCTAAAGCTGGACTAAAGCGGGACTAAAGCGGGACTAAAGCGGGTCTAAAGCTGGACTAAAGCTGGACTAAAGCAGGACTAAAGCGGGTCTAAAGCTGGACTAAAGCGGGTCTAAAGCGGGTCTAAAGCTGGACTAAAGCGGGTGTAAAGCGGGACTAAAGCGGGACTAAAGCGGGTCTAAAGCGGGTGTAAAGCTGGACTAAAGCAGGTCTAAAGCAGGACTAAAGCAGGACTAAAGCGGGACTAAAGCAGGACTAAAGCAGGTCTAAAGCAGGACTAAAGCGGGACTAAAGCGGGACTAAAGCGGGACTAAAGCAGGACTAAAGCAGGACTAAAGCGGGACTAAAGCGGGACTAAAGCAGGACTAAAGCAGGACTAAAGCAGGACTAAAGCGGGACTAAAGCAGGACTAAAGCAGGACTAAAGCAGGACTAAAGCAGGACTAAAGCAGGTCTAAAGCAGGACTAAAGCAGGACTAAAGCATAACTAAAGCAGGACTAAAGCAGGACTAAAGCGGG
This sequence comes from Eucyclogobius newberryi, assembly GCF_026437365.1. Lineage (NCBI taxonomy): Eukaryota > Metazoa > Chordata > Actinopteri > Gobiiformes > Gobiidae > Eucyclogobius > Eucyclogobius newberryi. Next base: position 39,776,347 of record NW_027315735.1, on the reverse strand, counting down.
ACTAAAGCAGGACTAAAGCAGGACTAAAACGGGACTAAAGCGGGACTAAAGCGGGACTAAAGCAGGACTAAAGCAGGACTAAAGCAGGACTAAAGCAGGACTAAAGCAGGACTAAAGCATAACTAAAGCAGGACTAAAGCAGGACTAAAGCGGGACTAAAGCAGGACTAAAGCAGGACTAAAGCAGGACTAAAGCAGGACTAAAGCGGGACTAAAGCAGGACTAAAGCGGGACTAAAGCGGGACTAAAGCGGGACTAAAGCAGGACTTACCCAGCTCAGGATGTATCTCTCTTTTGGCTCTTCCTTGTTTTTAATCACAAAGTATTTCTTCCTAATTCTCGAGCCTGAAACAGAAACAAACGTCTGAATATCTATGAAATTATATTTTGTTTTTGTATCATTTATTCAGGACACAACACAAATGTAGTAAAACAAGATTACTGGGTCAGAGGTCAGAGTTAGTTTTACATGTCTAATGTTTGGATGGTGGTTTTACCCATGTCTTTGAGCGGCTCCTGAACCTCCCACTTAGGATCAGACCTGAAGAACATCGACACCTGCTGCAGCGCGATCTCTGTGGAACACAACCATAAACACACACACACACACAACCATACACATACACACACACACACCACCACACAACCATAAACACACACACACACCACCACACAACCATAAACACACACACCACCACACAACCATAAACACACACACCACCACACAACCATAAACACACACCCACACACACACACCCCCACACACACCCACACACACCCCCACACACACCCCCACACACACACACACACACACACACACACACACACACACACACACACACACACACACACACACACACACACACACACACACACACACACACACACACACACACACACACACACACACACACACACACACACACACACACACACACACACACACACACACACACACACACACACACACACACACACACACACACACACACACACACACACACACTTTAATGTCAGTCCAGTCCTTGTGTTGTTGGTGTGTTTTGTGTTATTTTTTTGTAAGAGCCTTTTTCGCTGCTGCCAGAAGGAGGCGCCAGAGAGCTGCTGGATGTACAGTAAGGACTAAAGCGGGACTAAAGCGGGACTAAAGCGGGACTAAAGCGGGACTAAAGCGGGACTAAAGCGGGACTAAAGCGGGACTAAAGCGGGACTAAAGCGGGTCTAAAGCGGGACTAAAGCGGGTCTAAAGCAGGTCTAAAGCGGGTCTAAAGCGGGTCTAAAGCGGGACTAAAGCAGGTCTAAAGCAGGACTAAAGCAGGACTAAAGCGGGACTAAAGCAGGACTAAAGCGGGACTAAAGCGGGTCTAAAGCAGGACTAAAGCGGGTCTAAAGCAGGTCTAAAGCGGGACTAAAGCAGGTCTAAAGCGGGACTAAAGCAGGACTAAAGCGGGACTAAAGCGGGTCTAAAGCAGGACTAAAGCGGGTCTAAAGCGGGTCTAAAGCGGGTCTAAAGCGGGACTAAAGCAGGTCTAAAGCAGGACTAAAGCAGGACTAAAGCGGGACTAAAGCAGGACTAAAGCGGGACTAAAGCGGGTCTAAAGCAGGACTAAAGCGGGTCTAAAGCAGGTCTAAAGCAGGACTAAAGCAGGACTAAAGCAGGACTAAAGCGGGACTAAAGCAGGACTAAAGCGGGACTAAAGCGGGACTAAAGCGGGTCTAAAGCAGGTCTAAAGCGGGACTAAAGCAGGTCTAAAGCAGGACTAAAGCGGGACTAAAGCAGGACTAAAGCGGGACTAAAGCGGGTCTAAAGCAGGTCTAAAGCGGGACTAAAGCAGGTCTAAAGCAGGACTAAAGCAGGACTAAAGCGGGACTAAAGCGGGACTAAAGCGGGTCTAAAGCAGGTCTAAAGCAGGACTAAAGCAGGACTAAAGCAGGACTAAAGCGGGACTAAAGCAGGACTAAAGCGGGACTAAAGCGGGACTAAAGCGGGTCTAAAGCAGGACTAAAGCAGGACTAAAGCAGGACTAAAGCGGGACTAAAGCGGGACTAAAGCAGGACTAAAGCGGGACTAAAGCAGGACTAAAGCAGGACTAAAGCGGGACTAAAGCGGGACTAAAGCAGGACTAAAGCAGGACTAAAGCGGGTCTAAAGCGGGTCTAAAGCGGGTCTAAAGCGGGACTAAAGCTGGTCTAAAGCGGGACTAAAGCAGGACTAAAGCAGGACTAAAGGAGGTCTAAAGCAGGACTAAAGCGGGACTAAAGCGGGACTAAAGCAGGACTAAAGCGGGACTAAAGCAGGACTAAAGCAGGACTAAAGCGGGTCTAAAGCAGGACTAAAGCGGGTCTAAAGCAGGACTAAAGCAGGACTAAAGCAGGACTAAAGCGGGACTAAAGCGGGACTAAAGCAGGACTAAAGCGGGACTAAAGCAGGACTAAAGCAGGACTAAAGCGGGTCTAAAGCGGGACTAAAGCAGGACTAAAGCAGGACTAAAGCAGGACTAAAGCAGGACTAAAGCGGGACTAAAGCGGGACTAAAGCGGGACTAAAGCAGGACTAAAGCAGGACTAAAGCAGGACTAAAGCGGGTCTAAAGCAGGACTAAAGCGGGTCTAAAGCGGGACTAAAGCAGGACTAAAGCAGGACTAAAGCAGGACTAAAGCAGGACTAAAGCGGGACTAAAGCGGGACTAAAGCAGGACTAAAGCAGGACTAAAGCGGGTCTAAAGCGGGTCTAAAGCGGGTCTAAAGCGGGACTAAAGCTGGTCTAAAGCAGGACTAAAGGAGGTCTAAAGCGGGTCTAAAGCGGGTCTAAAGCGGGTCTAAAGCGGGTCTAAAGCGGGTCTAAAGCGGGACTAAAGCTGGTCTAAAGCGGGTCTAAAGCGGGTCTAAAGCGGGACTAAAGCAGGACTAAAGCAGGACTAAAGCAGGACTAAAGCAGGTCTAAAGCAGGACTAAAGCAGGACTAAAGCGGGACTAAAGCAGGACTAAAGCAGGACTAAAGCGGGTCTAAAGCGGGTCTAAAGCGGGACTAAAGCAGGACTAAAGCAGGACTAAAGCAGGACTAAAGCAGGACTAAAGCGGGACTAAAGCGGGACTAAAGCAGGACTAAAGCAGGACTAAAGCGGGTCTAAAGCAGGTCTAAAGCGGGTCTAAAGCGGGACTAAAGCTGGTCTAAAGCGGGACTAAAGCAGGACTAAAGCAGGACTAAAGGAGGTCTAAAGCGGGTCTAAAGCGGGTCTAAAGCAGGTCTAAAGCGGGTCTAAAGCAGGTCTAAAGCAGGTCTAAAGCAGGTCTAAAGCAGGACTAAAGCAGGTCTAAAGCAGGACTAAAGCAGGTCTAAAGCAGGTCTAAAGCGGGACTAAAGCAGGACTAAAGCAGGACTAAAGCAGGACTAAAGCAGGACTAAAGCGGGACTAAAGCGGGACTAAAGCAGGACTAAAGCAGGACTAAAGCGGGTCTAAAGCGGGTCTAAAGCGGGTCTAAAGCGGGACTAAAGCTGGTCTAAAGCGGGACTAAAGCAGGACTAAAGCAGGACTAAAGGAGGTCTAAAGCGGGTCTAAAGCGGGACTAAAGCGGGACTAAAGCAGGTCTAAAGCGGGTCTAAAGCGGGACTAAAGCAGGACTAAAGCGGGACTAAAGCGGGACTAAAGCGGGTCTAAAGCAGGTCTAAAGCGGGTCTAAAGCGGGACTAAAGCGGGACTAAAGCAGGTCTAAAGCAGGACTAAAGCAGGACTAAAGCAGGACTAAAGCGGGACTAAAGCAGGACTAAAGCAGGACTAAAGCGGGTCTAAAGCGGGACTAAAGCAGGACTAAAGCAGGACTAAAGCAGGACTAAAGCAGGACTAAAGCGGGACTAAAGCGGGACTAAAGCAGGACTAAAGCAGGACTAAAGCGGGTCTAAAGCAGGTCTAAAGCGGGTCTAAAGCGGGACTAAAGCTGGTCTAAAGCGGGACTAAAGCAGGACTAAAGCAGGACTAAAGGAGGTCTAAAGCGGGTCTAAAGCGGGTCTAAAGCAGGTCTAAAGCGGGTCTAAAGCAGGTCTAAAGCAGGTCTAAAGCAGGTCTAAAGCAGGACTAAAGCAGGACTAAAGCAGGACTAAAGCAGGACTAAAGCGGGACTAAAGCAGGACTAAAGCGGGTCTAAAGCAGGACTAAAGCAGGTCTAAAGCGGGACTAAAGCGGGACTAAAGCGGGTCTAAAGCAGGTCTAAAGCAGGACTAAAGCGGGACTAAAGCGGGACTAAAGCAGGACTAAAGCGGGTCTAAAGCAGGTCTAAAGCAGGACTAAAGCAGGACTAAAATACTCCTCCTCACCTTCAAAGCTCTTCACCACCTTGCCCCCCCCTACCTGTCTGACCTCCTCATCCCCCACCGCCCCACCCGAGCTCTCCGATCCTCCCCCTCTCTCACCCTGACTGCACCAACATCCCGACTCAAAACTTTTGGCGACAGAGCATTCTCCCGAACAGCACCCCGACTCTGGAACTCCCTCCCCCAACCTGTCCCCCACTCTCCCTCACTCACAACATTCAAATCCCGCCTCAAAACATACCTCTTCACCCAAGCCTATGACCTCCCCTACCCCTAGCCTCCTCTACCCCATTGCCTACACTTCTACCCCCTGTTACATCCCCATCTTTTTCTCTCTACTTCTTCTGTCTTGTTCATTTTATCTGTATATTAATGTGTTCTGTACGTGTTGTCCCCCCTGTCTGTAAATACCCCCCCCCTTTTTTATTATGTTCAGCGTCTTTGGGTCACTGAAAAGCGCTATATAAATAAAAGTTATTATTATTATTATTATTATTATTATTATTAAAGCAGGACTAAAGCAGGTCTAAAGCAGGTCTAAAGCAGGTCTAAAGCAGGACTAAAGCAGGTCTAAAGCGGGACTAAAGCGGGACTAAAGCAGGACTAAAGCAGGACTAAAGCAGGACTAAAGCAGGTCTAAAGCAGGTCTAAAGCGGGACTAAAGCGGGACTAAAGCGGGACTAAAGCGGGACTAAAGCGGGACTAAAGCAGGACTAAAGCAGGTCTAAAGCAGGACTAAAGCAGGTCTAAAGCAGGACTAAAGCGGGACTAAAGCGGGTCTAAAGCAGGACTAAAGCAGGACTAAAGCAGGACTAAAGCAGGTCTAAAGCAGGACTAAAGCAGGACTAAAGCAGGACTAAAGCAGGACTAAAGCAGGACTAAAGCAGGACTAAAGCAGGTCTAAAGCAGGACTAAAGCAGGACTAAAGCAGGACTGAAACAGGACTAAAGCAGGACTAAAGCAGGACTAAAGCAGGACTAAAGCAGGTCTAAAACAGGACTAAAGCAGGACTAAAGCAGGACTAAAGCAGGACTAAAGCAGGACTAAAGCAGGACTAAAGCAGGACTAAAGCAGGTCTAAAGCAGGACTAAAGCAGGACTAAAGCAGGACTAAAGCAGGACTAAAGCAGGACTAAAGCAGGACTAAAGCAGGACTAAAGCAGGTCTAAAGCAGGACTAAAGCAGGTCTAAAGCAGGTCTAAAGCAGGACTAAAGCAGGACTAAAGCAGGTCTAAAGCAGGACTAAAGCAGGACTAAAGCAGGTCTAAAGCAGGACTAAAGCAGGTCTAAAACAGGACTAAAGCAGGACTAAAGCAGGACTAAAGCAGGACTAAAGCAGGACTAAAGCAGGACTAAAGCAGGTCTAAAACAGGACTAAAGCAGGACTAAAGCAGGACTAAAGCAGGACTAAAGCAGGACTAAAGCAGGACTAAAGCAGGACTAAAGCAGGACTAAAGCAGGACTAAAGCAGGACTAAAGCAGGACTAATGAGACAAGTTGTAGTTTGGGACATATTTGTTACTCCCTTGTGTCAGTTGAGACTCATAAACATGATTCATCTGGATCAGAGACAGTGGTGAGTCTTATGCAGAGGGAGGTGTGTACAGCCATCACCACTGGGGGTTTAACTTGGTTACTAATACTTAGTTACTGTGATTAAATGACTGTTTTTATGAATATGTTTGGTCAAAGAGCAAAATGTTCCTCTGCAGCAGATGTGACGGCTCAAAGAACTAAGACATGACTTTTACTGTCAGGTAAAGGCCTCAGAGAAAGAGATGAAACTGAGGACATGTTTCTACTGTGTCAGGCCCTCCAGACATTTAAACTACTTATCTATGGTTTACTTCTATTTGGAAGCAGCACATAGTCATTATTTGTACAATATTAATAAAATAATCCTAAAGTAATGTTACTTTGGTGAGGCAGTAATAATAAGAATGATAAACCTGTGTCTGTGTCTTTAAAGTCTTGTGCTTCCTCCTCAAACACAGAGCTGTGGCGCGGCCTGGCTCCTCCCCCTGGCTCCTCCCCCTGCTCTCTCTCACTCTTTAAGGTCCCATAACATGCAAAATCGACTTTTCAGAGCTTTTAACCTTCTTACATTGCTATTTGTGCTTCTTATATGTCCAGAGTGTTTTTTTGATTGATTCCCGCAGTGTTTAGCTTTAGTACAGACTATCTCCTTTCCTCCAATCTCCAAACTGACGGGCGGTGGGGCAAGACAGCGTCACCATCCCCCCCTCACCCCCCCCTCCCGCCCCCTTCCCCCCGGCTCCGCGCTGCTGTCTCCCTACAAGCCCATTCCGGAGTTTTTCTGCTTCGATTTACGAGGAAACACGGTTCAAAGAGGCCCAAAACGTCATTAATGATATCGCACTCTTTACTATTATCACAATGGTGAAGGTTTATGTGGCAGTTGATGCAGCAACCGGGACAATAAACGGAGAGAAGTTCTATCCGATACCGAAAAACCAGGAAATAAGAGCGCGATGGACATAAGACGTCTTATGATATCTATTCTGCGCACGCTGTAGAATAAACACCAGATTTATTTAGGCTCAAAGTAGTGTTGATCTGAAGTTCTATCGTTTCTCACTGACTCGCGCAGCAGGAGCGGCGCAGCGCGGAGCAGACAGCAGTGGGGCTACGTCACGGGTGGGCGGGGCAAACGCACTCAGACTACGTCACGGGTGGGCGGGGCAAACGCACTCTGAGACTACGTCACGGGGTGGGCGGGGCAAACGCACTCTGAGACTACGTCACGGGTGGGCGGGGCAAACGCACTCTGAGACTACGTCACGGGTGGGCGGGGCAAACGCACTCTGAGACTACGTCACGGGTGGGCGGGGCAAACGCACTCTGAGACTACGTCACGGGTGGGCGGGGCAAACGCACTCAGACTACGTCACGGGTGGGCGGGGCAAACGCACTCTGAGACTACGTCACGGGGTGGGCGGGGCAAACGCACTCTGAGACTACGTCACGGGTGGGCGGGGCAAACGCACTCTGAGACTACGTCACGGGTGGGCGGGGCAAACGCACTCAGACTACGTCACGGGTGGGCGGGGCAAACGCACTCTGAGACTACGTCACGGGGTGGGCGGGGCAAACGCACTCTGAGACTACGTCACGGGTGGGCGGGGCAAACGCACTCTGAGACTACGTCACGGGTGGGCGGGGCACACACGCGCTCTGTGTGTGGTTTCAGCTCAGACCTGTGTAGTGTGTGTGGTTTCAGCTCAGACCTGTGTAGTGTGTGTGGTTTCAGCTCAGACCTGTGTAGTGTGTGGTTTCAGCTCAGACCTGTGTAGTGTGTGTGGTTTCAGCTCAGACCTGTGTAGTGTGTGTGGTTTCAGCTCAGACCTGTGTAGTGTGTGGTTTCAGCTCAGACCTGTGTAGTGTGTGTGGTTTCAGCTCAGACCTGTGTAGTGTGTGGTTTCAGCTCAGACCTGTGTAGTGTGTGTGGTTTCAGCTCAGACCTGTGTAGTGTGTGTGGTTTCAGCTCAGACCTGTGTAGTGTGTGTGGTTTCAGCTCAGACCTGTGTAGTGTGTGGTTTCAGCTCAGACCTGTGTAGTGTGTGTGGTTTCAGCTCAGACCTGTGTAGTGTGTGGTTTCAGCTCAGACCTGTGTAGTGTGTGTGGTTTCAGCTCAGACCTGTGTAGTGTGTGTGGTTTCAGCTCAGACCTGTGTAGTGTGTGTGGTTTCAGCTCAGACCTGTGTAGTGTGTGTGGTTTCAGCTCAGACCTGTGTAGTGTGTGTGGTTTCAGCTCAGACCTGTGTAGTGTGTGTGGTTTCAGCTCAGACCTGTGTAGTGTGTGGTTTCAGCTCAGACCTGTGTAGTGTGTGTGGTTTCAGCTCAGACCTGTGTAGTGTGTGGTTTCAGCTCAGACCTGTGTAGTGTGTGTGGTTTCAGCTCAGACCTGTGTAGTGTGTGTGGTTTCAGCTCAGACCTGTGTAGTGTGTGGTTTCAGCTCAGACCTGTGTAGTGTGTGTGGTTTCAGCTCAGACCTGTGTAGTGTGTGTGGTTTCAGCTCAGACCTGTGTAGTGTGTGTGGTTTCAGCTCAGACCTGTGTAGTGTGTGGTTTCAGCTCAGACCTGTGTAGTGTGTGTGGTTTCAGCTCAGACCTGTGTAGTGTGTGGTTTCAGCTCAGACCTGTGTAGTGTGTGTGGTTTCAGCTCAGACCTGTGTAGTGTGTGTGGTTTCAGCTCAGACCTGTGTAGTGTGTGTGGTTTCAGCTCAGACCTGTGTAGTGTGTGTGGTTTCAGCTCAGACCTGTGTAGTGTGTGTGGTTTCAGCTCAGACCTGTGTAGTGTGTGTGGTTTCAGCTCAGACCTGTGTAGTGTGTGTGGTTTCAGCTCAGACCTGTGTAGTGTGTGTGGTTTCAGCTCAGACCTGTGTAGTGTGTGGTTTCAGCTCAGACCTGTGTAGTGTGTGTGGTTTCAGCTCAGACCTGTGTAGTGTGTGGTTTCAGCTCAGACCTGTGTAGTGTGTGTGGTTTCAGCTCAGACCTGTGTAGTGTGTGTGGTTTCAGCTCAGACCTGTGTAGTGTGTGTGGTTTCAGCTCAGACCTGTGTAGTGTGTGTGGTTTCAGCTCAGACCTGTGTAGTGTGTGGTTTCAGCTCAGACCTGTGTAGTGTGTGTGGTTTCAGCTCAGACCTGTGTAGTGTGTGGTTTCAGCTCAGACCTGTGTAGTGTGTGGTTTCAGCTCAGACCTGTGTAGTGTGTGTGGTTTCAGCTCAGACCTGTGTAGTGTGTGTGGTTTCAGCTCAGACCTGTGTAGTGTGTGGTTTCAGCTCAGACCTGTGTAGTGTGTGTGGTTTCAGCTCAGACCTGTGTAGTGTGTGGTTTCAGCTCAGACCTGTGTAGTGTGTGGTTTCAGCTCAGACCTGTGTAGTGTGTGTGGTTTCAGCTCAGACCTGTGTAGTGTGTGTGGTTTCAGCTCAGACCTGTGTAGTGTGTGTGGTTTCAGCTCAGACCTGTGTAGTGTGTGGTTTCAGCTCAGACCTGTGTAGTGTGTGGTTTCAGCTCAGACCTGTGTAGTGTGTGTGGTTTCAGCTCAGACCTGTGTAGTGTGTGTGGTTTCAGCTCAGACCTGTGTAGTGTGTGGTTTCAGATCAGACCTGTGTAGTGTGTGTGGTTTCAGCTCAGACCTGTGTAGTGTGTGTGGTTTCAGCTCAGACCTGTGTAGTGTGTGTGGTTTCAGCTCAGACCTGTGTAGTGTGTGGTTTCAGCTCAGACCTGTGTAGTGTGTGTGGTTTCAGCTCAGACCTGTGTAGTGTGTGTGGTTTCAGCTCAGACCTGTGTAGTGTGTGTGGTTTCAGCTCAGACCTGTGTAGTTTGTGGCGTAGTTGTTGGGGTCGAGGAACCTCTTGACGCTGAGGCAGGAGCAGAGCAGAGGATGCTGGGTAATGCGGTCCAGATAAGCCTGTAGTCCTCTCTGTCTCTCTGCGATGAACTCTCGGTCCATGTTCCCAATCAGTTTCTTGGGCGGCAGCGGCAGCGAGATCCCACAAACCTGACCAGACCAGACACGTTAGAAATCCAGTGAAAAACAAGGTGAATGTTCTTATTTTAATAACAAAGGGGTTCCACAAGGGTCAGTCCTTGGACCACTTTTATTTACAATCCATGTGAATAAAAGTGTGATTCTTCCTGTTAGAGCGCCTCCTGCTGCACAAGTGAGACTAAATAATAAAGAGAATGTTGTAGTTTTATCCAAAAGACTCAAAGGTGTTTATTCTCGCGCTCGTGACAGAGGCGGAGCCGAGACGACGAGAACACATCACAAGAAGTTTATGTTCATGCATTTCAAGCCATTGAGGTTCAACACGTGAGATCTAAAGAGAAAAATCCGGCCAAGAACCAGGTCTAAACCAGAATTCTCGGAGCAGATTTGTGACTGAGGTCAAAAGGTCAAAGAAACAGGAAGAGACTAACTCTAAGTCAGAAAAAAAACATTTTCCTGAAGAATTCACAGCAACTAGACTAAAGCAGGTCTAAAGCAGGTCTAAAGCAGGTCTAAAGCAGGACTAAAGCAGGACTAAAGCAGGACTAAAGCAGGACTAAAGCAGGACTAAAGCAGGACTAAAGCAGGTCTAAAGCAGGACTAAAGCAGGACTAAAGCAGGACTAAAGCAGGTCTAAAGCAGGACTAAAGCGGGACTAAAGCAGGACTAAAGCAGGTCCAAAGCAGGACTAAAGCAGGACTAAAACAGGACTAAAGCGGGACTAAAGCAGGTCTAAAGCGGGACTAAAGCAGGTCCAAAGCAGGACTAAAGCAGGTCTAAAGCAGGACTAAAGCAGGACTAAAGCAGGTCTAAAGCAGGACTAAAGCGGGACTAAAGCAGGACTAAAGCAGGTCCAAAGCAGGACTAAAGAAGGACTAAAACAGGACTAAAGCGGGACTAAAGCAGGTCTAAAGCGGGACTAAAGCAGGTCCAAAGCAGGACTAAAGCAGGTCTAAAGCAGGACTAAAGCAGGACTAAAGCAGGACTAAAGCAGGTCTAAAGCAGGTCTAAAGCAGGACTAAAGCAGGACTAAAGCAGGTCCAAAGCAGGACTAAAGCAGGACTAAAACAGGACTAAAGCGGGACTAAAGCAGGTCTAAAGCGGGACTAAAGCAGGTCCAAAGCTGGACTAAAGCAGGTCTAAAGCAGGACTAAAGCAGGACTAAAGCAGGTCTAAAGCAGGACTAAAGCGGGACTAAAACAGGACTAAAGCGGGACTAAAGCAGGTCTAAAGCGGGACTAAAGCAGGTCCAAAGCGGGACTAAAGCAGGACTAAAGCAGGTCCAAAGCAGGACTAAAGCAGGACTAAAGCAGGTCTAAAGCAGGACTAAAGCAGGACTAAAGCAGGACCAAAGCAGGACTAAAGCAGGACCAAAGCAGGACTAAAGCAGGACTAAAGCAGGTCTAAAGCAGGACTAAAGCAGGACTAAAGCAGGACTAAAGCAGGTCCAAAGCAGGACTAAAGCAGGTCTAAAGCAGGACTAAAGCAGGACTAAAGCAGGACTAAAGCAGGACTAAAGCAGGTCTAAAGCAGGACTAAAGCAGGACTAAAGCAGGACTAAAGCAGGTCTAAAGCAGGTCTAAAGCAGGACTAAAGCAGGACTAAAGCAGGTCTAAAGCAGGTCTAAAGCAGGTCTAAAGCAGGACTAAAGCAGGTCTAAAGCAGGACTAAAGCAGGTCTAAAGCAGGTCTAAAGCAGGACTAAAGCAGGTCTAAAGCAGGACTAAAGCAGGACTAAAGCAGGTCTAAAGCAGGACTAAAGCAGGACTAAAGCAGGACTAAAGCAGGTCCAAAGCAGGACTAAAGCAGGACTAAAACGGGACTAAAGCGGGACTAAAGCAGGTCTAAAGCGGGACTAAAGCAGGTCCAAAGCAGGACTAAAGCAGGTCTAAAGCAGGACTAAAGCAGGACTAAAGCAGGTCTAAAGCAGGACTAAAGCAGGACTAAAGCAGGACCAAAGCGGGACTAAAGCAGGTCTAAAGCGGGACTAAAGCAGGTCCAAAGCAGGACTAAAGCAGGACTAAAGCAGGACTAAAGCAGGTCCAAAGCAGGACTAAAGCAGGTCTAAAGCAGGACTAAAGCAGGACTAAAGCAGGACTAAAGCAGGTCCAAAGCAGGACTAAAGCAGGACTAAAGCAGGACTAAAGCAGGACTAAAGCAGGTCCAAAGCAGGACTAAAGCAGGACTAAAGCAGGACTAAAGCAGGTCCAAAGCAGGACTAAAGCAGGTCTAAAGCAGGACTAAAGCAGGACTAAAGCAGGACTAAAGCAGGTCTAAAGCAGGACTAAAGCAGGACTAAAGCAGGACTAAAGCGGGACTAAAGCAGGACTAAAGCAGGTCCAAAGCGGGACTAAAGCGGGACTAAAACGGGACTAAAGCAGGTCTAAAGCAGGACTAAAGCAGGACTAAAGCAGGTCTAAAGCAGGACTAAAGCAGGTCCAAAGCAGGACTAAAGCAGGACTAAAGCAGGACTAAAGCAGGACTAAAGCAGGTCTAAAGCAGGTCTAAAGCAGGTCTAAAACAGGACTAAAACAGGACTAAAGCAGGTCTAAAGCAGGACTAAAGCAGGACTAAAGCAGGACTAAAGCAGGTCTAAAGCAGGACTAAAGCAGGACTAAAGCAGGACTAAAGCAGGTCTAAAGCAGGTCTAAAGCAGGACTAAAGCAGGACTAAAGCAGGACTAAAGCAGGACTAAAGCAGGACTAAAGCAGGTCTAAAGCAGGACTAAAGCAGGACTAAAGCAGGACTAAAGCAGGTCTAAAGCAGGTCTAAAGCAGGACTAAAGCAGGACTAAAGCAGGTCTAAAGCAGGTCTAAAGCAGGTCTAAAGCAGGTCTAAAGCAGGTCTAAAGCAGGTCTAAAGCAGGACTAAAGCAGGTCTAAAGCAGGACTAAAGCAGGACTAAAGCAGGACTAAAGCAGGTCTAAAGCAGGACTAAAGCAGGACTAAAGCAGGACTAAAGCAGGTCCAAAGCAGGACTAAAGCAGGACTAAAACAGGACTAAAGCGGGACTAAAGCAGGTCTAAAGCGGGACTAAAGCAGGTCCAAAGCAGGACTAAAGCAGGTCTAAAGCAGGACTAAAGCAGGACTAAAGCAGGTCTAAAGCAGGACTAAAGCAGGACTAAAGCAGGACTAAAGCAGGACTAAAGCAGGACTAAAGCAGGTCTAAAGCAGGACTAAAGCAGGACTAAAGCAGGACTAAAGCAGGTCTAAAGCAGGTCTAAAGCAGGACTAAAGCAGGACTAAAGCAGGTCTAAAGCAGGTCTAAAGCAGGTCTAAAGCAGGACTAAAGCAGGTCTAAAGCAGGACTAAAGCAGGTCTAAAGCAGGTCTAAAGCCGGACTAAAGCAGGTCTAAAGCAGGTCTAAAGCAGGACTAAAGCAGGACTAAAGCAGGACTAAAGCAGGTCTAAAGCAGGACTAAAGCAGGACTAAAGCAGGACTAAAGCAGGTCCAAAGCAGGACTAAAGCAGGACTAAAACAGGACTAAAGCGGGACTAAAGCAGGTCTAAAGCGGGACTAAAGCAGGTCCAAAGCAGGACTAAAGCAGGTCTAAAGCAGGACTAAAGCAGGACTAAAGCAGGTCTAAAGCAGGACTAAAGCAGGACTAAAACAGGACTAAAGCGGGACTAAAGCAGGTCTAAAGCGGGACTAAAGCAGGTCCAAAGCAGGACTAAAGCAGGACTAAAGCAGGACTAAAGCAGGTCCAAAGCAGGACTAAAGCAGGTCTAAAGCAGGACTAAAGCAGGACTAAAGCAGGACTAAAGCAGGTCCAAAGCAGGACTAAAGCAGGACTAAAGCAGGACTAAAGCAGGACTAAAGCAGGTCTAAAGCAGGACTAAAGCAGGACTAAAGCAGGACTAAAGCAGGTCCAAAGCAGGACTAAAGCAGGTCTAAAGCAGGACTAAAGCAGGACTAAAGCAGGACTAAAGCAGGTCTAAAGCAGGACTAAAGCAGGACTAAAGCAGGACTAAAGCAGGACTAAAGCAGGTCCAAAGCAGGACTAAAGCAGGACTAAAACGGGACTAAAGCGGGACTAAAGCAGGTCTAAAGCAGGACTAAAGCAGGACTAAAGCAGGTCTAAAGCAGGACTAAAGCAGGTCCAAAGCAGGACTAAAGCAGGACTAAAGCAGGACTAAAGCAGGTCTAAAGCAGGTCTAAAGCAGGTCTAAAACAGGACTAAAACAGGACTAAAGCAGGTCTAAAGCAGGACTAAAGCAGGACTAAAGCAGGACTAAAGCAGGACTAAAGCAGGTCTAAAGCAGGACTAAAGCAGGACTAAAGCAGGACTAAAGCAGGTCCAAAGCAGGTCTAAAGCAGGTCTAAAGCAGGACTAAAGCAGGACTAAAGCAGGACTAAAGCAGGTCTAAAGCAGGTCTAAAGCAGGACTAAACCAGGACTAAAGCAGGTCTAAAGCAGGTCCAAAGCAGGACTAAAGCAGGACTAAAGCAGGACTAAAGCAGGTCTAAAGCAGGACTAAAGCAGGACTAAAGCAGGACTAAAGCAGGTCCAAAGCAGGACTAAAGCAGGACTAAAACAGGACTAAAGCGGGACTAAAGCAGGTCTAAAGCGGGACTAAAGCAGGACTAAAGCAGGACTAAAGCAGGTCTAAAGCAGGACTAAAGCAGGACTAAAGCAGGTCCAAAGCAGGACTAAAGCAGGTCTTGTGTTCTGGAGACAGTAACGGTTTTAAATAAAAGGACTCACCATGAGGGCGGAGTTTAGCGCATCAAAGTCGCTGTATCGACGAATCACCTGCAAGAACACAAAACGAGACCATTACCTGCGCACTGATTGGTCCAATACTGGGCTGAAAGCAGGACTAAACAGGACTTCAGACAGAGGCTGTGATTGGCAGATTACCTGCCAGCAGTTCTCCGAGGACAAGCCCCTCTGCACTCGGATGATGTACTCCTGAAAAACAACAGGTGGTAAAGTTATGATGTTATAAAGTTAATTTAGAGCTCGTTAAAGAGGCTCAGGACGCATTAGGGAAGTGAGCGATAAAGAATGTTTCAAATCAACTACTTTTCACATTTTCAAGTCGTTTATTTCATCCTGTTTCGACGGCTTCTTTGTACTTTTCTGTGAATTCATGCAACGTTGTCATCCTTTGTGTGGGATGGTGGGAGGGGCCGGATGAACATGTTTAGCAAACGCACACGGGAACAAACTTGACAGAGCTTTCACCACAGACCGAGATCAGGGCGACAGGTCGTTTCCAGGGCGTGGCCACAGAGCAAACGCTCGCTTTCCGTCTGAAACGTGACTCGACAGGCGCCGCTCGACAGGCGAACGGACGATCCACGCCAATGACTCCGACGAAAACAACTTGTGCCGTAATATCTGAGATTATTCAGACACGGATTTAACTGCAGGGTCACAATCTGAAGAAATGTGTGACTTTTATGATTAATTATACTTAATAAAGTCTAATTGTGCCACAAAATACCCCCCCCCCCCCCCCGAGTACAAAGTAAATGAAGACACGAAGAGGGGAATGAATAAAAGGTTTAACCGTGTCGTCTTCACTTACAATCCAAAGTATTCATGAGAAATAAGTCAGAAAGGCAGATTATCTCCTCCTCCTCCTCCTCCTCCTCCTCCTCCTCCTCCTCCTCCTCCTCATTATCTTCCTCCTCACCATCTTCCTCCTACTCCTCCTCATTATCCTCTTCCTCCTCATCATCATCCTCCTCCTCTTCCTCATGATTTAGTAACAAACACGTCCAAATCAAGCAATAAAAACAGACAAAAACAAACGTTAAAAACCGGAGCAAAACACGCAAACTTTAAATGTCTCAAATGAGAAATATTACAGCATTTCATCGATTCTACTTCAACCGAATTATTGTAGATAATTTAATGACTCTAAATATGTTTTAAATTCATGTTTGGAATGAAATATAGTCGTTACAATCCTCATTCTGTTCTTAAAGTCACGTCTAATTAAAGGGAGTTTGTTCATGTTGCTCAATGTGTTGTTGCTTTTGGTGGTTTCAAAGGTCGTTTTTAATTACAGGGATTTGACTAATCAGTGTGTGTCAAGTGTGTGTCGAGTGTGCGTCGAGTGTGCGTCGAGTGTGCGTCGAGTGTGCGTCGAGTGTGTGTCGAGTGTGCGTCGAGTGTGCGTCGAGTGTGCGTCGAGTGTGCGTCGAGTGTGCGTCGAGTGTGCGTCGAGTGTGCGTCGAGTGTGCGTCGAGTGTGCGTCGAGTGTGCGTCGAGTGTGCGTCGAGTGTGTGTCGAGTGTGCGTCGAGTGTGCGTCGAGTGTGTGTCGAGTGTGTGTCGAGTGTGTGTCGAGTGTGCGTCGAGTGTGCGTCGAGTGTGTGTCGAGTGTGCGTCGAGTGTGCGTCGAGTGTGTGTCGAGTGTGTGTCGAGTGTGCGTCGAGTGTGCGTCGAGTGTGCGTCGAGTGTGCGTCGAGTGTGTGTTAAATGTGTAAAGCAGCTCGTGTGTGTTAAGTGTGTGTTAAGTGTGTAAAGCAGCTCGTGTGTGTTAAGTGTGTGTTAAATGTGTGTAAAGCAGCTCGTGTGTGTTAAGTGTGTGTTAAGTGTGTAAAGCAGCTCGTGTGTGTTAAGTGTGTGTTAAATGTGTGTAAAGCAGCTCGTGTGTGTTAAGTGTGTGTTAAATGTGTGTAAAGCAGCTCGTGTGTGTTAAGTGTGTGTTAAATGTGTGTAAAGCAGCTCGTGTGTGTTAAGTGTGTGTTAAATGTGTGTAAAGCAGCTCGTGTGTGTTAAGTGTGTGTTAAATGTGTGTAAAGCAGCTCGTGTGTGTTAAGTGTGTGTTAAATGTGTGTAAAGCAGCTCGTGTGTGTTAAGTGTGTGTTAAATGTGTGTAAAGCAGCTCGTGTGTGTTAAGTGTGTGTTAAATGTGTGTAAAGCAGCTCGTGTGTGTTAAGTGTGTGTTAAATGTGTGTAAAGCAGCTCGTGTGTGTTAAGTGTGTGTTAAATGTGTGTAAAGCAGCTCGTGTGTGTTAAGTGTGTGTTAAATGTGTGTAAAGCAGCTCGTGTGTGTTAAGTGTGTGTTAAATGTGTGTAAAGCAGCTCGTGTGTGTTAAGTGTGTGTTAAATGTGTGTAAAGCAGCTCGTGTGTGTTAAGTGTGTGTTAAATGTGTGTAAAGCAGCTCGTGTGTGTTAAGTGTGTGTTAAATGTGTGTAAAGCAGCTCGTGTGTGTTAAGTGTGTGTTAAATGTGTGTAAAGCAGCTCGTGTGTGTTAAATGTGTGTAAAGCAGCTCGTGTGTGTTAAGTGTGTGTTAAATGTGTGTAAAGCAGCTCGTGTGTGTTAAATGTGTGTAAAGCAGCTCGTGTGTGTTAAGTGTGTGTTAAATGTGTGTAAAGCAGCTCGTGTGTGTTAAGTGTGTGTTAAATGTGTGTAAAGCAGCTCGTGTGTGTTAAATGTGTGTAAAGCAGCTCGTGTGTGTTAAGTGTGTGTTAAATGTGTGTAAAGCAGCTCGTGTGTGTTAAGTGTGTGTTAAATGTGTGTAAAGCAGCTCGTGTGTGTTAAATGTGTGTAAAGCAGCTCGTGTGTGTTAAGTGTGTGTTAAATGTGTGTAAAGCAGCTCGTGTCCACTGTATTGTAAATGTATGAGACACATTTATACATTTATTGAGAATGAATAAATTATTTAATCGATTTATCTGAAACCAAATCATAAAGTGAAATGACATGTTGTGTTTGAACAGTAATAATCCATTTCTGACCAAAGAAAGAACCAAATGCATCTCTCCTGACACATCTTCTTAAAGTCACTCTCTCCTGACACATCTTCTTAAAGTCACTCTCTCTGACACATCTTCTTAAAGTCACTCTCTCTCCTGACACATCTTAAAGTCACTCTCTCCTGACACATCTTCTTAAAGTCACTCTCTCCTGACACATCTTCTTAAAGTCACACTCTCCTGACACATCTTCTTAAAGTCACACTCTCCTGACACATCTTCTTAAAGTCACTCTCTCCTGACACATCTTCTTAAAGTCACTCTCTCCTGACACATCTTCTTAAAGTCACTCTCTCCTGACACATCTTCTTAAAGTCACTCTCTCCTGACACATCTTCTTAAAGTCACTCTCTCCTGACACATCTTCTTAAAGTCACTCTCTCCTGACACATCTTCTTAAAGTCACTCTCTCTGACACATCTTCTTAAAGTCACTCTCTCCTGACACATCTTCTTAAAGTCACTCTCTCCTGACACATCTTCTTAAAGTCACTCTCTCCTGACACATCTTCTTAAAGTCACTCTCTCCTGACACATCTTCTTAAAGTCACTCTCTCCTGACACATCTTCTTAAAGTCACTCTCTCCTGACACATCTTCTTAAAGTCACTCTCTCCTGACACATCTTCTTAAAGTCACTCTCTCCTGACACATCTTCTTAAAGTCACTCTCTCTCCTGACACATCTTCTTAAAGTCACTCTCTCCTGACACATCTTCTTAAAGTCACTCTCTCCTGACACATCTTCTTAAAGTCACTCTCTCCTGACACATCTTCTTAAAGTCACTCTCTCTGACACATCTTCTTAAAGTCACTCTCTCTGACACATCTTCTTAAAGTCACACTATGGGACATTTCTCCTCCTCATTAAGAACATGAGGTTCTGTTTCATAGGAGTTTTTCTATTGTGTTTTTTACACTTTTTTTTAAAACAAACTTCCTGTAAGTTATCTGTTCTTTTCTTCTGTATCTACTTGTGTTGCAACACCGAAATGTCCCCATTGTGTGGACAAATAAAGGCTTATCTTATCTTTAGGGTCATTTAGGGACATTGAGGGTCATTTAGGGGTCATTTTGGGACATTATGTGCACATTTATAGACAATTAGGGACATTATAGAAGATTGTGGGACATAGAGGGTCATTTTGGGACATTGTGGGCATATTAAGACACATGATGGGACATAAAGGGACATTTTTGGCACATTGAGGGACATTTTTGGCACATTGAGGGACATTTAAGGACATTTTTGGCACATTGGAGGGACATTTAAGGACATTTTGGCACATGATGGGACATTTAAGGACATTTCGGCACATGATGGGACATTTAGGGACATTTTGGCTCCTTGTAAATGCTTTGCCAGTGAATTTGATGAGCAAAGCAGGAAATTGCTTCACCGGAGGCGCTTGTGCTGCGGTCAGCTGGTCCCGTGTCCAGATGAACGCGTCCCCGGTGTTTGCGTCCCCCGCGGACAGTGTCACGAGTGGGGACTTGACCCCCCCCAAAAAACCTTCTGCAAACACGCGAGAAACGAGACAAACGTGTCCCCCAAAGCCCCCGGGGGCCAACGCTGCGTCCGAGAATGGAACTACCGACGCAGCTAGCGGCGCGAACGCGGATTCTGACGCAAATTAAACGTCATTAATAAGACGCACGTGGACGTGGGTCAAACGGGGACCGCGCGGTGACGTGTCCCGGTGCGTGTCGCGCGTGAGACTACCGACAGTACCGTGTGAGACTGCAGGTTCTGGCTGGCTTCGATGGTCGCGGTGAGCGGGACCGTGTCATCCAGGAGCTGCTGCTGCCGGCCAGGGCTCGGCGTCTCCAGGTAAGAAGACATCCCGGCCCCCGAGGGCACGTCCCGGGGGGGAAGAGAGCGACGGGAGCCCGGGTGAGTGCGGCGGGCGGACGGAGCGTGAGAGCCCGGGTGGAAGAGGCAGAAGAGCCGCTGTCTGCTGCTGGAGCCTGACGTCACGGGAACACGGAAGGAGAGCGACGTAAACATGCGTGATGACGTCGTGACGCAGCCGCCCGTGTATGCGTGATGACGTCGTGACGCAGCCGCCATGTTGGTACGGGAGACACGCCCACGGCTCAGTCAAACGGCCAAAATATAAAGAATAAAAGAACAAATATGAGTACGTTCTTATAGATATTTGAACTGCAAATATTAAGTGTAATATTAAGATCACATTTAATAAATATGATGAGGTTTATTCTTGACAGAAATATACATTATTTCATTTCAATTTATTTTTGTAACGGCCAAAACTTTGAAGGTTATTTTTGCGTTTTTATTATCGAGTTTTTTTTTTTACATTGAATCTTGTAAAAAATAGTCATTGTATACAAATACCATTACATTTTTTTTTTAAATTCGATGTAAAAAAATTAAATCATAAAAACACGAAATAACCTTCAGAACCAGCAGACGTCTCGACAGTGAAAACCACATTTTACATTCAAGAATTTACATTTGTGTTTGTAAAATTTTCCAAAAAGCACCAAATTGTTGAACATCTATTTAAGTGTTTTTATTATTTTACAGAATTGACACGTTTAATAATGTCATACTATGAATATAAATGTTCTTGCAGTTAATATTCTTCTTAAACTTCCTTCTTTACATCTTGTGGCAAATACAAATACAAATCAATTTATTTTTGTAACGGCCAAAATCACAACAACAGTTGCCTCTGAGGGCCACAGGGAGAAATGAGCAAGCAATTGTTGAGGAAATAGAAAACAGGATTATTAAGATTTTTTCATCTTTTAACTGTTTTTACTTTGCAAACAATAATTTTAAACAAAAATATTTTTAACAGTGAAAAGAATCTGAAACCCATGAATAGATTGAAATAAAACACAAACATGACAAAACTCCAACAAACACAAATAAGGCTGCCCCAAATAAATTGTCTGTTTGCTGTAACCCGACCCACCTACCTACCCATTTTTCAAGTGTGTAGGTAGGAGGGTAATTTTTATTAATTTTTTTACTTTAAAGAATAAAAAAAAAATCAAAATTTGTATATAGAATTTAATGATAATTTGCCTATGAAATTAAGTTAAAATTATATTTATCAAAAGAGATGCTTAAATGTACAAAACAAAAATAATAATAAGTCCAGCCAATAAACAATTTTTGTACAGGACAAATTATTTTATTTTTTGGCCATTTTCATGTCGTCGAATTGATGACGTCCTCTTTTCGCTCACTTAGTCCGGTCTGACACTGACACACTGAACACACATGTTGCCGTCGCCATTTTTTATATTCTGCCAGTGACACGCAGTGACCACCAGGGGTCAGGCTTCAACAGACAATGAGTTGAACGTTCTCCGCTCGTGTTAAGTTTCATTTTTATTTCTTTTTTCGGCTTCGTAATATTTTTAGCGAGTTCAAGTGATACAAAATTATTCAACACGGCGCTTTTTTGAAAAAACGGTCGGTGAGTAGGCGAAATATAAGAAAAATAAAAGAATTTGGCATGATTTTGACAAAATGCTGATCTCTTTTTCAGTCGGCTATAATTTTGACGGCTCGGTCGGGTTACAGCAAACAGATATTATTTTGCTCTGCCTAATGATAAAATGACACTTTATGATATTTTTTTTATTAACAGAAATAATAATGCATTTTCCTCATTAAAAAAAAGAAAAAAAACATGTCCTTTAATGTCAGGTTTGAGTTTGCTGTTTGTCTCGGTGAATCTTCACGGTCACAGTTCCCTCTAGAACCACTTTTGGGTCTTGGGTCTGGTCTTGGGTCTGGACCCGGACGGAGACCAGCGCCACAGAGAGTCGGATCCGCTGGACCTCGACCCGGGCCAGAACCAGCTCGTCCACAAAGAGCGGCGCGGGGAATCGGATCTCCTGCTTCAGAAGGACGCAACCGGGAGCGTTAGAGCCGAGCAGAGCCGAGATCAGAGCGTTTACCTGAGGCGACAAGACAAAGCATAACACCGGGTTTAACCAGAGCGATCAGAGCGTTTACCTGAGGCGACAAGACAAAGCACAACACCTGGTTTAACCAGAGCGATCAGAGCGTTTACCTGAGGCGACAAGACAAAGCACAACACCGGGTTTAACCAGAGCGATCAGAGCGTTTACCTGAGGCGACAAGACAAAGCACAACACCGGGTTTAACCAGAGCGATCAGAGCGTTTACCTGAGGCGACAAGACAAAGCACAACACCGGGTTTAACCAGAGCGATCAGAGCGTTTACCTGAGGCGACAAGACAAAGCACAACACCGGGTTTAACCAGAGCGATCAGAGCGTTTACCTGAGGCGACAAGACAAAGCACAACACCGGGTTTAACCAGAGCGATCAGAGCGTTTACCTGAGGCGACAAGATAAAGCATAACACCGGGTTTAACCAGAGCGATCAGAGCGTTTACCTGAGGCGACAAGACAAAGTACAACACCGGGTTTAACCAGAGCGATCAGAGCGTTTACCTGAGGCGACAAGACAAAGCACAACACCGGGTTTAACCAGAGCGATCAGAGCGTTTACCTGAGGCGACAAGACAAAGTACAACACCGGGTTTAACCAGAGCGATCAGAGCGTTTACCTGAGGCGACAAGACAAAGCACAACACCGGGTTTAACCAGAGCGATCAGAGCGTTTACCTGAGGCGACAAGACAAAGCACAACACCGGGTTTAACCAGAGCGATCAGAGCGTTTACCTGAGGCGACAAGACAAAGCACAACACCGGGTTTAACCAGAGCGATCAGAGCGTTTACCTGAGGCGACAAGACAAAGCACAACACCGGGTTTAACCAGAGCGATCAGAGCGTTTACCTGAGGCGACAAGACAAAGCACAACACCGGGTTTAACCAGAGCGATCAGAGCGTTTACCTGAGGCGACAAGATAAAGCATAACACCAGGTTTGAAGACAAAATCCAAAAGAGAAAACGGAGACCAAGAGCAAGAATCCACCTGAATGTCTGTCCCACTCTGGTCAGTCCACGTTTAAGTTCACTGTAAAAGTCAGTTCCACAGGGGTCAGAGGTCAAAGGTCAGAGGTCAGGTTACGTCTTCTCTGCACAAATAAACTGAAGTCACATGATTTAGTCATGAGGAGCCAAGACCAAACTCAGGACGGCGAGGAGTTAGCCCCGCCTCCATCTGAGCGTATGACATCATCAGTTCATTAAAACGCCATTAACAACAATCGAGTCCAGTGTAATTTAGACATTTGAAATAAACCTGACTTTCCAGGTCGGGACTCACCAGGACGCCGTGGACTAAAGGTCTGGAGAAGGCCGTGGTCCTGGCAAAGTCCCGGTCCAGATGGAGAGGGTTCGAGTCCCCGGTCAGAGCCGAGAACTGAACCAGGTCCTGCTCGGAGAAAGCCCTGGACAGAGTGAAAACCTGGCCCACGTGAAGAGACCGAAGACCGGATCCGGACCGGGGCAGGGCCAGGCCGGGACCGGAGCCGAGACCGGAGCGGGGGAGGACCAGGCGAGTCCGGGACCAGAGCCACATCCTGAGTCAGGCCCGGTGGAACTCAACTCTCCGGAGGGTTTGAAGAGACCTGACCAAAGACCAAAGACCGGGTTTAGTCCGACTGAAGGCGACTGAAGCGATCAAGTCTTGACTTCTTTTTTTAATGTGTCCAAAGGAGTTCCTCAGGGCTCCATCTTAGGCCCTATTCTATTCTCTATTCATATTAACGATCTTGTTGAGCTGATGCTCGGCTCTAACTGGAACTGCCCATCGAATCTTTATCTGTAGGACTCTGAAGGCACAGTACCTGTAGGACAGTAGTACCTGTAGGACAGTACCCGTAGGACAGTACCCGTAGGACAGTACCCGTAGGACAGTAGTACCTGTAGGACAGTACCCGTAGGACAATACCCGTAGGACAGTAGTACATGTAGGACAACAGTACCCGTAGGACAGTAGTACCTGTAGGACTCTGAAGGCCCAGTACCTGTAGGACAGTAGTACCTGTAGGACAGTACCTGTAGGACAGTACCCGTAGGACTCTGAAGGCCCAGTACCTGTAGGACAGTAGTACCTGTAGGACTCTGAAGGCCCAGTACATGTAGGACAGTACCTGTAGGACAGTAGTACCTGTAGGACTCTGAAGGCCCAGTACCTGTAGGACAGTACCTGTAGGACAGTAGTACCTGTAGGACTCTGAAGGCCCAGTACCTGTAGGACAGTAGTACCTGTAGGACAGTACCTGTAGGACTCTGAAGGCCCAGTACCTGTAGGACAGTAGCACCTGTAGGAGAGTACCTGTAGGACAGTACCTGTAGGACAGTTCCTGTAGGACAGTAGTACCTGTAGGACTCTGAAGGCCCAGTACCTGTAGGACAGTAGGACAGTAGTACCTGTAGGACAGTAGCTGTAGGACAGAACAGTAGCTGTAGGACAGCAGGACAGTAGCTGTAGGACAGTAGAACAGTAGCTGTAGGACAGTAGCTGTAGGACAGTAGGACAGTACCTGTAGGACAGTAGCTGTAGGACAGTAGAACAGTAGCTGTAGGACAGTAGAACAGTAGCTGTAGGACAGTAGCTGTAGGACAGTAGAACAGTAGCTGTAGGACAGTAGCTGTAGGACAGTAGCTGTAGGACAGTAGAACAGTAGCTGTAGGACAGTAGAACAGTAGCTGTAGGACAGTAGAACAGTACCTGTAGGACAGTAGCTGTAGGACAGTAGGACAGTACCTGTAGGACAGTAGAACAGTAGCTGTAGGACAGTAGCTGTAGGACAGTAGAACAGTAGCTGTAGGACAGTAGGACAGTACCTGTAGGACAGTAGCACAGTAGCTGTAGGACAGTAGGACAGTAGCTGTAGGACAGTAGCTGTAGGACAGTAGCTGTAGGACAGTAGGACAGTAGCTGTAGGACAGTAGCTGTAGGACAGTAGGACAGTACCTGTAGGACAGTAGGACAGTACCTGTAGGACAGTAGCTGTAGGACAGTAGGACAGTAGCTGTAGGACAGTAGAACAGTAGCTGTAGGACAGTAGGACAGCAGCTGTAGGACAGTAGCTGTAGGACTGTAGGACAGTAGCTGTAGGACAGTAGGACAGTAGCTGTAGGACAGTAGCTGTAGGACAGTAGGACAGTAGCTGTAGGACAGTAGCTGTAGGACAGTAGCTGTAGGACAGTAGGACAGTAGCTGTAGGACAGTAGCTGTAGGACAGTACCTGTAGGACAGTAGCTGTAGGACAGTAGGACAGTAGCTGTAGGACAGTAGGACAGTAGCTGTAGGACAGTAGGACAGTAGCTGTAGGACAGTAGCTGTAGGACAGTAGAACAGTAGCTGTAGGACAGTAGGACAGTAGCTGTAGGACAGTAGGACAGTACCTGTAGGACAGTACCTGTAGGACAGTAGCTGTAGGATAGTAGGACAGTAGCTGTAGGACAGTAGGACAGTACCTGTAGGACAGTACCTGTAGGACAGTAGCTGTAGGACAGTAGGACAGTAGCTGTAGGACAGTAGCTGTAGGACAGTAGCTGTAGGACAGTAGGACAGTAGCTGTAGGACAGTAGCTGTAGGACAGTAGAACAGTAGCTGTAGGACAGTAGGACAGTAGCTGTAGGACAATAGAACAGTAGCTGTAGGACAGTAGCTGTAGGACAGTAGGACAGTAGCTGTAGGACAGTAGGACAGTAGCTGTAGGACAGTAGAACAGTAGCTGTAGGACAGTAGCTGTAGGACAGTAGGACAGTAGCTGTAGGACAGTAGCTGTAGGACAGTAGGACAGTAGCTGTAGGACAGTAGCTGTAGGACAGTAGGACAGTACCTGTAGGACAGTAGGACAGTACCTGTAGGACAGTAGCTGTAGGACAGTAGGACAGTAGCTGTAGGACAGTAGGACAGTAGCTGTAGGACAGTAGCTGTAGGACAGTAGGACAGTAGCTGTAGGACAGGAGGACAGTAGCTGTAGGACAGTAGCTGTAGGACAGTAGCTGTAGGACAGTAGGACAGTAGCTGTAGGACAGTAGCTGTAGGACAGTACCTGTAGGACAGTAGCTGTAGGACAGTAGGACAGTAGCTGTAGGACAGTAGGACAGTAGCTGTAGGACAGTAGCTGTAGGACAGTAGAACAGTAGCTGTAGGACAGTAGGACAGTAGCTGTAGGACAGTAGGACAGTACCTGTAGGACAGTACCTGTAGGACAGTAGCTGTAGGACAGTAGGACAGTAGCTGTAGGACAGTAGGACAGTACCTGTAGGACAGTACCTGTAGGACAGTAGCTGTAGGACAGTAGGACAGTAGCTGTAGGACAGTAGCTGTAGGACAGTAGCTGTAGGACAGTAGGACAGTAGCTGTAGGACAGTAGCTGTAGGACAGTAGAACAGTAGCTGTAGGACAGTAGGACAGTAGCTGTAGGACAATAGAACAGTAGCTGTAGGACAGTAGCTGTAGGACAGTAGGACAGTAGCTGTAGGACAGTAGGACAGTAGCTGTAGGACAGTAGAACAGTAGCTGTAGGACAGTAGCTGTAGGACAGTAGGACAGTAGCTGTAGGACAGTAGCTGTAGGACAGTAGGACAGTAGCTGTAGGACAGTAGCTGTAGGACAGTAGGACAGTAGCTGTAGGACAGTAGAACAGTAGCTGTAGGACAGTAGCTGTAGGACAGTAGGACAGTAGCTGTAGGACAGTAGCTGTAGGACAGTAGGACAGTAGCTGTAGGACAGTAGCTGTAGGACAGTAGGACAGTAGCTGTAGGACAGTAGGACAGTAGCTGTAGGACAGTAGCTGTAGGACAGTAGGACAGTAGCTGTAGGACAGTAGCTGTAGGACAGTAGGACAGTAGCTGTAGGACAGTAGCTGTAGGACAGTAGGACAGTAGCTGTAGGACAGTAGCTGTAGGACAGTAGGACAGTAGCTGTAGGACAGTAGGACAGTACCTGTAGGACTCTGAAGGCGCAGCGGTGATTGTTGTAATATCCCAGTAAAGTCAGAGCGCTCCAGAGTTTCACCAAACCACTGTCAAAATAAAACATTAGACACTCGTTACCTCAGAGTTCTAACGAGGCCGTGTTTGGCCCAAAGGCACAACAGCAGGACACACTGGTGACTCACTCTTTGGACACTTTGAGCACAGCCACATTCGAGACGTCATCGTGGTCCAGAAGGTCAAAGTTCAGCGCCGCTCCGACCTTCAGACACAACAACACACACTTTACAAAAGACAAAGAGCAGAAGCGTTTGCATCTTCTCCCTGTGTCGCTGCTTTGACCCAGAGACACGCCCATGAAGTGTCGTCAGGAGCAACCAAAAAGCTTCCCAAGATGGCCGCCAAGATGGCCGCCGCAGCCTCAGTTTGGCTGAGCTAGAACACTGTAAATGTAAGAGTGAAACCCCCGTTCACTTCACTCACTACAACACTCACAATAGTGATAATGTTTGTAAAATAACACAATAAATCCAACGATTATTAACATGGATTTTAGTCCTCGTTATTCATTAAAGGTTGAATGGATGATTTTTTTGGTACAAATCTAAGTCTTATTTCCTCGCGGTGTGGACGGCCGATTCGTCCTGCCACGTGTCAATCATAAAACACACCTACCGCTCACCTGCAGCCGCGTCAGGCTCGTCCTCACGTTTCCGCGTGCCTAAGCGCATGGATCTATCATAATATAGTTCCCTCAGTGTACGGGGCAAAATGAAGACGGAGAAAGACAGTTGGAGCTGACGCAGAAGTGGACAGAAATCTACGGGAGACGAGAGATGCGATGCGCTCCGTCGTGCTAATAAACAAACACACGTGTGTTGTATCAGTCCACACGGGGGAGTGGCATGTGCACGGGGGAGTGGCCTGTGCACGGGGGAGTGGCCTGAGCACAGGGGAGTGGCATGAGCACGGGGGAGTGGCATGTGCACGGGGGAGTGGCATGTGCACGGGGGAGTGGCCTGAGCACGGGGGAGTGGCATGAGCACGGGGGAGTGGCATGAGCACGGGGGAGTGGCATGTGCACGGGGGAGTGGCATGTGCACGGGGGAGTGGCATGTGCACGGGGGCGTGGCCTGAGCACGGGGGAGTGGCATGTGCAGGGGGGAGTGGCATGTGCACGGGGGAGTGGCATGTGCACGGGGGAGTGGCATGTGCACGGGGGAGTGGCATGTGCACGGGGGAGTGGCCTGTGCACGGGGGAGGGGCCTGAGCACGGGGGAGGGGCCTGAGCACTTCCGCCTGCTTTCTCAAATCGCCGAAAAATCGTCCATTGCGCCTTTAAGTTTAAATCCATTTGACAGGTGAAGTGTAAGTGTAGTTCATGGTAGCGGCCACATGAGGGCACCAGCTCTGTGTGTTTGATGGATCAAACTTATTATTCGAAAAATCTTATAAGACCCTCGAGACCCTAGAGACGAGAACCCCGAGGACATGTGAGAGAAGAGGCACCTCTCCATGAAGACTCCTGAGCCCAGAGACGATGAAGAACCTCAGCTCCACTTCAGTCACACTCACAGCCTCATCCTCCAGCTCTCTGAAACACAAGACCCGCTTTAGACCCGCTTTAGACCCGCTTTAGACCCGCTTTAGACCAGGTTTAGACCTGGTTTAGACCTGGTTTAGACCTGGTTTAGACCCGCTTTAGACCCGCTTTAGACCCGCTTTAGACCCGCTTTAGTCCCGCTTTAGACCCGCTTTAGACCCGCTTTAGACCCGCTTTAGACCCGCTTTAGTCCCGCTTTAGACCCGCTTTAGACCAGGTTTAGACCCGCTTTAGACCCGCTTTAGACCCGCTTTAGACCCGCTTTAGACCCGCTTTAGTCCCGCTTTAGTCCCGCTTTAGACCCGCTTTAGACCCGCTTTAGACCAGGTTTAGACCCGCTTTAGACCCGCTTTAGACCCGCTTTAGACCCGCTTTAGACCCGCTTTAGACCCGCTTTAGACCAGGTTTAGACCAGGTTTAGACCAGGTTTAGACCTGGTTTAGACCTGGTTTAGACCTGGTTTAGACCCGGTTTGGACCCGGTTTGGACCCGCTTTAGTCCCGCTTTAGTCCCGCTTTAGACCCGCTTTAGTCCCGCTTTAGTCCCGCTTTAGACCCGCTTTAGACCCGCTTTAGACCCGCTTTAGACCAGGTTTAGACCCGCTTTAGACCCGCTTTAGACCCGCTTTAGACCCGCTTTAGACCCGCTTTAGACCCGCTTTAGACCCGCTTTAGACCAGGTTTAGACCAGGTTTAGACCTGGTTTAGACCTGGTTTAGACCTGGTTTAGACCCGGTTTGGACCCGGTTTGGACCCGGTTTAGTCCTGCTTTAGTCCTGGTGTAGTCCCACTCACAGTTGGATCTTCAGGTACCTCTCTGCAGACAGGTGCTTGTGTGGCGCCCCCTGGTGGACACCTAGAGCATCAGCAGCACGGCTCATCTCACTGTAAAACACATTTTAAACATCAAGTTTAGAGTTTATTCTTATTTTAGGAACAGAAAAGTCTTAAAACACGTCCGGGTGAACTCGCCTCTCCACAGATCTGCACCGTATCTTCTGCTACATACCTTCTGAACACACCAGTGGGACGCTTCGTCACCCGAGATGTTCTTCCTTTGGACCTGGATCATTATGAATATGAATAATATACATTTTACTATTTACATTTGCACAGAATAAGACTAACAAACCAGCGTCTCCATGGAGACGGAGCAGCACCTTTGATCCTAGTTTAGTTTTAGACCTGCTTTAGACCCTCTTTAGTCCTGGTTTAGACCTGGTTTAGACCTGGTTTAGACCTGGTTTAGACCTGGTTTAGACCTGGTTTAGTCCTGGTTTAGACCTGGTTTAGACCTGGTTTAGACCTGGTTTAGACCTGGTTTAGTCCTGGTTTAGACCTGGTTTAGTCCTGGTTTAGACCTGGTTTAGACCTGGTTTAGACCTGGTTTAGTCCTGGTTTAGACCTGGTTTAGACCTGGTTTAGACCTGGTTTAGACCTGGTTTAGTCCTGGTTTAGACCTGGTTTAGACCTGGTTTAGACCTGGTTTAGTCCTGGTTTAGTCCTGGTTTAGACCTGGTTTAGACCTGGTTTAGACCTGGTTTAGTCCTGGTTTAGACCTGGTTTAGTCCTGGTTTAGTCCTGGTTTAGTCCTGGTTTAGTCCTGGTTTAGTCCTGGTTTAGACCTGGTTTAGACCTGGTTTAGACCTGGTTTAGTCCTGGTTTAGACCTGGTTTAGACCTGGTTTAGTCCTGGTTTAGTCCTGGTTTAGACCTGGTTTAGACCTGGTTTAGACCTGGTTTAGACCTGGTTTAGACCTGGTTTAGTCCTGGTTTAGTCCTGGTTTAGACCTGGTTTAGACCTGGTTTAGACCTGGTTTAGTCCTGGTTTAGACCTGGTTTAGACCTGGTTTAGTCCTGGTTTAGTCCTGGTTTAGACCTGGTTTAGAACTGGTTTAGTCCTGGTTTAGAACTGGTTTAGTCCTGGTTTAGACCTGGTTTAGACCTGGTTTAGACCTGGTTTAGAACTGGTTTAGTCCTGGTTTAGAACTGGTTTAGACCTGGTTTGGTTTAGTCGGCGCGGCTCCTTTGAATCCTAGTTTAGTTTTATAAAAAGACTAAACATTGACCAGAGTTTGAGGTCAAAAATATATCTATTATTATATTTTACCTCAATAAGAACATTTTATCGCTACATTTGTCTTTATTTTATGATTTAATATATTTCACGTGTTTAAAGCTAAAGCTCCGCAACAGGAAATATAAAGTTATTTGTGTTTTTCGACTCAAATCCCGTAAATTCGTCACAAAAGTCACAGATTTCGGGTTTTTAAAATGTTCCGTGAAACGTTCGGCTCAAACTGAAGCTTCAGCTTTGAACAAACGCGCTTTAAAAACGCGGAGGTTTTAAAAAGTGGAAGATTCTGTCGTAAATGTCGCGTTTTAATCCGAAGTAAACAAACTGACCTCAGCGGCGGACACGTGCGGGCGGCTCACACTGCGCATGCGCCGCAATGACTGAGCGGTACGGGCGGCTCACACTGCGCATGCGCCGCAATGACTGAGCGGTACGGGCGGCTCACACTGCGCATGCGCCGCTTTGACACAGAGCAGTGCAGGAAACAGAGGTCTCACTTGGACTGGAAACCGCGGACAGAATCACCGTTTTAATCATAATTCATAATGAACAGAAATAATAATAATCCGTTTGTAGCTGTGAAAGAGAATGATCATATTTAATATTTCTGTCTGTGTGTTTGATGTGATGAAAGTATTATTTTAGTTTTTTATTCTTATTCCTCCTGTAGTTACAATCTTTGTTTTGTTCAAAGTCTGTTTTTTATATTTTAATTAAGTATATTTATTAAAAGCCTAAATGTGAATCACTATTTCATATTTATTCCACATAACTTTACACTAAAATGTCCTTGTGATATATTAATTTCAAACCAATTTGTCACTTTTATTTCAGACATTGTCCACACAATAAAGGATTATCTTATTTTATTCATAATCTAATTCACTGATAAGTCCGAACACAATCATACTAAAATAATAAATCTTTAAATAATAATCTCATATTTCCTCTTCAACGCGTTTACAGCACGTGACCACACGAGGGCGCGAGCTTTCAGGACCTGCTGTGAGCAGGAGTTACAGTCTAATCTAGAGTTACAAATGCAAGAGACAGTTTTCAGCTTCGCTTTTAGGCCGGATTCTTCTGATTTGATCTTTATTACACAGATGAAAGAGTCTGTTTTACAGGTTTGATTTATATGAGCTTTAAATGAGAGCTCCAGGTCCAAACGTCACAAAGGCGCTGGTCCAGCTCTCAGCCCGGTGTAAACGCTTCGCTCTTTTCTCACACTTTTTTCACACTTAATGTGCTTTATCTTTTGTATTTTGTAAATATTTTTTCTACTTTACTTGTGCGATCACGCGCTGGAATCGCTTTAATTTAACTTGTTTTTGACTTTGTTCGGCTGGATTATTGAGTGTTTTCGTCGCGTCGTCGCGATGTGCACTGGCTCCGGGCCCCCCCGGCCCCCCGGTCCCCCGCGTTTCCACAAAGGAGGAACTCATGAAACTGCGGAGAACCGTCGTCTTACCCGGAGATCGTCACGTTATCCCGGCGGACATCCTAAGATTTTTATAGGAGATCTTCTACTGAGAGTGTTTTTTAATCTTCCTATAAGTGATCTGTTCTTTTCCTCTGTATCTACCTGTGGTGCAACAATGAAATTTCCCCATGTGGGACAATAAAGGAATATCTTATCTTATCTTAATAAGACTCTGAGGTTTCTTACAGTAGAACTGGAGGCGTCACTGACATCGTCCCGTGCTAAGACACCACAAACACATCACTCATAAAAACTTGTGGAAAGTTCAGTAATATATCACGAATAAACCGATACCTGCAATAAAATGCAGTAAAATCTCCAAACAGAAAGTACAAGAGTGTGTTTATGACCAGCTGTGTACGTGATGAACCTTTGATTGATTTATTCATGAATTATGTGACTTGGGCAGTGCATCATGTACATTTGTCTTCACAGGAGAGACACTTGACCTGGTTTTAACACAAGAGTAAATGTCCACCTGTCGTCCCTGGGCAGGGAAAGCATCAGAAGAGACAAAAGCACAACAATGACTATTTGTAATGTAGCTGACCATTACATGGGCTTAGAATGAGGATAAAAGCAAAACACAAGTCAATGTTTGAAAGGATTTATTTAAGTTTAGTGTCGAGAGCAACAAAAGAGAACATGTATGTAACTGATCAGTTTAACAAAATGAAATGTTAACTTACAAAAGAAGGAGGCCTATCAGGCCACTCTGGCTTGTAGGTCTCCGGAGGTCATCGACGGGTATCGGCAGGCCAAGCGAGCCGCGGCTCGTGCTGTCGCAGAGGCAAAAACCCGGGCCTGGGAGGAGTTTGGGGAGGCCCTGGAGGAGGACTATCGGTCGGCACCAAAGAAATTCTGGCAAACCGTCCGGCGCCTCAGGAGGGGGAAGCAGTGTCTCACCAACACCGTTTACTGTGCGGGTGGAGGCCTGCTGACCTCGACTGGGGATGTCGTCGGACGGTGGAAGGAATACTTTGAGGATCTCCTTAATCCCTCAGTCACGTCTTCCGAAGAGGAAGTAGAGACCGGGGACTCGGAGGCTGGCTCATCCATCACCCAAGCTGAAGTCACTGAGGTTGTTCGCAAACTCCTCGGTGGCAGGGCTCCGGGGGTGGATGTGATCCGCCCTGAGTACCTAAAGTATCTGGATGTTGTAGGACTGTCTTGGTTGACACGTCTCTGCAACATCGCGTGGCGTTCGGGGACCGTGCCTCTGGACTGGCAGACCGGGGTGGTGGTCCCTCTGTTCAAGAAGGGGGACCGGAGGGTGTGTTCCAACTACAGAGGGATCACACTCCTCAGCCTCCCGGGTAAGGTCTATTCCAAGGTACTGGAGAGGAGAATCTGACCGATAGTCGAACCTCGGATTCAGGAGGAGCAGAGTGGTTTTCGTCCCGGTCGTGGAACACTGGACCAGCTCTATACCCTCCATCGGGTGCTCGAGGGTTCATGGGAGTTTGCCCAACCAGTCCACATGTGCTTTGTGGATCTGGAGAAGGCTTTCGACCGTGTCCCTTGGGGTGTCCTTTGGGGGGTGCTCCGGGAGTACGGGGTCCGGGGCCCTTTGCTCAGGGCTGTCCGGTCCCTGTATGACCGGAGCAGGAGCTGTGTTCGCATTGCCGGCAGTAAGTCAGACCTGTTCCCAGTGCATGTTGGACTCCGCCAGGGCTGCCCTGTGTCACCGGTTCTGTTCATAATTTTTATGGACAGAATTTCTAGGCGCAGTCAGGGGTCGGAGGGTGTCCGGTTTGGGGACTACAGGATCTCATCTCTGCTGTTTGCAGACGATGTTGTCCTGATGGCTCCATCAAACCCGGACCTGCAACATGCACTGGGACGGTTTGCAGCCGAGTGTGAAGCGGCTGGGATGAGAATCAGCACCTCCAAATCCGAGGCCATGGTTCTCGACCGGAAAAAGGTGGCTTGCCCTCTCCAGGTGGGTGGGGTGTCCTTGCCCCAAGTGGAGGAGTTCAAGTATCTCGGGGTCTTGTTCACGAGTGAGGGAAGGATGGAGCGTGAGATTGACAGGTGGATCGGTGCAGCGGCTGCAGTGATGCAGTCGCTGCATCGGACTGTTGTGGTAAAGAGGGAGCTGAGCCGAAAGGCAAAGCTCTCTATTTACCGGTCGGTCTACGTTCCTACCCTCACCTATGGTCATGAGCTTTGGGTAGTGACCGAAAGAACAAGATCGCGGATACAAGCGGTCGAAATGAGTTTCCTCCGCCGTGTGGCTGGGCGCTCCCTTAGAGATAAGGTGAGGAGCTCGGCCACACGGGGGGAGCTCGGAGTAGAGCCGCTGCTCCTCCACGTCGAGAGGAGCCAGCTGAGGTGGCTCGGGCATCTGTTCCGGATGTCTCCTGGGCGCGATATAATGTACCTGCCTCTGTTTGACCAATCAGCGGGAGCTATGGGAGCCATGGGAGCTATGGGAGCTATGGAAGCAATGGGAGCTATGGGAGCTATGGAAGCTATGGGAGCTATGGGAGCTATGGAAGCTATGGGAGCTATGGGAGCTATAGGAGCTATGGAAGCTATGGGAGCTATGGGAGCCATGGGAGCTATGGG
Source organism: Eucyclogobius newberryi (assembly GCF_026437365.1). Classification (NCBI taxonomy): domain Eukaryota; kingdom Metazoa; phylum Chordata; class Actinopteri; order Gobiiformes; family Gobiidae; genus Eucyclogobius; species Eucyclogobius newberryi. The sequence continues at coordinate 39,742,210 of NW_027315735.1, read as the reverse complement.
AGCTATGGGAGCTATGGGAGCTATGGGAGCTATGGGAGCTATGGAAGAAATGCGAGCTATGGGAGCTATGGAAGCTATGGGAGCTATGGGAGCAATGGAAGCTATGGGAGCTATGTGAGCTATGGGAGCTATGGGAGCTATGGGAGCTATGGGAGCTATGGAAGCTATGGGAGCTATGGGAGCTATGGGAGCTATGGGAGCTATGGAAGCTATGGAAGCTATGGGAGCTATGGGAGCCATGGGAGCTATGGGAGCTATGGGAGCTATGGAAGCTATGGGAGCTATGGGAGCTATGGAAGCTATGGGAGCTATGGGAGCTATGGAAGCTATGGGAGCTATGGAAGCTATGGGAGCTATGGGAGCTATGGAAGCTATGGGAGCTATGGAAGCTATGGGAGCGTAGGGAGCATATGTGGAAGTGGACAGAGCGAGGAGTGGGCTCTCTGCGGGACCAAGTGTGAACCCTGGGTCACTCCGAGTTGGATAAAAGTATTTCACCCTGAAGAGACTCAGACACAGAAAGGACCGTTTAGCAGCTTTATTACCTGGGTTATTTGGTGCTCAGACCTCGGCGGATGAGAGGGATGCAGAGGAGGAGGAGGAGGGGAGGTGGAGGATGAGAGGGATGCAGAGGAGGAGGAGGGGAGGTGGAGGATGAGAGGGATGCAGAGGAGGAGGAGGGGAGGTGGTGGATGAGAGGGATGCAGAGGAGGAGGAGGGGAGGTGGTGGGTGAGAGGGATGCAGAGGAGGAGGAGGGGCGGTGGAGGATGAGAGGGATGTCCTTAGACCCTCCTTCTGTCCTTAGAACCTCCTTCTGTCCTTAGACCCTCCTTCTGTCCTTAGACCCTCCTTCTGTCCTTAGAACCTCCTTCTGTCCTTAGACGCTCCTTCTGTCCTTAGACCATCCTTATGTCCTTAGACCCTCCTTCTGTCCTTAGACCCTCCTTCTGTCCTTAGACCATCCTTATGTCCTTAGACCCTCCTTCTGTCCTTAGACCATTCTTATGTCCTTAGACCCTCCTTCTCGGCCAGGAAAAAATACAAAAAACTTCCTTGGGAAAAAGTAGAAACCTGGAGGAGTTCCAGGTGAAGAGGAGGTCTGACTCTCACAGACGGACGCCCGACTTGGGTGCGTTGATTGAGATTGAGGAGCAGGTGGCCCTGGCATAGCAGTGGACGTAGATGGGTGGAGTTAGGTCTTCCAGGCTGAATTTACACAGGCTTCAACTGTACGGATCAACATGGGGAGAGTGAAAGGAAGATCCTGACCTATTGTTAAACTACAGACCTATTAATAATCTTCTCTTTGTCTCTAAAATCCTTGTAAGGATTGTAGTTGTAGTAAAACAGCTTTGTCGCCACCTGCAGGACAATAACTTATTTGAAGTTTTCCAGTCAGGGTTCAGAGCCCACCACAGCAGGGTTCAGAGCCCACCACAGCAGGGTTCAGAGCCCACCACAGCAGGGTTCAGAGCCCACCACAGCAGGGTTCAGAGCCCACCACAGCAGGGTTCAGAGCCCACCACAGCAGGGTTCAGAGCCCACCACAGCAGGGTTCAGAGCCCACCACAGCAGGGTTGCAATTGCACATATGACGGAATTGCACATGGTTAGGTCAGTATTGCGAGTGTTCAGGACTAACAGTTTTTGTTATAAAGTCTGACAGCAGCAGAAGGAAAGACCTGCGAAACCTTTACCTCACACAGCGAGGGTGGATCAGTCTCTCACTGAAGCTGCTCTCCAGAGTGGACAGAGTGTCCTGCAGGGGACAGAGTGTCCTGCAGGGGACAGAGTGTCCAGCAGGGGACAGAGTGTCCTGCAGGGGACAGAGTGTCCTGCAGGGGGTGGTACTCATGGTCCAGCATAGATGTGAGTTTAGCCAGGACCATTCTGTCCCCCACCACCTGCACCGAGTCCAGAGGACAGCCCAGGACGGAGCTTTGTCCAGCTTCTTCCTCTCCCTCTCTGTGATGCTGCTGCTCCAGCAGACCACACCTACAGGAGCTGATGCACCACAGAGTCATAGAAGGTCTTCAGGAGCGGCCCTGTCAGGAGGGGCCCTGTCAGGAGTGGCCCTGTCAGGAGTGGCCCTGTCAGGAGTGGCTCTGTCAGGAGTGGCCCTGTCACTCCAAAAGACCTGAGTCTCCTCAGGAGGTGGAGCCGACTCTGGCTCTTCCTGTTCAGTCTGTGTTATGAGTCCAGTCCAGTTTGTGGTTCAGATGAACACCAGGTCCTTGTATGAGTCACTCTCTCAATGTCCCGTCCCTGGATGTTCACTGGTGAGGGGGCAGTGGGGTGGCGTCTGCGGAAGTCCACCACCATCTCCTTGGTCTTCCCCGCGTTGATGAGGAGGTGGTTCCACAAAGTCCTGCTCCAGTCCTCTGTCCTCCACATCATCGTCTGTGATGAGTCCGATGATGGCAGAATGGTCAGAACTTCTGCAGGACACAGCTGTCCGTGTCGTGTCTGAAGTCTGCAGTGTAAAGGGTGAAGAGAAAGGGCGCGAGGACAGTGCCCTGGGGCGCCCCCACACTGCAGGTCCGAGTGTCAGACACACAGTCCCGGGCTCTCACAAACTGGGGTCGGTCTGTGGGTCGTCCAGGATCCACTCTGCAGGTCGTACTCCACACCAGCCGTCTCCAGCTTGTCCCTCAGGAGCTGGAGATGTTCTTCAGCAGGACCTGGGAGACTAGACAGAAAGATGAATGCAGCAGTTACAGAGTCGTCCTTGATCCAGAGGCTCTGGAGCTCAGACTGAGGCCAGACTGAGGTGATTAGAGCCAAAGGAGCTTCAACAAAGTGTTGAGCAAAGACTTTGACACTTCTGTACAAGTGCTTTTGTTTTTCATGTTTAATATATTCAATTTAATCCTTTTTGGAATATGGCTATAACATAACAAAATGTGGAAAAAGCAAAATGCTGTGAATACATTCTGAAGACACTGTATATCTGGAACTGCCACAAGATTGAACATGATTCCACACTTGTGTTTGGCAATGACAGTCGGGTGAAAATGTGAGTTTATAATGAAATGTGACAAATGATGTGGATTATTTTTTTTAATATTTCATCTCTTACAATACATTTATTAAGGAACACATTTGCCTTTTGTATGTGGCTCATGCTCTTTATTAGACAGGACAGCTTAGCATGAATGGGGGTGAGAGAGAAGGGAGGACATGCAGTAAATGTCAGAGCCAGGATTCACAACACTGCGGCCGGCTGCACATGGAGCCTGGCATATGTGCTGCCGCCTTAACCACTCCACCACCAAGCAACACAGGAACACTTTGTCCAAATAGTATTAACTTTGCAAAAGGAATTCCAAAATTACAGCAAGAAATGCAATTACAAACAAACAGAAAGAGTTAAAGTGATTCCACTGATACATTTGACTTTGATCTTTTCTAGATCTCTTCTAGTTCTTCACAGGGATGGAGGTTTGTCTGGGGGCAACACCAATGGAGCAAGGTCCATAATGTTTACTTGTTTTCAGACATTCTTCAGTGATTTTCAGACACACAAAGCAGAATTGCACGTTGCATTCTGCACAGACCACATTCTTACATTGCATGGACATGTGCTCCACCAGTAACCCACAGGTGGGACACGCCCGGATCAAAGGGCAGCCTTCCACACCCTTCCCATCACTAAACTCAATGACATTACACGTTTGCAGAGCAACCAAGGGTGAATTGACACATCCTGCATTATCACAATGATCTGAACGATACGATGGACCTTTCCATTTTAGGAAGTTAAAACGAACCTGTGACACAAAGTGCTATGGTCTTTGCCCTGAAAGATTTGCCCAAAAGTCAACAATAAATCCCCTGTTTGTAACGCAAAGGAGAAGAGATGGATTCAGCACCATGTGTGATGAACAGAGGAAGATTCTGGCTATATTTAGTATAAAACAGAGACATTTTGTGAGTCAGCCATATGCATTCATTCACATTCATTTACGTCTGTATAATGTGACAACAGTGCTAAAACAGGCCAAAACAGGAAATACCAGTTGAAAATAATAAAAATAGAGGTTCATGAGCCAAGAGGTAAATACAAATAGAACCACCTGCTCAAAGCACTCATGGCTTTTCTGCAGCGCTTGATTTTACAGGATGGAACTTTAAACCTTCGACCTGATGGAGCAGATTTGTCATTAAAAGAAAGGAATAAAGTCGAACCATGAAGCTGTGATAAAATGTGAATATATGATTATATTTCTGTGAAGTATTTTATATGCATAATAGTGATAAATTATCTGCATCATTAGTCTAAGAGAAGAACGGGTGTGTGACAAACTGCATTTGTGAAGGGGTCGTAAAGGGCCAAAGGATGTTTACCCGAGGGGGGTGTGACAGCCCAGAGGAGTTTGGGTAATGTTTACCCAAGGCTTGATCTCTAGGAAAAATACCAGCTGTAAAACAAGTGCCTTGATGTGAAGCTGACCAAAAGTGTAAATGTGACCCGCCTATTCCAGAATATCTAATAAAACCAACCAGCATGGGAAAAAACGGGGTGAGACGCAAGAGGGTCACGCAGGCTGTTGTAAGCAGCCTGTGTGATCCTCAGTCCCGGCGTTTTCTCCCAAGCTTGCCATACAAATGTCTGATATTTCTGTGTCGTTTCATATTCTAAGTTGAATTGTGTTCTCTATGTGTTACGGAATAGCATCGGTGTATTGTCTCAATCCCTGGACATTTTCTGGTCCTATCGAGCCGGACGACCAGCTGCCCTTCGCGGAGATTGACGGGTGAATCGGTGAAAGTCTGTGTGCACAGCAGAAAGAAGTCCACTTTTCCCGTGGCCGCCCATCGCACCTCATTCTCCGCGAGGAAAGCGCGTCGTTTCGAAGCAGCAGGAGAACACAGGCGACAAAGAAGGTCAGACAAAACTTTGTGTGTGAAAAAGAGTGAGCCATAAAACGTTTTATGCATCAGTTTGATATTTACTGGAAAAATATTGTAGGCTTTAATGCCCAGTTTGGTATTACTGAGGAAATGCCCAGTTTAATATTACTGAGGAAATATTGTAGGCTTTTATGCCCAGTTTGATATTACTGAGGAAATATTGTAGGCTTATGGACGAGATGAGTTTCTCACATAAGCAGGGAGTTTGATATTGCTGGAAAAATATTGGTTGGCTTTGTGTAGATAAGTTTCTCACATAAAGGAGTTAAATTGCTCACCACGAGTTAAGTTTCTCACCGAAAGAAAGTAATGATGCCTTATGCCGAGTTGTTACTGACATAAAGATGAGTGAATGTAAGCGCTGTGCACGAGCGAAGTAAGTAAGAGAGAAGTGTGAATGTGTGAATGAGGATTAATAAGTGATTAACTAACAAGTGTGAATCATAATTAATCATACAAGGGTCACAAGGCGTTATTCTGAGAGATCTAAAATTTGCAGTCACGGGTGAATCTTAAACACCACGTTTATGTCCGGAGGAATCTAATAAGGAATTTTCTCTAGAAGCTTGACATTGACCGTGACTGTAAAGCAAGTAGCATTTCTCTCAGACGACCGAGACCACATGATGCCAGAATTATCACCCCAAACTGTAAAAGGAAAAGTCATAAGAGGATTTTGGAGGGAGACTTCCAGTATGCTCAGATGACGTGGCAGAGAGGGGGAGATAAGGGGGGTCAACAAGGCAGGAGAAGGGAAAGCAGTTCAGAGGACGCTCTGAACGGGAATGAATTAGGAACTAAACCCAGATGGTTTTAAATTTTAGTTATTGAGATCTCTGTAGAACAAATTTTAAGGGTTTTGTTTTGATTGACAACAATCAATTATAAAGATTGTATTAAACTTGATAAGAGATGAGGATTCATTCAGATTTTTATAGATGGCCAATTTTTTGGGGAATGTGATCACAGACAGGACACTTCCTGTCCCCGACATAGAAGACAAAAGTTGTGTTTTTTTACGGTATCGTGTTTTTTGTGTGCACCAAACAAAGCTACGTTTTGTTTTGTTTTATTTTTGGACTTGACGAAAATGATCTTTTTGGACTTAATGCATGACTAGATGAAAGTACAGGACGAAAAGACAGAAGTGTTTTTAAATTTAGGATCAAATGCCAGGCACGGGCCTGGAAGTGATAATGTGGGTAAATGAGTGACTACTGAAGTTTTTGGACATAGAACGGGCAGTAAGTAAAGTGATAGTAAGATAATATCAGTAACTTATTTATTTGTATTATCATGAGGAAACCTCGTATTGCGATGTAGACGTAAGTGAGGGAATAAGTTAAAGAGTGACGTGCCAATGTCCTCCTTGGAAAGACATGACTGTGTCATTAACTAGGGCAATTGACGCATAAGTGGGAGGACACCAAGTCATAAAAGATAGTCAGAGATAACGAGCTATTGACTGGGAAATAATTTGGGGAGAGGACTCAGGATGGAGCAGATGTTGTTATCTTTACGGATCACAGGGACACCAACAGCAACACCACCTCAGGGGGGGTTGACTGATGAGTAATAGGAAAAGTTAACATTAACAGGGAAATAATTTGACATTCTAAAGTAAATACCTGAAGGATTGTTGAGATTCAATCAAGAATTGAATAGATTTAAATAAGACAATATCATCTAAAATTACACGCTATAGAAGTTATGAATATGATATATGATATTTTTTTATACACATATAGACTTTTTACAACAAACTAATACACAATGTTTGTAAAGCACCACATGAGCAGGTGTTAGAGATTGAGTTTGAAACTCACCTGAAGCACATATAGAAGATTAGCACATATTACATTAGATGTGTGACCTTATACAGGCCACACCCACAGAGGAGATGTGAACTGTTATGTTAATTATGTGACGGTCTAAGTTGTGAACTGACCCTTAAGGCCAGCTCAACGGGGAATTATAATCAATAATTATTATTGTTTGATGTATTTGAATCACACACACACACACACACACACATACACACACACACACACACACACACACACATACACACACACACACACACACACACACATACACACACACACACACATACATACACACACACACACACATACATACACACACACACACACACACACACACATACATACACACACACACACATACATACACACACACACACACACACATACACACACACACACACACACATACATACACACACACACACACACACACACACACATACATACGCAGCACCAGATCCATAAGCAATCTACAAGACGCAGGACTTCGTTTGCATGAGTTTTGTCCGGAGTCTACGGTAGAGTACGATACTCTGCTACAATGGATGAGGAGACAGATTCTACAGTACGCAAAGCATTATACTCTGCTACGATGAACGAGAGCCAGAGGCTACGGTGCGCAGAGTACCATACTCTGTGGAAAAGAATCAACAGTTATCATCATCACAGCGATGACGGTAATATGGGTGCTGAACACCTGTATTATGCACCGGACAATCGGGACAATCGGGACAATCGATCAACATACACAGACATGGAAAAATAGAGGGAAGAAAATAAGTGATCAACATGAAAGGTTATGAAATGTGTAATGTGAAATGTATAATGTACAATTGACATGACAGAGGCTGAAGAAACACAATGGCATATTACACCACAGCCACTGTTGTTTACACTAACTAAGAGTGTTATTTTTTATCTGCTACAACATAACTACATGCAAAGTTAATGAGATTATGAATTGAGATGGGAAATGTACCAGTTCATATGTGTCATAGGTGTGACCAAAGTGAGCTGCGGAAGGAGGACACTTGTGGGACGTTGTGCCTATGTATCCCTTTTGTGGCCAGCCATGGTCATAACAAAGACCAGCATCACCCAGAACCATACCGCAACCAAGGCTTGATCTCTAGGAAAAATACCAGCTGTAAAACAAGTGCCTTGATGTGAAGCTGACCAATGAGAAATGTGACCCGCCTATTCCAGAATATCTAATAAAACCAACCAGCATGGGAAAAAACGGGGTGAGACACAGGAGGGTCACGCAGGCTGCTTACCACAGCCTACGTGATCAGTCCCGGCGTTTTCTCCCAAGCTTGTCATACAAATGTCTGCTATTTCTGTGTCGTTTCATATTCTAAGTTGAATTGTGTTCTCGATGTGTTACGGAATAGCATCGGTGCATGTCTGATTCCATGACAGAAGCACACCAGAAGGATAAAACGGATTAATGAATGACTAAAACAGCGATAAAACATGGTTAACAAGGTTTTGTCAATATAAAAGGATTGGGAGCGAACTTAATCCAATGGCCAAAGTAACTAAAAGTAACGCGAGTAGTGTCAGTCAGTTACATTTATGGGGCAGTAATATTGTAATATATACCATAACTAAAGATATGATGTACAGAATGACATTTCAGTTGAACTTGTTCATCGCTGTTACTTCAGTGTCTGCAAATAATAAACACATGTTTGTTTTTATTTTGTAGAATTTAAATTTTTTGATTTATCCTGAGTCCTTTTCTGAGAACGATGTCTTGTATGGGAAAAAACACAAAAGGTTAGACTCTGAGCCCTGGACATGTGCAATACTGATGTAACCATGTGCAATACTGATGTAACCATGTGCAATACTGATGTAACTATGTGCAATACTGATGTAACCATAACCATGTGCAATACTGATGTAACCATGTGCAATACTGATGTAACCATGTGCAATACTGATGTAACCATGTGCAATACTGATGTAACCATGTGCAATACTGATGTAACCATGATGTAACCATGTGCAATACTGATGTAACCATTTGCAATACTGATGTAGCCATGTACAATACTGATGTAACCATGTGCAATACTGATGTAACCATGATGTAACCATGTGCAATACTGATGTAACCATGTACAATACTGATGTAGCCATGTACAATACTGATGTAACCATGTGCAATACTGATGTAACCATGTGCAATACTGATGTAACCATGTGCAATACTGATGTGACCATGTGCAATACTGATGTAACCATGTGCAATACTGATGTAACCATGTGCAATACTGATGTGACCATGTGCAATACTGATGTAACCATGTGCAATACTGATGTAACCATGTACAATACTGATGTAACCATGTGCACTACTGATGTAACCATGTACAATACTGATGTAACCATGTGCAATACTGATGTAACCATGTGCAATACTGATGTAACCATGTACAATACTGATGTAACCATGTGCACTACTGGTGTAACCATGTGCACTACTGATGTAACCATGTGCAATACTGATGTAACCATGTGCAATACTGATGTAACCATGTGCAATACTGATGTAACCATGTACAATACTGATGTAACCATGTGCAATACCGATGTAACCATGTGCAATACCGATGTAACCATGTGCACTACCGATGTAACCATGTGCAATACTGATGTAACCATGTGCAATACTAATGTAACCATGATGTAACCATGTGCAATACTGATGTAACCAAATCAAATCAAATCAAATCAATTTATTTTTGTAAGGCCCAAAATCACAACAACAGTTGCCTCTGAGGGCCACAGGGAGAAATGAATCAACAATGTCTGTGGTGGCGATGAAGTCAGACAATGTCTGTGGTGGCGAGGGACGATGTCCCAGGGTCCTCTGTCCTTAGACTCTCCTTCTCGGCCAGGAAAAACTACAAAAAAAACCTCTTTGGGAAAAAAGCGTAGAAACCTGGAGGAGTTCCAGTGAAGGAGAGATCCGACTCTCACAGACGGACAGACGGACACGAGGAGACTGGAGCTGGACCCACTCTTCAGGCAGAAGAGGGACCGTCTGAGTCGAGCTGGACCCACTCTTCAGGCAGATGAGGGACCGTCTGAGGCGAACTGGACCCACTCTTCAGGCAGATGAGGGACCGTCGGAGTCGAGCAGGACCCACTCTTCAGGCAGATGAGGGACCGTCGGAGGCGAACTGGACCCACTCCTCAGGCAGATGAGGGACCGTGGGAGGCGAGCTGGACCCACTCTTCAGGCAGATGAGGGACCGACTGAGGCGAACTGGAGCCACTCTTCAGGCAGATGAGGGACCGTCCACATGGGGCAGGGACCACTTCACCAGGAGAGGGACATCTGGGTCCACAGGTCCTCAGGAGTGAGAGAAAGAAAAAGAAGGCGGTGAACAGTTTGCAAGTGGAATTAAAAAATAAATATTGTTTGATAGCATAAGTAGTCAGAAGAAGAGGATAGTGCTCAAGCTGTCATACTTCCCCCAGCACAGTTACTCCTAGGGCAGCGTAGCTGAAGCTGTGGGTTTATCTTTCTGTTCCTAACTACTCTGACCATAAGCGATTTCGAAGAGGAACGTTTTAAGCCTGGACTTAAATGAAGAGACTGTGTCAGCATATTTAACATGGGTCGGGAGCTGATTCCATAACACAGGGGCTTGGTAGCTAAACGCTCTACCTCCTACAGTACTTTTAGAGACTCTTGGCACCACCAGAAGGCCGGCATTCTGAGAGCGAAGAGCTCTGTTTGGATGATATGGTTCTATAGCATCTTTGAGGTAGGATGGGGCCATGTCATTTATGGCTTTGTAGGTCAAGAGTAGAATTTTGAATTTGATTCTGGACTCGACGGGGAGCCAGTGAAGAGACTTCAGCACTGGCGTAATGTGCTCTCTTCTTTTTGTTCCTGTTAGTAATCTTGCTGCTGCATTTTGAACCAGTTGAAAGCTTTTTATGGAGCTTTTAGGACACGCTGCAAGCAGGGAGTTACAGTAGTCTAATCTAGTCGTTACAAATGCATGGATAAGTTTTTCGGCATCACTTTTAGGCAGGATTCTTCTGATTTTGGCGATGTTGCGCAAATGGAAATAGGCTGTTTTACAAGCTTGATTTATATGAGCTTTAAATGAGAGCTCCTGGTCAAATAAGACTCCAAGGTTTCTTACAGTAGAACTGGAGGCTACACTGACATTGTCCAGTGTGACTATCTGCTCAGATAGAGCGTCTCGTAGATGCTTAGGGCCAAGCACAATGACCTCGGTTTTTTCAGGGTTAAGAAGCAGGTAGTTTAGTGTCATCCAGGTTTTTATCTCCTTCACACAAGTACTAAGTCTGTCTACTTGATCGCTCTGATCAGGTTTCATTGATAAATACAGCTGAGTGTCGTCTGCATAGCAGTGGAAGTTAATGTCATGCTTTCTGATAATGTTGCCTAATGGTAGCATATAAAGAGTAAACAGAATTGGACCGAGTACCGAACCCTGTGGCACACCGTAAATTACTTTAGAGCTTGGTGAGGAGCTCTGGTTTACATTAACAAATTGGAACCTATCAGATAGATAGGATTTAAACCAGCTGAGGGCTGTTCCTCCAACACCTACATCACATTCTAACCTCTGCAGTAGAATGTTGTGGTCGATGGTGTCAAACGCTGCGCTGAGGTCCAACAGAACCAGGATTGAGACCAGTCCATCGTCAGCGGCTAATAACAAATCATTTGTGACTTTAACTAGTGCAGTTTCAGTGCTGTGGTGGGCTCTGAACCCTGACTGGAAAACTTCAAATAAGTTATTGTCCTGCAGGTGGCGACAAAGCTGTTTTACTACAACTTTTTCAAGGATTTTAGAGACGAAGGGAAGATTTGAAATAGGTCTGTAGTTTACCAATAGGTCGGGATCTAGATTAGGCTTTTTCAGAAGAGGTTTAATGACTGCATGTTTGAAGGACTGTGGAACATAGCCACTTTCTAGTGAAGTATTTATTATATTAAGAATAGGGTCTATAATTAGGGGAAGAATGTCTTTGAGGAGTCTGCTTGGAATGGGGTCTAGGACACAAGTTGAGCTTTTAGAGGACATAATGGCTGAAGTTATCTCTGCTTGATCAACAGCTGTGAACCTTTCTAAGTTTACAGGTGGATTTATATGGGACGTTAGATTTACAGCTTGGGCTAGTTCAGGGCTAATAGCGGGGGTAATTTCATCTAATTTATCTCTGATTGTTTTTATTTTATTATTAAAAAATAGGAGGAAATCATCAGAGCTAAGTGTAGCTGGGATTGAGGGCTCTACTGCACTGTGACAGTTTGTTAGCCTAGCTACAGTGCTGAAAAGGAATTTAGTGTTACTTTTGTTGACTTCTATTAGATTTGAATAATATCTGGTTTGGGCCTTACGCAGAGCCTGCTTATAGGACAGCAGGCAACTTTTCCATGCTTTTAGGGATTCTTCGGTGTGAGAGCGACGAAATAATCCCTCTAACTTTCTAACTCTTTGTTTATGTGAACGCAGTTCTTGGTTGTACCATGGGGAGGCGCGCTTTGGCCTAATGACCTTCTGTTTTAACGGCGCGACAACGTCAAGAGCAGACTTCAGAGAATTCATGGTCAAGTCGACACATTGATCACTTAAACTGGGACTAAAGCTGTTCTCAGCAGGATCACATGACATGATCACATGACATGATCACATGACATGATCACATGACATGATCACATGACATCACATGACATGATCACATGACATGTCACTGAATATTGGCTCTATTATTTCTTTGAATTTTGAGATAGATTTTTCAGATATTGTCCTTTTCATTATAACTTTATTTTGTGGGACTGGATGATCTTTAAGAATAAACTGAAAGGTAATTAGGAAATGATCTGACAATATAGGGTTTTGAGGGAGGACAATGAGGTCACTAATCTCTGTTCCATACGTTAGGACAAGATCCAGAGTGTTCTTGTGAGTGTGAGTCGGTTTATTTACATTCTGAGTGAAACCAATGCTGTCTAACAAGGCGCTGAAGGCATTACTGAGAGCGTCATCACTCATGTTCACGTGGATATTAAAGTCTCCAACTATAACTATTTTATCCCAGGCTAACACTAAGTTTGATATAAAGTCAGAAAACTCTGTTAAAAACTCTGAGTAGGGACCAGGAGGTCGGTAGATAACTATGAACAAAACTCCTTTTTGGTTTTTCATATTTGGACATGTGATTGACAGCATAAGGCTTTCAAATGAGTGAAATGCATTGTTAGTTTTAGGGCTCATGAGTAGGCTTGAGTGGGAGATCACTGCCACACCACCACCTCGGCCTGTGCTCCTGGCAGTCTGAAAGTTAACATGGGTGGGTGGGGTGGACTCATTTAGTCTGACGTAGTCGTCTTGTTGAAGCCACGTTTCAGTTAGAGCTAGAAGATCTATGTTATAGTCACTAATTAATTCATTAACTAAGAGCGATTTGGAGGAAATTGCTCTAATGTTTAGCAGTCCACATTTTACGTGTTTATTCATTTGTGTATTTGTGATTGTTATTTTCCTTAAGTTATTTGGTCTGACGCCTGAAATATTTTTTCTGAGATGTGACTTTTTGGCATTATTTGTACGAGGGACACGAGGGACACGAGGGACACACACAGTCTCTATCTGTCTTGAATCTGAACACTTCACAGGTAACAGAACGGGCGAGAGTTCAGCGACAGAGGAGCGTCTTGAACTGCTGCTCTGCACCTGGGGCTCATCCCTAGATGGTCACTTAACACGACTAAGACTATCGGTCAAATTCCGAACTAATAGGGATGTACCCTCCGAAGTCGGATGGATGCCATCCCTGCGTATGAGCCCGGGCTTTCCCCAAAACGCACTCCAGTTATCAATAAAGACAACGTTGTTTTGAGGGCACCATCTGGATAACCAGTTGTTGAATGCTGAGAGACGGCTGTACAATTCAGCATTGATCCGATTGGGCAGGGGACCAGAAAATATTACAGTGTCCGACATCGACTTCGCTAGGTCACACACCGCGGCTACTTGAACTTTGAGCACCTCTGATTGTCTCCGCCGGGCGTCGGACAATACTGATGTAACCATGTGCAATACTGATGTAACCATGTGCACTACTGATGTAACCATGTGCAATACTGATGTAACCATGTGCAATACTGATATAACCATGTACAATACTGATGTAACCATGTGCACTACTGATGTAACCATGTGCAATACTGATGTAGCCATGTACAATACTGATGTAACCATGTGCAATACTGATGTAACCATGTGCAATACTGATGTAACCATGTGCAATACTGATGTGACCATGTGCAATACTGATGTAACCATGTGCAATACTGATGTAACCATGTGCACTACTGATGTAACCATGTGCAATACTGATGTAACCATGTGCAATACTGATGTAACCATGTACAATACTGATGTAACCATGTGCACTACTGATGTAACCATGTACAATACTGATGTAGCCATGTACAATACTGATGTAACCATGTGCAATACTGATGTAACCATGTGCAATACTGATGTAACCATGTGCAATACTGATGTGACCATGTGCAATACTGATGTAACCATGTGCAATACTGATGTAACCATGTGCAATACTGATGTGACCATGTGCAATACTGATGTAACCATGTGCAATACTGATGTAACCATGTGCAATACTGATGTAACCATGTGCACTACTGATGTAACCATGTACAATACTGATGTAACCATGTGCAATACTGATGTAACCATGTGCAATACTGATGTAACCATGTACAATACTGATGTAACCATGTGCACTACTGGTGTAACCATGTGCACTACTGATGTAACCATGTGCAATACTGATGTAACCATGTGCAATACTGATGTAACCATGTGCAATACTGATGTAACCATGTACAATACTGATGTAACCATGTGCAATACCGATGTAACCATGTGCAATACCGATGTAACCATGTGCACTACCGATGTAACCATGTGCAATACTGATGTAACCATGTGCAATACTAATGTAACCATGATGTAACCATGTGCAATACTGATGTAACCATGTACAATACTGATGTAACCATGTGCAATACTGATGTAACCATGTGCACTACTGATGTAACCATGTGCAATACTGATGTAACCATGTGCAATACTGATGTAACCATGTACAATACTGATGTAACCATATGCACTACTGATGTAACCATGTGCAATACTGATGTAACCATGTGCAATACTGATGTAACCATGTACAATACTGATGTAACCATGTGCAATACTGATGTAACCATGTGCAATACTGATGTAACCATGTACAATACTGATGTAACCATGTACAATACTGATGTAACCATGTACAATACTGATGTAACCATGTGCAATACTGATGTAACCATGTGCACTACTGATGTAACCATGTGCAATACTGATGTAACCATGTACAATACTGATGTAACCATGTGCAATACCTGTAAATAAGAGTGTTCTATTTTGTTTTGATTCTGTTTACTTACCTGCTAAGAGTATTACCTAGTTATTTTTACTTTATTTTATTCTATTATCATTATTTTATTATTATCTTTGTCTTTTTATTTTTTATTTATCGATTTTATTTTATTTCCCCCCCTTCCATTCCCTATTGAGAAAAGAGGAGTTTTTGTTCATAAGAGTTCTATTAAGAGTGTTTTTTAGAATCTTCCTACAATCTGTCCTTTCCTCCTGTTTCTACTGCAGTGCAACAACGAACTTTCCCCATGTGTGGACAATAAAGGATTCTCTTATCTTCTCTTACTCCTTCTGATGTGTTTGCAGATTTTAGGAAACTCCCGAGGACGAAGGAACTCACCTGCATAAAAGGTCAGACAGTGGAGTGTGTAAATCATTATAAATATCATCGATAACAAACTAAACTGTGAGTCAAACTGTGAAGCCGTGACAAAAAGGGGAACCAGCGTTTGCGCTGAAGAGGAAACTGTCCTTCCACATGGACAGAACCATGTTCTACCGCTGCTTCATTCGAGCAGTCGTCTCCTTCAGCTGAGTCATATTGAGCATGAGATTTTGGTAAATCTTGTATAGATTTACCAAAATCAGATTCAAAACCAAAGTTTTCCTTTATTTCATCACGTTCACAGAAATGTTAGTTTTGGATTGAAACAGGGAAAAAACAACAAGGTACAAATATAAGAGTGATCAACAGGACTAAAGGTCAAGTCCCTTTATGTGAACCTGAGGGTAGATACACACACACACACACACACACACATGGACACACACACACACACACACATGGACACACACACACACACACACACACACATGGACACACACACACATGGACACACACACACACACATGGACACACACATACACACATGGACACACACACACACACACACATACACACATACACACATACACATGGACACACACACACACATGGACACACACATACACACACACACACACACATACACACATGGACACACAAAAACACATGGACACACACACACACACACACACATGGACACACACACACACACACACATGGACACACACACACACACACATGGACACACACACATACACACATACACACCCACATACACACATGGACACACACAAACATACACACATGGACACACACACACACACACACACACACAAACACACACACACATACATGGACACACACACATACACACATACACACACACATACACACATGGACACACACACACATACACACATGGACACACACACACACACACACAAACACACACACACACACATGGACACACACACACACACACACACACACATGGACACACACACACATACACACATGGACACACACACACACAAACACACACACACACACATGGACACACACACACACACACATGGACACACACACACACACACACACACACATGGACACACACACACATGGACACACACACACACACATGGACACACACACACACACACACACACACACAGATGGACACACACACACACACATGGACACACACACATGGACACACACACACACACATGGACACACACACACACACACACACAGATGGACACACACACATGGACACACATGGACACACACACATGGACACACAAAAACACATACACACACACACACACACACACACACATGGACACACACACACACACATGGACAAACACACACACACGGACACACACATACACATGGACACACACACACACACACATGGACACACACACACACACACATGGACACACACATACACATGGACATATCTGCATTATGTCCCTGCATTATGCACCTGCATTATGTACCTGCATTATGCACCTGCATTATGTACCTGCATTATGTACCTGCATTATGTACCTGCATTATGCACCTGCTCCTATCCTGCTTCCGAAGAGTGCACACGCTTTTTTGCTCGCTCCGCTTGCTATCGCTGCTTTCCTTATTCATTTTGCTTTTTAATCAGTTTTTGTCTTCCAAACATTTTTGCTTTAGACTTTTTCAAGTAAACCAAGGATTTTAAGAACATTTTCCCAGTTTTAACGACATATCTGACGCCAGCGACATGTCCGTGAGAAGAAGGGAGAAAGACTGTGAACGCTGTCGGAAATATCAACAAGAAATTAATGAGCTGAAAACACGGATATTTGTTTTGGAATCTGAAAAAGTTCTTCACGATACCATTCCTGTGTCAACCGATGGTAAGAAGAGCACACTTTTTACAAGAAAAACTGCTACTTTCAACCTAAACCGCAGTGACTCTGTGTCGTTTCCAAAACTGTCTAAAAACCAGAAAGACCAGGCTGTTTCTTGGAACAAACTTGGAGCAAAGCCTAAACGATACAAAGATAACGTGAAGTCACCTAAAATACAGCTCACAAACAGATTTTTACCACTTTCAGAGATGAAATTAAATGAAAAAAGGAAAGATGACGTGGCCAAAATACAGCGAGGAGGATCTGTGCCAGGAGCCAAGGTCACGCAGATTGTTTTGGTTGGGGACGGCGCGATAAGTCATTGTGACGCATGAAAAGATAAACACACATTCTTTTCCAAGCGCCACTGTTTCTGAGATAACGTCACTCCTTCCAAATATTATGGCTAAGCATGGAGGAGCTAAACAGCTGATTGTGCACGTGGGTGCAGTGGACATGCGGCGGGAACAGACTGAAGTTTTGAAAAAAGACTTCTTGAAGTTATTCGACGTGCTTGATAAAATGGAAATCAAAACATTCATAAGTGGACCTCTTCCAAACATCGACAGGAGGATAAACAAGTTTAGCCGGCTTCTTCAGCTGAACACATGGCTGTCCAAAGAGTGTTCCCCGAGAGGACTACACTACATTGAGAACTTCTATCTATTCTGGAAACGAGAGGACCTGTTTAAGAGAAATGGCCCCCACCTATGCAGAGGTGGAGTGAGGGTGCTGACAGAGAACCTGCTCCACGCTCTGAGGCATTGGACTGGGCCTGGACAGGGTCCTGAGCAGATAGTTAGAGAAGAGAGGAATGAGAGAAGAATTCCTGCTCCATCAGCCAGAGACCGAGCCAATGTTTCAACATCAAAGCCTCCACCAAAGGATTCATCAGCAGCTGCTCCACCACCACCAGCAAAGGATTCAGCTCCAGCTGCTCCACATTCACCTCAACCGCCTCCAGCAAAAGAACAATCTTCAAAGGCCTTGGACCCATCTGTGACAAGCCCAACAACATCCCTGTCATCGCCCCTGCCTTCACACCAGCCCTGGGTTCCCCCTGCAACATCTACTCCCACTAAAGATTCATCATTCTCCTTCTCATCTCCACTCTCACCCATGGGCCTTCCCAGCCATTTTGAAAGTCTGATCAAATCAGGCATTAAGATGGCTCCACTCACGCCCAATATAGCAAGGGCTATGTCAATACTTATCAACTCTTCCCTGCACAAGCCGACTACACCAACAAAAGCCCCACCACCCATCCAACCTCGCCTTTCACCTGGTATCTCCCATAGCTAGGATGCACTGGGTCTCAGCGTTGCCGGGACTTATTGTCACAATAAAAATCAAACCAACCCGGGGCCCTATGTAAAAAGAGCCCCCCCTAGTGCTATTTCTGTAATCACATCATCACACAGATGGAAAAACAAAATGCGAGTCAGGCCCAATCTGAGAAATGTGATTCATATTCCCTGTGAAAAGATAAAGCCCAGTCCCACTGAAACTAGTCTGAAACTTGCTGTGCTAAATGTCAGATCCTTATGTAACAAATCTCTCTTAATTAATAATTTTATTTCTTCTTATAATCTTGATTTTATGTTTTTAACTGAAACATGGCTTGACAAAAACACAGGAAATGTAGTTCTGATAGAATTTGCTCCACCCAACTTTAAGTTTGAATCTGAAACACGATAAAACAAAAAAGGGGGTGGAGTCTGTGCTGTTTTTAGAGATGAAATAATTACCCGCAGGTTGTCTTTTGGGGTGTTTTCATCATTTGAGTATGTATCCTTTAAAATGGAGCTAAAACGGTCTCCATCCGTTCTCTTCATTGTTTTATACAAGCCTCCCCAGCACTGCCAAAGTTTTATTGATGATTTTACTGAGATGCTTTCAGTCATATGCACAGACTTTGATGGTTTGGTCATTACAGGTGATTTCAATGTGCATGTTGATAATATTTGTGACAGAAACGCTAAAGAGCTTGATGCTGTCCTTGAAACCTTCGGTCTTACTCAGCATGTGAGAGGCCCCACCCACAGCAAAAGACACACTCTAGATCTCATAATTACAAAGGGGGTAAATATTTCAAATGTTAATGTGATCGATGTTGCTCTGTCTGATCATTTCTGTGTCTTCTTTGACCTGTCTGTTTCTCCCAAACCACCGGTTGGTCCTGCAGTTGTTCAGCGGAGACACATAAGTGATGGCACAGGTGCACTGTTTATGGAAATGATAAACTTTGAAAATGTCTCATGTTCTAATGTAAATGATTTGTTGAACTCTGTTACATCTAGTGTTTTGAATGTTCTGGACACCATCGCCCCTATAAAGGCTAAAATGGTTAAAAATAAGCAGAAGGCGCCGTGGAGAAATGATGATTCGGTCAGGGCACAGAAAAGGAAGTGCCGCAGGGCCGAACGGAAATGGCGCAAGTCAAAGCTCCAGGTTCAAAAAGAGATTTACAAAGAAAAGCTGAACATGTACAACCTCATTTTATGTAGAACTAGGGAAAGATATTTTTCTGAAATAATTGGAAGCTGCAGTAACAACTCGCGTGTCCTGTTTGCCACAGTAAACAGATTAACAAACCCTCCAGCTCAGCTGCCGTTAGAACTCATTTCCACATCCAAGTGTAATGAGTTTGCATTATTCTTTAATGACAAAGTTCAGGGCATTAAAAATGCTATAAATCCCACAATGCAAAAAATTACCCTAAAACCACCAAGACACTTGTGAGCTAACTCACTTTGCACCAGTAACTGACAAAACTGTCCATGAGATCATCACCAGTCTGAGTTCATCTACATGCTGCCTCGATGTGTTACCCACCAAATCAAATCAAATCAATTTATTTTTGTAAGGCCCAAAATCACAACAACAGTTGCCTCTGAGGGCCACAGGGAGAAATGAATCAACAATGTCTGTGGTGGCGATGGAGTCAGACAATGTCTGTGGTGGCGAGGGACGATGTCCCAGGGTCCTCTGTCCTTAGACTCTCCTTCTCGGCCAGGAAAAATTACAAAAAAACCTCTTTGGGAAAAAAGCGTAGAAACCTGGAGGAGTTCCAGTGAAGGAGAGATCCGACTCTCACAGACGGACAGACGGACACGAGGAGACTGGAGCTGGACCCACTCTTCAGGCAGATGAGGGACCGTCTGAGTCGAGCTGGACCCACTCTTCAGGCAGATGAGGGACCGTCGGAGGCGAGCTGGACCCACTCTTCAGGCAGATGAGGGACCGTCGGAGTCGAGCTGGACCCACTCTTCAGGCAGATGAGGGACCGTCGGGGGCGAGCTGGACCCACTCCTCAGGCAGATGAGGGACTGTCCACACAGGGCAGGGACCACTTCACCAGGGGAGGAGCATCTGGGTCCACAGGTCCTCAGGAGTGAGAGAAAGAAAAGAAGGCGGTGAACAGTTTGCAAGTGGAATCAAAAAATAAATATTGTTTGATAGCATAAGTAGTCAGAAGAAGAAGAGGATAGTGCTCAAGCTGCCGCCATACTTCTCCCAGCATAGTTACTCCTAGGGCAGCGTAGCTAAAGCTGTGGGTTTATGTTTCTGTTCCTAACTAGTCTGACCATAAGTCATTTCAAAGAGGAACGTTTTAAGCCTGGACTTAAATGAAGAGACTGTGTCAGCATATTTAACATGGGACGGGAGCTGATTCCATAACACAGGAGCTTGGTAGCTAAACGCTCTACCTCCTACAGTACTTTTAGAGACTCTTGGCACCACCAGAAGGCCGGCATTCTGAGAGCGAAGAGCTCTGTTTGGATGATATGGTTCTATAGCATCTTTGAGGTAGGATGGGGCCATGTCATTTATGGCTTTGTAGGTCAAGAGTAGAATTTTAAATTTGATTCTAAACTCGACAGGGAGCCAGTGAAGAGACTTCAGCACCGGCGTAATGTGCTCTATCTTCTATTTCTAAATCACCAGATTTCTAAAGTCTGTGCTGAACAGTTTGTTAGCACCATTCACTCACATAGTTAACATGTCGCTTCAATCTGGAACATTCCCAATGTCTTTGAAAACTGCGGTCATAAAGCCTCTCCTAAAGAAGAGCAGTCTTGATGCCGCAGTACTGAGTCATTACCGGCCCATCTCTAATCTGCCATTTTGGGGCAAAGTCCTTGAAAAGGTTGTTTACCAACAGCTCACATATTTCCTCTTAATAAACAACTCATTTGATGTTTTTCAGTCAGGTTTTAGACCTCATCACAGCACTGAGACTGCTCTTGTCAAGGTGACAAATGACATCCCCCTGAACACTGACACGGGCAAAGCCTCAGTCTTAATTCTGTTAGATCTGAGTGCTGCTTTTGACACTGTCGATCATGGGATCCTCTTACAGAGACTAGAGGACTGGGTGGGCATCACTGGCACTGCCCTAAACTGGTTAAGGTCCTATCTGGAAGACAGGAAGTACTTTGTTGAAATTGGTAGCTGTGTCTCAGACCACATGACCCTGACCTGTGGAGTGCCCCAAGGGTCAGTCCTGGGTCCCCTTCTGTTCAACCTCTACATGCTGCCGTTGGGTCAGTTGATACGCAGTGATAATGTGTCCTATCACAATTATGCAGACGACACTGAGATCTATGTTTCACTGTCGGCAGGTGACTATGGACCAGTAGATTCACTCTGTCACTGCATCCAACAGATCAGTGTGTGGATGCAAAACAACTTTCTCCAGCTGAACTCAGACAAGACTGAAATAATCGTTTTTGGCCCACAGAAACAAAGAGAAAGTGTTAGCGGTCACCTCCAGAGTCTCGCTCTAAAACCTACAAACCAAATTAGAAATCTGGGGGTAATAATGGACTCAGACTTGAACTTTAATAGCCACATCACATCAATAACATCAGCAGCTTTTTACCATCTAAAAAACATTGCCAAAATCAAAAATATAGTGTCAAAACCAGATTTAGAGAGACTTATCCATGCGTTTGTCTCCAGTAGATTAGACTGTAACGGCCTGCTCACTGGCCTCTCCAAACGAGCTGTAAAACAGCTGCAGTACATCCAGAACGCTGCTGCTCGGGTCCTGACTAGAACCAGGAAGTATGATCACATTAGTCCTGTTCTCAGGTCTCTGCACTGGCTCCCTGTGGCTCAGAGAATAGACTTTAAAGCAGCTCTGCTTGTGTACAAGTCTCTCCATGGCCTAGCACCAAAGTACATCTTGGATATGTTAATGCCATATGAACCATCTCGGACTCTGAGGACCTCAGGGACCGGCCTCCTGCTGGTGCCAGAGTCAGGACAAAACATGGGGAATCTGCGTTTCAGTTTTATGCAGCTAAAATCTGGAACAGTCTTCCTGAAGATGTGAGACAGGTTCTACTCTGACAATGTTCAAATCTAAGCTAAAAACAGTTTTGTTTAGCTGCGCATATGACTGAAAGGATTTTTTCTTTGCACTCTTCTCTTTTGTTTGTGATTTTATTAGTTTAGAAAATCAGTTGGATTGATAATTTTTAATTTAGTTAATTTTATTGTAGTAAGCAGGACAAAAGGGAAACTGAACAGAGAAGGAAGGGTGTTTCTATCCCTTATGTGTCTGGCCTCTCGGAAAAACTGCAGAGACTTTTTAGACAACACGAAGTCCCTGTTTATTTTAAACCAGGAAACACTTTAAGACAAAAACTGGTTCACCCTAAGGACAAGTTGCCGACTCAAAAACAGAGCAATGTAGTTTATTCGATCCAATGCAGTGAAGAAAGCTGTAAAGAACGTTACATAGGTGAGACAAAACAGCCTCTACACAAGAGGCTCTATCAGCACAGAAGAAATACAAGTTCAGGACCTCAGAGTGCCGTGCATCTGCATCTTGAAGCCTCTAATCACTCGTTTGAAGACGGTGAGGTGAAGGTTTTAAGCAGGAGAAAAGATGGTTTGAAAGAGGAGTCAAGGAAGCTATTTTTGTTAAAAAAGAAAGACCTTCTTTAAACAGAAATGGAGGGCTAAGGTTTAATCTTCCTGGTATCTATAATGGGTTACTGAACCCCTGGAAAGGTAAAGGACCAGGACATTTAGATGCTAATCAGGTACTCAGGGTGGTTGAGCCAGGGTCTCACAAAGACAAAGAGGACTCTAATAGCCCATTAAAGGTCTGAATAGGCTCGGTAGATACAAGGGGGGAGTTTCTGTTGAAACAAACAACTCTTTCTACTTCAGGAAGGCTCCTCCCCATGGGCGGGTCTTACCACAGAACAGTATTAATATCAGAGTTCTCGACCTAAATTCTGTTATTGACAATGACTCTTGGATGAGAGTCGAAACGTCTATTTTTTCAAACTGAGTCCAGATGAAACAACTGAAGCTTTTTCTATTAATTTTTATCTTTGCACTCTTCTCTTTTGTTTGTGATTTTATTAGTTTAGAAAATCAGTTGGATTGATAATTTTTAATTTAGTTAATTTTATTGTATTTCTGTAATTTCTTTGTGATTTGAATGCATTTTTCCTGCTGTGTGAAGCACTTTGAATTGCCTTGTGTATGAAATGTGCTCTACAAATAAACTTGCCTTGCCTTGCCTTCTGGTCCAGGTAAACATGAAAACATTTGCTTGTAAATTTCCAAAACTGTAACTCTGCTGATTTCGACAGGTCGTCCACTGCAGTTTTGATGTTCTACAGAAAGAACGAGGAGACTGTCCAAAACCCACACAGACAGATGGGACTATGTGAGGCAACACAGTAATTTTCACCCGATGCTCGATCTCGTCCTGTTGTGGATGTAGAGGAGGAGTGGATGGAATGGCACATTTGATCGAATTTGCAAATAACTTGAGCTTGTTTTGTGTTGATTATCTAAATTGTTTTTAGTTTGTCTCTTTTATGCCTTTTTTCTAGTTCCTTATGGTCTGAGGAACCAGAGCGCCACCTGTTACCTAAACAGTGTACTGCAGGTTCTGTTCATGAGCCCAGAGATTCACCAGGCTTTGGAACATCCTGATAATGAAACAGATTACGCTGTAAAAAATCAGTTTGACAAAATGAAGAAGGGGAAATGTGGAACTGAGAGCATCACTCAACATCTTCAAGTTCCAAACGGTGAGTCCACAATCTAGATTTGAACTGCAGAAACTACTTTGATACCTGAATTGATTCTACAGAAACCAGTATAGTGACAAAAAAGAGCTGAAAGGTTCACAATGTAAGTCTACAAGAAAGTTACACCAGATATAATCTTTCACAAAATTCACAATATGATCATTGTTTAGAACCAGGATCTGTTTGTCTGTTTAGTCTGCTTTGTTTGGTTGATTGTGAACGTACAATCGAACTCTGTATCAACGCAAAAGACTCAAACTCTGGTCCGGTTATAAGGTCTCAGTCCAATTGAATGGAACTCATGAGCGGTTTGTTTGAATTGTGAACGCTAACGAGAGCAAAACAAAACCAGGAAGTGAACAGGAAGTGAGTCACGCTGAGATACACGTGAAGCTCAGGATCAAAACGAACTCCTGTGTGAGATCAATATGGGACAAATGACGCGCAGAAAGACGTGGAAATAACAAGAGCAGGTCAAAGACTAATTTAGACTGAATTATGACAATGCAAAAATATTCCACTATTGCCAGTGATTAATTACAAAAATAAAGAATGTCATCAAGCTAAACAGAACCAATGTTCACAGATCAGGATCATGGCACAGGTGGGGCAGGGTGTAGTTTAGATATGGGTTCTCCCACCAACATTTAAAAAAAACATTTACAACATGACCAGAGCGCGAGACACAAAATAAAAAGTACATAAGTAGTGCATAACATTTACAGAAAGAAAATCACAGTGCATTTGTTCCAAAGGGAATACAAATCTGTTCCGTCCAGTCTTCTAAAGTACATTCTAAAGTTCATTCTAAAGTACATTCTTAAGTACATTCTAAAGTACATTCTAAAGTACGTTCTAAAGTACATTCTAAAGTACATTCTAAAGTTCATTCTAAAGTACATTCTTAAGTACATTCTAAAGTACATTCTAAAGTACGTTCTAAAGTACATTCTAAAGTACATTCTAAAGTACATTCTAAAGTACATTCTAAAGTACATTCTAAAGTACACTCTAAAGTACATTCTGAAGTACATTCTAAAGTACATTCTAAAGTACATTCTAAAGTTCATTCTAAAGTACATTATAAAGTACATTCTAAAGTACATTCTAAAGTACATTCTAAAGTTCATTCTAAAGTACATTCTTAAGTACATTCTAAAGTACATTCTTAAGTACATTCTAAAGTACATTCTAAAGTTCATTCTAAAGTACATTCTAAAGTACATTCTAAAGTACATTCTAAAGTACATTCTAAAGTACATTCTAAAGTACATTCTAAAGTATCCATGTCTTGTCTCCATGGCAGGAGTTCATAGTAGTAAGTTCAGGGGTAAATGCTGTATCAAAGCGTGGTGAACTTCCCTCACATAATATGTGAGTGAAGTTCACCACGCTCCTGTCCTGTCAATCACAAATATTATTTGTGATTGACAGGACAGTCCCAGGTCATGTGACAGTGGTTTGCCTCCTGGTGGCGCTGTTTCTACAACAGTTGCATTTCCCTGTGAAGAATGAGACCTTTGACCTTTGACCTGGAGTTATGTAACAGAATTCTCTCCAAACATGTGACTTTGAGCTCCTCCCACTCTTCATTTGTCAAAACAAGATTATAAATGCATTGATATAATTTAGACATTATTCCTCTTGAAAGTTCTGCTTCATAATCCTTGATAAACATCTCAGTCAGAGGTTATAAAGGTCATGACCTTGTTAACATCTCAGTCTGAGGTTATAAAGGTCATGACCTTGTTAACATCTCAGTCAGAGGTTATAAAGGTCATGACCTTGTTAACATCTCAGTCTGAGGTTATAAAGGTCATGACCTTGTTAACATCTCAGTCTGAGGTTATACAGGTCATGACCTTGTTAACATCTCAGTCTGAGGTTATAAAGGTCATGACCTTGTTAACATCTCAGTCTGAGGTTATAAAGGTCATGACCTTGATAAACATCTCAGTCAGAGGTTATAAAGGTCATGACCTTGATAAACATCTCAGTCAGAGGTTATAAAGGTCATGACCTCGATAATCATCTCAGTCTGAGGTTATAAAGGTCATGACCTTGTTAACATCTCAGTCTGAGGTTATAAAGGTCATGACCTTGTTAACATCTCAGTCTGAGGTTATAAAGGTCATGACCTTGTTAACATCTCAGTCTGAGGTTATAAAGGTCATGACCTTGATAAACATCTCAGTCAGAGGTTATAAAGGTCATGACCTTGTTAACATCTCAGTCTGAGGTTATAAAGGTCATGACCTTGTTAACATCTCAGTCTGAGGTTATAAAGGTCATGACCTTGTTAACATCTCAGTCTGAGGTTATAAAGGTCATGACCTTGTTAACATCTCAGTCTGAGGTTATAAAGGTCATGACCTTGATAAACATCTCAGTCAGAGGTTATAAAGGTCATGACCTTGATAAACATCTCAGTCAGAGGTTATAAAGGTCATGACCTTGATAAACAGCTCAGTCAGAGGTTATAAAGGTCATGACCTTGATAAACATCTCAGTCTGAGGTTTTAAAGGTCATGACCTCGATAAACATCTCAGTCAGGGGTTATAAAGGTCATGACCTTGATAATCATCTCAGTCAGAGGTTATAAAGGTCATGACCTCGATAAACATCTCAGTCAGAGGTTATAAAGGTCATGACCTTGATAAACAGCTCAGTCAGAGGTTATAAAGGTCATGACCTTGATAAACAGCTCAGTCAGAGGTTATAAAGGTCATGACCTTGATAAACAGCTCAGTCAGAGGTTATAAAGGTCATGACCTTGATAAACATCTCAGTCCCTGACGAGGCCTGGTTGACAAAAAATGTTCTGTTAATTGGCCATGACCCTGTAAAGAGCTTTGAATGTGGAGGGACTGATTCTTCCCGGCTCCTTCATAACTTCAACTTGCACATTCTGCAAAAAAACGAAAATCACAAATTTGAAAAAAATAAATCTTATTTTGGCTTTGTCTCAGTTTGGTCGGCGCCAGTCATATATTTACATGTCATAAGATTCCACTCACTCATTATGTGTGTGATTCTGGAGGAGGTTTTGGAGGTGACAGGTCGCTCACCTGCCAGCTCCTCATCGGAGATGGAGGAGGACCAGGTTTGTGTGGGTTTAAAGATCTTCATAATGTTTTATGCTTTGTTACCTATTCATAATGTTAAGTTGTTTCTAGGTGGTGGCAGTTGTGGAAGACGTGACACCAGGAACGTCCCCCACTAGTGTGGTCTTGATGGACGCTTGTTTTTTAAGGAAGTTTGTACAGAATGTAATGTAATACATATTTGTTGTTTGTGGCTCCAGGTGGGAGATGTGGAGGAGACCCCAGGGATGTGACAGAGCAGGTGAGTTAATATGGTTTGATTATACTTTTTATTCTTTTTATCTTTTAACTTTTAGCAAAACACATGGAACAAAACAGGACCAAAGAGAAAATCACTTGCCTTTGTTTAGACTGATTACATATGAAAAATAGAATGTTTTTTTAGTCCCTGAAATAAATGAGATATGAAAACATAAGTAAGAAGGTGACTTAAGATCTTTTCTCCACATATTGTTTATGATACGAGTCACATTTGGTCCAAAGTCTTTCAAATGTGTCAATTTTGCAAATTAAGTCCATATGTGATTATTTCATTTATTCAAATCTTACGGCAGCAAAAACAAAACCTTTGTATTGCAGTTGGACTGAGGAGACAATCTGTGCAATGTGAAGACGTTAAGAGATGGGCTTGTGCGTGACACCATTGTGGTTTAGAACAGGTGTTTGTCTTGTATGACACGTGTCTTTTCACACGCTGTGGTACGACTTGTGCAGTTGTTAAACAAAATGGTGGATATGCAGTGGTCGACTCACATTCGTGCAGTGCTGATGGTTTGGTAGACTATGACGGCAAGAGCGTGGTTGTGTAATTTAAAAGCGTGTTCAGCCATTTTTGTACGTTGGCTGCATGTTATAAAGACGGTCCAGAACCGTTTGAGATGACTGGTGTTAATGTTGTTGCTGATGGTGTGAGGGGTTTAAAGAGCAGAGCTCCCCCAGGAGGTACTCCTTCTGTGACCTCATCTACTGGTTTTGTTCGTTTAGTTCTTCAGATCTCCGGTGGCCAAGCCTCCTGAAAACACTCTTAAAGCAGGTGGTACCCGGAGGGTTGCAGATTTGGACTGGGCTGAGAGATGTGATCTTTTGCGTCGTCACCCTGTGACTGCGGCTCACATGTTTGACTCCCATTGGTGCAGATTTTTGCGTTAAATTATTTTGTCACCAGCTCAGCCCATCAGTAAAGTCATAGATTATTTCTATGGCGTAGAATTCCAGCAGAGAGGCAGCCCACATTGCCACGCCCTCTGTCGGTTAGAAAACAATCCCAAACGTGGTGTCAACACTGACGAGGAGGTCATTAACTTTGTGGATCAATATATCACGTGTAAACGACCCTCAGACCCAAATTTATTGTGTGACAAAGTTACTTCGGTGCAGCAGCATTCCAAACCTCACTCCAAAACATGTAGGAAAGGTTCAACTTTCTTCCATATCATCAATCAGATAATTATTTGCAGGAGTCTCATTTACATATTAATTGTCTTTACACACACAAAAAATATGTATTAAGCTTCTGAAAAATAAAAAAGGAAAAATAAAGGTTGCTATGGTGGTCATCATGCTGTATTTCTTGTGCTATTCAAATTGTACTTCTCTATTTGATGTTCCATTTCAGCTATTGTAGCTGACGCTATTTGGTCAGTATTTGTTACCATGGCAACTAAGGGTCCGCCTCAAACATTTTATTTTTCATGAGAGTTTCTCACCAAATTAATTTAAGCATCATAGTAATTGTTTTGTTATTTGTTTATTTAAGTTAATATTTACCTGTGTAAGTTATCATGTGACCACGGGCGTCGCCCCGGAAGTAAAATACAGAGACCGGGAGAGAGAGAAGCCGTGAAACAGAACAGTAAAAGAAAAGACTGGCTAGAGAAAGACCAACGTCTGCCAGAAAACCACTTCACTACCAATGGTCATATGTTGGCGAACGCGGTAAATATGCTTGTGTT
Source organism: Eucyclogobius newberryi (assembly GCF_026437365.1). Taxonomy (NCBI): domain Eukaryota; kingdom Metazoa; phylum Chordata; class Actinopteri; order Gobiiformes; family Gobiidae; genus Eucyclogobius; species Eucyclogobius newberryi. The sequence goes on along the minus strand of NW_027315735.1, from coordinate 39,712,612 downwards.
TGTTTATTTTATACTGTTTGTAATTCATTATTGCTGATGCATTTTCTGTTTTCACGGTGTAAAGGTGAAAGTGTCATGGTGTAAAGTTGTGACTACAATTAAACCTGACCTGACACAACATCAGTCTGGAGCGTGATGTCCTTTTAAACCAAGTTGAACCACGGTAGTTACAGCTATAAAACGTTTCCATTTTTCGTTTTGCTATTTGAAGTCGGTCCCTAAGCACTCGTCTCGGCTCCGGCTGCACATTAGGATCAGTGTAATTCGCTGCGCCCAAAATACACATATGATTGTTAAAAACGAGGTTATAGTCACTTGTGTAAATATGTGTATTTTGGTATTTGAATGATCTGCAAAGACTTTTGGCGTTTAGAGGCTATTTACCTCACAAGTCTGAATCTGTGAATATGATGCTAACTTTACCGCACGTGGCTCCTCCCACTTTCAGACTCGTGATCTGAGCAGCAGCGGCACTCGTCATGTCAACACAGCGTCCACATGTGTCATGCCGTTGTTGACAATCGATTGATGAGTGATCAGTACTTTTGGTGATACAATTGAACACACATGTTTGTATCGCAATAGCTGCAATACAAAAAATAAAAAATTCTGACAAATGCATCGCATTTGAGAGAAATTGCGTCGCATTGTGCGATGCAATACCGCTTATTCTGAACCCTGGAATCTAAGTTTTGTTCAAAGTCTGTTTTTTTATATTGTGATTTTTTTTATATGTGAATCACTATTTCATATTTATTCTAAATAAATCAACACTAAATGTACTTGTGATATCTTTTCAATCCTATTTGTCACTTTTTTCAGATATTATTCATAATCTGATTGACTCTAATACATTATATTTTAAATTGTTTTTAAATTATTGCCTAAATCTTTGTTGAAGAATTTCAATGGAACAATTTCTACATTTATTTATGAACTCTTTATATTTTCATCTGTTTCTGTGGTTCTTGTGTTTGAATGTCGTGTTCAAGCAAAATTAATACAATCGACTCAACGGCATCAGAAGCGGAGGCGGAGCCAGACATTCTAAACATCCAGGCTTAGCCCAAAGTTCACAAACTCCTTGGATGAGCTACACAGAGGTCGATATTTAGATCAATCAACTCGGATCCATATTTGATGCCTAAATCACTGACTCTTTTGGATATCTCGTATCCCGGACATTATACAAGCCCACTGGTCCCATGGTTCACAAGTCCCAATTTTGAACAAAGGGTCTACGCCTAAGTAAAACTGATGTTATATATATATATATATATATATAGGTATATATATATATATATATATATATATATATAGGTATATATATATATATATATATATATATATATGTAAGTCTTATGTCCATCGCGCTCTTATTTCCTGGTTTTTCGGTATCGGATAGAACTTCTCTCCGTTTATTGTCCCGGTTGCTGCATCAACTGCCACATAAACCTTCACCATGGTGATAATAGTAAAGAGTGCGATATCATTAATAAAGTTTTGAGCCTCTTTGAACCGTGTTTCGTCGCAAATCGACGCAGACAGACTGTGGTATAGAATGGGCTTGTATAGGGGGACACGCACTGAGGACGGACAAGAGCCTGGAGGAGCGTGGGGGGAGCGTGGGGGGAGCGTGGGGGAGCGTGGGGGAGCGTGGGGGAGCGTGGGGGGAGCGTGGGGGAGCGTGGGGGAGCGTGGGGGGAGCGTGGGGGGAGCGTGGGGGAGCGTGGGGGGAGCGTGGGGGAGCGTGGGGGAGCGTGGGGGGAGCGTGGGGGAGCGTGGGGGAGCGTGGGGGGAGCGTGGGGGAGCGTGGGGGGAGCGTGGGGGGAGCGTGGGGGAGCGTGGGGGGAGCGTGGGGGAGCGTGGGGGAGCGTGGGGGGAGCGTGGGGGAGCGTGGGGGGAGCGTGGGGGAGCGTGGGGGGAGCGTGGGGGAGCGTGGGGGGAGCGTGGGGGGAGCGTGGGGGGAGCGTGGGGGAGCGTGGGGGAGCGTGGGGGAGCGTGGGGGGAGCGTGGGGGAGCGTGGGGGGAGCGTGGGGGGAGCGTGGGGGGAGCGTGGGGGGAGCGTGGAGGAGCGTGGGGGAGCGTGGGGGGAGCGTGGGGGAGCGTGGGGGAGCGTGGGGGAGCGTGGGGGAGCGTGGGGGGCGGCCGTGTGACGTCACGTGAGTGCTCTCTATAGTAATCTGTAAAGACAGACCATGGCCTCTTCGCTGAACAGAACAGCAGAGGTGGCATTTAGTTACAGTTACTTTTTCAAGAAATTGTACATCTTGGTGTTCTGATTTCAAACAATCAGTGACAAAACAAATATGAGAAACATGCCCCGGCAGGACTCGAACACACGACCCTGATGTCCTCAGACTCATGCTCTATAGACTGGGCCAATCAGATCACATGTGGGACATTGTTTCTGAAATCATGATTTTAGATTTAGCCTGATTTTTGTAGAAAGTAAAAGTCAGTCTGACCTTTAGCAGACACTTTCCTCATGAGCTGTTTGTCCTGTACTTTCTCTGCTTTAGCTTTGTAGATGAATAAAACCTGAGCCACTGCTACAACCACAATGACTTCATGGTTTGAACCATTATGTGCTGTTGTTGTCTCTTCTACGTTAGATAAACTTTGTTTTTCAGCTCATGTTCTGAATGTCTCTTTTTTCCAGTCGATCTTCTCTTATTTATGTCCTTCACTTTTTGTAAAACCTCAGTTAAATGATGTAGAAAAGGCCTTTTTGTCAGCTCCATGGTCAGATCACATGACGCGCTGTCTGTTGTAAACACCGCCCACTTTCTACATGCAGCCAATCATACACCAGTTCAACAAAAATGACCAATGAAACGGTAAAGAGAACAATCATCCAATCAGAGCTGGAGGAGAGTGACCCTCCGCTCTGAACAAATGACACGTTTCACTTTTAAAACGTTCATAATATGAAAAGAAGTATGATGATGATTAAAGTGAAGCCACTGCTGGATTCCAACGCTCGACCTGATGCGCCAACCACTTAGTGACATCATTATGCATTTTTAAAAGATTAAAACATCCGGGGCTCAAGCCCCAAAGCCAGGGCCTGGCTCCGCCCATGATCAGAAGTGTTACAAGTTGCACATTTAAGCCACATAGAACATAAAAAAACATGTTCTTAATAAAAATACAGTATAGGACTGATTGACACGTGGAGGGAGATGAACACTAGGGGGCGCAGTGTACACATTATTCTAAATCACATACAATCTATTCCAGAATAAACTACTTTTTCGTCCTCAATAAAGACAGATGTAAATCTCTGAAGCAGATTTAGACACAATAGAACTCAGAGATCCTGCTCTACATTTGTGTAGATTTGGAGAAAAGATGTAAAAACACTCTATTCTGGACTAGATTGTGTTTAGAAACATGTGACACTGGCGCCCCCTGGTGTTCATCTCCCTCCACGTCCAATCCAAACCATTTTATTTCTATAGCACGATTTACACAACCAGAGGGTTCTAAAGTGCTTCACAGCAGGTAAAAGACTACAGAGGCATAAATAGAATAAAAGTTATAAAATAAGATATAAAAACAAAATCAAATAGAAAATTAAATCAAACAAACACTAAAATCAATGGAATAAAAATAAACTAAAATATAGCCGCAAGCGGCAATGATCGGCCCTCGCCACGCCACCGCCACGCCGCAAGAGGAGGGGGCGGGGCTAACGCGCCCCAATTGTCCTTTTATTACGCCTACTGCTGAATCTGTGACGCTCTCACATGTTCTCCCCTTTGTTTTACATCAAAAAGCTATTTTATTTTGAATTCTTGGCAAAATGTGCGGCTTTGCCGCACAGACACCGTGACTTTTTGAATAAAAATGTGGATAACTTTTGATGGTCCTGAAGATGAGTCTCACCAAATTTCAGGTTAATAGGGCTGACGCCCTGGGAGGGGTTGGTGAAAGTCTAAAGTGTAAACATGTTCTGGTGATTTCCCCATTGGAATAACATGGGAGGTTTCGGTCATCGTTACGGCAACGCCATAACAATTATGACGTGTAGTTGGAGATGTAATCGCTAACTTAGATTCGGGAGCAGGACCACGCCTCAACCTCTTACCTCCCCAGCAACCACACCTCCACTCTTTAACCACGCCTCTTATTACCCAGAAGCCCTATATATGCAAAGGCCAATCCCAGCATCTCTTGTTGTCTCTGCTCTCTCGACAGAGAGACACTCAGTACAGCGCGTTCATTCAAACCAACCATGAGCCATTTCCTCAGATTCTGATCCGTTCAACTCCCTCAACATTCTTTCCTCTATCCCTCCTCTGTACCTACATTCTACTGCATGTACCATCAACGTACCATCTTCTCTGCGCTGGCTCTTTACCATCCACTATCATTCTGGCTTAAGCTAATCTTTCTTTCGCCCTCTGTTCATGCTGTTCATCGTTCCTACTCTTCTCACGTGAACTCTCAAGCTTCCTTTTCTTTTCTCATGCAACCTTCACACCTCGTAGGCTCACACTTTATGCTTCCACTAAATTACTTTCATGTCACATTCAGGTGTCTGGCTTCGCCGCCACATGTTAGCAACAGGTGTCTTCTAAGATTCTGTTTCTAGCATTCCGGCAGGTTCTCATCTTCTCATTCGCATATTACCTTAAGTCTATTTTTTTCCCAGCTCTTGCTTTTCATGCTACCTCATCTTACATGTTTGCCTTGCAGCTCAACGCGCAGCTCAATGCGCAGCTCAACGCAACTCGCATCTCTCAGCTCAACGCACAGCTCACAGCTCAATAGCTCAACTTAGTCACAGCTCAATAAGCTCAACTCACAGCTACGGCTCACAGCTCAGTCACAGCTCCAAGCTACTTCTCTCAGCTACAGCCCTCAGCCAACCCACATGTCACAACTTACAGCTCACAGTTACAACTACAGCTCACTCAGAACCCGCCGGCAGCCACGCTCGCCCCAGAGCAGCCACGCTCGCCCCAGAGCAGCCACGCTCGCCCCAGAGCAGCCACGCTCGCCCCAGAGCAGCAGCCACGCTCGCCCCAGAGCAGCAGCCACGCTTGCCCAAGAGCAGCCACGCTCGCCCCAGAGCAGCAGCCACGCTCGCCCCAGAGCAGCAGCCACGCTCGCCCCAGAGCAGCAGCCACGCTTGCCTCAGAGCAGCCACGCTCGCCCCAGAGCAGCAGCCACGCTCGCCCCAGAGAAGCAGCCACGCTCGCCCCAGAGCAGCAGCCACGCTCGCCCCAGAGCAGCAGCCACGCTCGCCCCAGAGCATCCACGCTCGCCCCAGAGCAGCAGCCACGCTCGCCCCAGAGCATCCACGCTCGCCCCAGAGCAGCCACGCTTGCCCCAGAGCAGCCACGCTCGCCCCAGAGCAGCAGCCACGCTCGCCCCAGAGCAGCAGCCACGCTCGCCCCAGAGCAGCAGCCACGCTCGCCCCAGAGCAGCAGCCACGCTCGCCCCAGAGCATCCACGCTCGCCCCAGAGCATCCACGCTCGCCCCAGAGCATCCACGCTCGCCCCAGAGCAGCCTCGCTCGCCCCAGAGCAGCCATTCATCCCTCCCTTCATCACTCATCCCAGTCTATTCCCCCCTCCCCTTCAACCAAACCATTCGACCCCTTCCCCATTCATCCCACATCCCACTCAAGCTTTTCCGCGTCCTCAAAGCCCCGCCCGCAGCCACACGCTCGCTCAGAGCCCCGCCCGCAGCCACACGCTCGCTCGGAGCCCCGCCGCAGCCACACACTCTCTCAGAGTCCCGCCGGTAACATGTTCACTCCAAGCACGAATCTCACCAGCAGTCTCTCTCCGGAACAGTCACCGGGCACCGGGATGCTCATCCATCTCACATTCCCTCCTTCTTTTCAGAAGAAACATCTCTCAACATGCACCTCATCCACCGCGCATCGGTTGGTGCATCGGAGACCGCTCGGAGCTCTCCGGCCCCTTCCAACCCATTCCAGCTGCCGTGCGCACTGGACGGTCCTCAGGCGCTTAGTCTCCTCTACCAGGCATTCACATAATGCCAGAATTATACCCCACTATCGTTCTGGACATTTTGGGGGTTTGATCAGTCGGAAGGCTTATTCAACACCTCTCTAATAGATCAATAAGGGACATCTTACTATGCGCAACTCATAATACTCAGTCTATTCCCCTCTATCAATCCGTCTCCTGCATTGCTCATACTCAAGTCACCGTAATTGACCAACTCCTACTCTCGATTCACCGTCCCAAATCCGACGCTCTACGATCACTTCAATTCCTACTCCTCAATACTACTACCCTCATATCTTTCATTCCTCTCATTCTCAATCTCATTCATCTCAATTAAGTTCCCTCATTCATCGCTCATATTGACTTCTTTGCTACCCGCAGCTCGTCAACTCCTAAATCCATGCAAACATTTCGCTCTCCACTCCAGAGCAAGGTGACTCCACCATAAATCCAGTTCTATCGACTGCTTGTCCAATCCTATTACTCTTGCATCTTATTCTCCATCTACTTCCGTCGACGACCACAAACGTTAAACACTGTTCAAATGTACCAGAATTAACCCTCGTCTCAGTAACGGACGGACTGCTTTTGATTTCATCCAGCTACTCTTCAAGAGTGCTTGGCTTTCCAGCTCCTCTTCCCCCGTGCCACTCGTAACATTATTTTCAGCCAGACTTACGTCAAGATCCAGATCAACTTCCTTAATTTTAAATCATTTTGGGGGTTCTGAATCGGCTGGGCTGATTACCAGAGACAGAGCCCCCATCCTGAGTCTCTACCAGCCATCTCATCGATCTCTCTCTCATCTCATCGATCTCTCTCTCATCTCATCGATCTCTCTCATCTCATCGATCTCTCTCTCATCTCATCGATCTCTCTCTCATCTCATCGATCTCCCTCATATCGATCTCCCTCATATCGATCTCTCTCATATCGATCTCTCTCATATCGATCTCTCTCATATCGATCTCTCTCATATCGATCTCTCATCGACCCATCATGACTTATCAATAAACATTCTTTCGTATTTCATTGTTGTGGCGTGGTCCTTGCTAGTGAAATGGGTCATTGACTTTTTTGATGGGGCCAAAATTGAGTTGTGTGTCAAATTTCATATAATTTCGCAAAACTAAACATTTAACCTCCATACAAAATCTGTAGGGGGCACTGTGGTGCCAAATTAATTTCTGTCACTTCAAGTAGGTTTAGGGCAACGAGTTTAACAACTGATTCTAATTTGACGAAATTCGGACTTTATCTGCGCAAACGGCAGAAATGTTAAATTTGGGAGATTTCTGAAATTCTAGCAACAGTTTGCGGCTTCGCCGCTCAGAGACCGTGACAGGGTCAATGTCATTTGAATAACTTTTGATGTCCCACCTCTCAGTACCATTTTCACCAAATTTCAGCTTTTTAGGGCCAACGCCCTGGGAGGAGTTCGTAAAAGTATGACGTTTGGAAAAACTCCGAGTCATGTTTAGCCATTTTTGAACCAATATGGCCGACATTTGGTTGGGCGGACGGCGTTGCCGTAATAATATTTTTTACTTCTCTTGTCACCATCTACCTCTGCGCCAAATTTCATGATTCTACGATCAGATTTTTTTTGGGTCATTTCCTATCTCTCAATGCATTTTTGGTACATTTGGGGGCGCTGACGCGCCAATTTTTTTTATTTTAGAAAAGGGAAATAGCCAGAATGTAGAGAGGCACGATTTTTAGAGGTGTGCAATTTTTTGTGACTTTTCGTCAATGTTCACTGGGTGAAAAATAGGGGGGTTGGTCCCGAGAAGAAAGAAAGAAAGAAAGAATAATATTCCGATGCGAAAACAATGTTTCCCATTTTTCAAATATCATAAACTATACATTTTCGGAAAGCGCTCGCGCTTTTCTACCTCATGGTGTGGGTCCCTGGTCACTGACGGGTACTTTTGTTAATTTTGAGTGGGCTCCACCCACTTTGTGTTTTTGGCCCTCTATATACATACTATATACAGTTATAATGTTAAATTTTTGCATTACATGCTGTGATAAAATGTGAATATATGATTATATTTCTGTGATGTATTTTATCTGCATAATAGTGATATTTTATCTGCATCATTAGTCTAAGAGAAAAATGGGTGTGTGACAGCATTTGTTTGTGAAGGTGTCGTAAAGAATGTTGCCCCAGGGGGGGAGTTGCACCCCCCCTTGCAGGCTTTATCTCTACTGAAAAATACCAAGTGCCTTGATGTGAGGCTGACCAATGAGAAATGTGACCCGCCTATTCCAGAATATCTAATAAAACCAACCAGCATGGGAAAAAACGGGGTGAGACGCAGGAGGGTCACGCAGGCTGCTTACAACAGCCTGGCTGACGCAGCCCCGCGTTTTCTCCCAAGCTTGCCATACAAATGTCTGATATTTCTGTGTCGTTTCATGTTCTAAGTTGAATTGTGTTCTCTATGTGTTAAGGAATAGCATTGATTCATGTGTAATTTCTTGACACATGCTTATATGCACGGAACATGCAAGAGATGGGGAACGTATTCGTGAGCTACTTAGCGCAAATGAGTGCTTTATATGGGGATGACGACCGCGAAGCCCGTTTACAAACGGTAATGTTATATTTTCCTACTACTAATTAGTATGCACAGGGCGTGCGTGAGTGAAGGAGTGCGTTAGTGAGTTTTTGGAAGTGGGCGAGCGCTTTGCGCTCAATTTCGTGCGCACTACGTGCGCACTTTCGCAGCCGTGCTTCGCACGGCCTTACGAGATTAATAGGCCTCTCGCCAGCTTGTGGCGCTCAGGCCTAATAAAATAAGTAAAAGGTGCTGCCCTCCCAACATAAAACATACAACACACTACATGGTGTTAAAAGCCAGAGAAAACAGATGGTTTAAGAAGCGATTTCAAAAGAGGCTTTTCTTATGAGGAGTGGCACTTTGTTCCACTGGAGCTGCCACTGCAAAGGCTCCTTCACCTCTGACCTTTAGCCCGTGGCACTGTAAGGAGCTGGTCAGCTGACCTGAGGGAGCGGCTGGGAGTGTGGCAGCTCGGAGAGGTCAGGAGGTCAGAAGGTCAGGAGGGGCAAGACCAATTAAGGCTTTAAAAGTAAATAAATGAGTTTTAAAATGAATCCTAAAATGGACGGGCTCCAGTGGAGTGAAGCTAAAAGAGGCAAAATGTGCTCATATTTTCTTGTTCCAGTTAAAAGACGGGCAGCAGACCCACTAACCCCCATATAGACCCACTAACCCCCATATAGACCCACTAACCCCCATATAGACCCACTAACCCCCATATAGACCCACTAACCCCAAGATAGACCCACTAACCCCCATATAGACCCACTAACCCCCAGATAGACCCACTAACCCCCAGATAGACCCACTAATCCCCATATAGACCCACTAACCCCCATATAGACCCCCTAACCCCCAAATCAAATCAAATCAAATCAATTTATTTTTGTAAGGCCCAAAATCACAACAACAGTTGCCTCTGAGGGCCACAGGGAGAAATGAATCAACAATGTCTGTGGTGGCGAGGGACGATGTCCCAGGGTCCTCTGTCCTTAGACTCTCCTTCTCGGCCGGAAAAACTACAAAAAAAACCTCTTTGGGAAAAAAGCGTAGAAACCTGGAGGAGTTCCAGTGAAGGAGAGATCCGACTCTCACAGACGGACAGACGGACACGAGGAGACTGGAGCTGGACCCACTCTTCAGGCAGATGAGGGACCGTCTGAGGCGAGCTGGACCCACTCTTCAGGCAGATGAGGGACCGTCGGAGGCGAGCTGGACCCACTCTTCAGGCAGATGAGGGACCGTCGGAGGCGAGCTGGACCCACTCTTCAGGCAGATGAGGGACCGTCGGAGGCGAGCTGGACCCACTCTTCAGGCAGAAGAGGGACCGTCGGGGGCGAGCTGGAGCCACTCTTCAGGCAGATGAGGGACCGTGGGAGGCGAGCTGGACCCACTCTTCAGGCAGATGAGGGACCGTGGGAGGCGAGCTGGACCCACTCTTCAGGCAGATGAGGGACCGTCCACACAGGGCAGGGACCACTTCACCAGGGGAGGGGCATCTGGGTCCACAGGTCCTCAGGAGTGAGAGAAAGAAAAGAAGGCGGTGAACAGTTTGCAAGTGGAATCAAAAAATAAATATTGTTTGATAGCATAAGTAGTCAGAAGAAGAAGAGGATAGTGCTCAAGCTGTCATACTTCCCCCAGCATAGTTACTCCTAGGGCAGCGTAGCTGAAGCTGTGGGTTTATGTTTCTGTTCCTAACTACTCTGACCATAAGTCATTTCAAAGAGGAACGTTTTAAGCCTGGACTTAAATGAAGAGACTGTGTCAGCATATTTAACATGGGTCGGGAGCTGATTCCATAACACAGGAGCTTGGGAGCTAAACGCTCTACCTCCTACAGTACTTTTAGAGACTCTTGGCACCACCAGAAGGCCGGCATTCTGAGAGCGAAGAGCTCTGTTTGGATGATATGGTTCTATAGCATCTTTGAGGTAGGATGGGGCCATGTCATTTATGGCTTTGTAGGTCAAGAGTAGAATTTTAAATGTGATTCTAGACTCGACGGGGAGCCAGTGAAGAGACTTCAGCACTGGCGTAATGTGCTCTCTTCTTTTTGTTCCTGTTAGTAATCTTGCTGCTGCATTTTGAACCAGTTGAAAGCTTTTTATGGAGCTTTTAGGACACGCTGCAAGCAGGGAGTTACAGTAGTCTAATCTAGTCGTTACAAATGCATGGATAAGTTTTTCGGCATCACTTTTAGGCAGGATTCTTCTGATTTTGGCTCTTGTTGCGCAAATGGAAATAGGCTGTTTTACAAGCTTGATTTATATGAGCTTTAAATGAGAGCTCCTGGTCAAATAAGACTCCAAGGTTTCTTACAGTAGAACTGGAGGCTACACTGACATTGTCCAGTGTGACTATCTGCTCAGATAGAGCGTCTCGTAGATGCTTAGGGCCAAGCACAATGACCTCGGTTTTTTCAGGGTTAAGAAGCAGGTAGTTTAGTGTCATCCAGGTTTTTATCTCCTTCACACAAGTACTAAGTCTGTCTACTTGATCGCTCTGATCAGGTTTCATTGATAAATACAGCTGAGTGTCGTCTGCATAGCAGTGGAAGTTAATGTCATGCTTTCTGATAATGTTGCCTAATGGTAGCATATAAAGAGTAAACAGAATTGGACCGAGTACCGAACCCTGTGGCACACCGTAAATTACTTTAGAGCTTGGTGAGGAGCTCTGGTTTACATTAACAAATTGGAACCTATCAGATAGATAGGATTTAAACCAGCTGAGGGCTGTTCCTCCAACACCTACATCACATTCTAACCTCTGCAGTAGAATGTTGTGGTCGATGGTGTCAAACGCTGCGCTGAGGTCCAACAGAACCAGGACTGAGACCAGTCCATCGTCAGCGGCTAATAACAAATCATTTGTGACTTTAACTAGTGCAGTTTCAGTGCTGTGGTGGGCTCTGAACCCTGACTGGAAAACTTCAAATAAGTTATTGTCCTGCAGGTGGCGACAAAGCTGTTTTACTACAACTTTTTCAAGGATTTTAGAGACGAAGGGAAGATTTGAAATAGGTCTGTAGTTTACCAATAGGTCGGGATCTAGATGAGTCTTTTTCAGAAGAGGTTTAATGACTGCATGTTTGAAGGACTGTGGAACATAGCCACTTTCTAGTGAAGTATTTATTATATTAAGAATAGGGTCTATAATTAGGGGGAGAATGTCTTTGAGGAGTCTGCTTGGAATGGGGTCTAGGACACAAGTTGAGCTTTTAGAGGACATAATGGCTGAAGTTATCTCTGCTTGATCAACAGCTGTGAACCTTTCTAAGTTTACAGGTGGATTTATATGGGACGTTAGATTTACAGCTTGGGCTAGTTCAGGGCTAATAGCGGGGGTAATTTCATCTAATTTATCTCTGATTGTTTTTATTTTATTATTAAAAAATAGGAGGAAATCATCAGAGCTAAGTGTAGCTGGGAGTGAGGGCTCTACTGCACTGTGACAGTTTGTTACCATGGCTACAGTGCTGAAAAGAAATGTAGTGTTACTTTTGTTGACTTCTATTAGATTTGAATAATATCTGGTTTGGGCCTCACACGGAGCTGCTGACAGGACAGGAGCAACTTTTCCTGCTTTTAGGGATTCTTCGGTGTGAGAGCGACGAAATAATCCCTCTAACTTTTTAACTTTTTGTTTATGTGAACGCAGTTCTTGGTTGTACCATGGGGAGGCGCGCTTTGGCCTAATGACCTTCTGTTTTAACGGCGCGACAACGTCAAGAGCAGACTTCAGAGAATTCATGGTCAAGTCGACACATTGATCACTTAAACTGGGACTAAAGCTGTTCTCAGCAGGATCACATGACATGATCACATGACATGATCACATGACATGATCACATGACATGATCACATGACATCACATGACATGATCACATGACATGTCACTGAATATTGGCTCTATTATTTCTTTGAATTTTGAGATAGATTTTTCAGATATTGTCCTTTTCATTATAACTTTATTTTGTGGGACTGGATGATCTTTAAGAATAAACTGAAAGGTAATTAGGAAATGATCTGACAATATAGGGTTTTGAGGGAGGACAATGAGGTCACTAATCTCTGTTCCATACGTTAGGACAAGATCCAGAGTGTTCTTGTGAGTGTGAGTCGGTTTATTTACATTCTGAGTGAAACCAATGCTGTCTAACAAGGCGCTGAAGGCATTACTGAGAGCGTCATCACTCATGTTCACGTGGATATTAAAGTCTCCAACTATAACTATTTTATCCCAGGCTAACACTAAGTTTGATATAAAGTCAGAAAACTCTGTTAAAAACTCTGAGTAGGGACCAGGAGGTCGGTAGATAACTATGAACAAAACTCCTTTTTGGTTTTTCATATTTGGACATGTGATTGACACATGAGGCTTTAAATGAGTGAAATGCATTGTTAGTTTTAGGGCTCATGAGTCGCTTGAGTGTGAGATCACTGCCACACCACCACCTCGGCCTGTGCTCCTGGAGGTCTGAAAGTTAACATGGGTGGGTGGGGTTAACATGGGTGGGGTTAACATGAGTGGGTGGGGTTAACATGGGTGGGGTTAACATGAGTGGGTGGGGTTAACATGGGTGGGGTTAACATGAGTGGGTGGGGTTAACATGGGTGGGTGGGGTTAACATGGGTGGGGTTAACATGAGTGGGTGGGGTTAACATGGGTGGGTGGGGTTAACATGGGTGGGGTTAACATGAGTGGGTGGGGTTAACATGGGTGGGTGGGGTTAACATGGGTGGGTGGGGTTAACATGGGTGGGTGGGGTTAACATGGGTGGGTGGGGTTAACATGGGTGGGGGGGGTGGACTCATTTAGTCTGACGTAGTCGTCTTGTTGAAGCCACGTTTCAGTTAGAGCTGAAGATCTATGTTATAGTCACTAATTAATTCATTAACTAAGAGCGATTTGGAGGAAATTGCTCTAATGTTTAGCAGTCCACATTTTACGTGTTTATTCATTTGTGTATTTGTGTCATTTGTGATTGTTATTTTCCTTAAGTTATTTGGTCTGACGCCTGAAATATTTTTTCTGAGATGTGACTTTTTGGCATTATTTGTACGAGGGACACGAGGGACACGAGGGACACGAGGGACACGAGGGACACACACGTCTCTATCTGTCTTGAATCTGAACACTTCACATATAACAGAACGGGCGAGAGTTCAGCGACAGAGGAGCGTCTTGAACTGCTGCTCTGCGCCCGGGGCTCATCCCTAGATGGTCACTTAACACGACTAAGACTATCGGTCAAATTCCGAACTAATAGGGATGTACCCTCCGAAGTCGGATGGATGCCATCCCTGCGTATGAGCCCGGGCTTTCCCCAAAACGCACTCCAGTTATCAATAAAGACAACGTTGTTTTGAGGGCACCATCTGGATAACCAGTTGTTGAATGCTGAGAGACGGCTGTACAATTCAGCATTGATCCGATTGGGCAGGGGACCAGAAAATATTACAGTGTCCGACATCGACTTCGCTAGGTCACACACCGCGGCTACTTGAACTTTGAGCACCTCTGATTGTCTCCACCGGGCGTCGTTACCGCCTGCGTGAACCACGACTCGCCGGAAACGGGTCCTACTCTGCTTTAAGATCCTAAGGTTTCCTTCGATGTCACCCATTCTGGCCCCCGGGTAACACCTAACGCTAGCAGCTGGTAGCAGCTAACGCTAGCAGCTGGCAGCTTCACGTCTCTAACAATAGAACTCCCGATGACAAGAGTTTCTCTCGTGTGTTCAGCGGGCGTGTGATCGCTGAGGGGAGAAAACCTATTATAGACGTGAAGCTCACGGCGCTCTGAGGTTCGGCGTTTAGCGCCTTGTCCCCTCCGAACTCTTTCTGAAATGTATTGAGTGCATTCCTTAATAATTATCTATTTCTTACATTTGTTTGATTCATAACAAAAACATAGCATATGATTGTTGATGAGGCCATGTGTTGGTTCTTTACATCTTCTACCTTTTAAAATGGTTTAAAGCGTGAGATATATTTGATTAATGAGGGGGAAATGATTGCGTATGTTTGTTTTTAAGGTCCAGCCTCTGGTCAAATCAGCCTCACTGTCAAAGTGACCGAGTGCCCGGCCCGTTATTCTTACACTTGTGAAGTCAAAGACTATCCACAGTTTAACAAAGAGATAACATTAGAATTTGAATTACTAACTGTTGGTATGTAAACAAAATGATGCATCATCATTACAGCTTATGATACATTAAATGACTATATTGTGATGTATACGCTACAGAGCCTGCATGTGACTCTGAGGAGTTTGGCCCTGGAAATGAAGGTGATCAAGTTATTGGATCATGTGAAGAAGGTAAAACTGGAGGGAAAGTTTTCACCTGTTTGAATAAAACATGGGTGGAAGAGGAAGACAACTGTGTCCTCACTCAAATCCTGCAGCTGCTCAGGCAGACGCAGGTCAGTCCCTCACAAACACTTCAACACACACTACAACTACAGGCATCTTACATAGTAATCATGTGCTTTAGCGGCTTATAGTGCTACACCCAACGACTCTGGGTCAGACTGATGGAAGCGAGGCAGTCAATCTGTGCCATCGGCCCCAACGACACCACCAATCATTTATGCATAAACCCCTTTCATACAGTGGATACAGTGTGCTGCCTGTCGTGTAAGCTCCTGCCGTGGCTTTGGCCCTCCACCACTAAAGGAGCAGAAACACCAGATCCACCTCAAATCATTTTCTGATCCTCTGAGAAAAAGTGCTTTCAGCTCCTGCAGAATGCTCTGCACTTCATCCAGTAATGTGCTTTTTATGGAATGTGTATTTATTGTGCATTGTCCCCTCTTCAAATAAACTTTACAAAAAACAGATAACCTTAATAACTTTAATAACCTTAATATCTTTTATCCAAAAATAAGACAGAAAAATACAAAATCTTCAGGCAAAGGTCAGGTCCAGTATCCAGCAGGGTCAGAGAGCAGGCGAGAGTCGTAAACTAAATCCTTTCCAGGTTCGGTTCACGGGCTTAACGGCGATATCAGGGATCAGGGATCAGGGATCAGGGATCAGGGATCAGGGATCAGGGATCAGGGATCAGGGATCAGGGATCAGGGATCAGGGATCAGGCAGAAGGAGAAACACAAGGCGGTCCAGGGTCGATGAAGGCAAACAGGAACAACGAAGGTCAGGCAGCTGGGGCTACGGGGCCATAACAGACAAACTCGCAAAGAACAAAAGGAACACACACACTAATATACTACACCCAGTGCTTAGAACTGAGCTCCAGCTGTGAGTGAGCAGAGAGACAGAAGGGCGGTAATCAGAGGAAGAACAAGAAGTGAAAGCAAGAGGAGCAGAGGAAAAAGACAGAAAAACATCTAACACCAAAACAGATCATGACGGGTGCCTCAGACTGAAAGTATTTGCATTAGAAAATGGTATTGTATTGTATCTTGTACCGTTTCCATGGCACCCCCTAAGCTACTGTGTGTTTCTCATGATGTTTCAGGATCTGAAGGGCCCCGCTCAAGTGCCACAAATACTGGAGGAGCTTAATGATGTCACAAATGAGTTACAGAATAATGTTACAGAATCACCTGCCACAATGGAAGCTATTGTAACCGTAATGGAAGGTTTGGCTCACATAAGTCAAACAATAACTCATAAATCAATGAAGGTAAGTCATTTGTTTCAAGTTAAACGTTATAAAGTTCAACATATGCTACACTTTTATGAGCTTACAACCAAAAGCATTTTCCCTCTGCCTTTTTAGTGCTTCTTATATATTTGAGTAATTCTCTATTGACTGATTTTCACATTGCAAAACCAGAAGTAGTGTTTTAAATCTGTGTAACTCAAAAACCCGTTTGCACATCGTTCATGTTCACAAATGTTCACTTTTGGTCGCGCTTACAGCTTTAAAATGTCTTTTTCAGATGACAAAGTGAAACTAGGGCGACCCACGCACAGCTGATCCACTCTTACTTTCGGGTTGACCAGACATAAAATAATATATTATCTTGTTTAGCTAAAAAATGTGGCTTTTACAATCTGCATTTACAACAAGAAGCTTTAAACTGGAGGTGTCGGTGCTTTGAGTGTGAGCGACGCAGTGTGAAGGGGAAACATTTGGATGTTTTAGATCAATATTACAATTTAAATAGAACAAAATGTAAAATATGAATCTATATGTGTGAAATATGATGATCCATCCAATACCAGGTCAGTCATAGAAACACATCATGAGTTTTGTGTTGAACTATTTTAAGTTGGCCATCATTATTTTCTTTCAACCTCTGCTTGAACTAATATGAAGAGTAAATGTATCTGCAGAAAACCTAAAGTATGAACTGTGTATTACAAAAATATAAACAAAATGATATTATTAAATTATTAAAATTTAGAAGTAAATATTACATTTTAAAAACAGCACTTTTATCCAAACACAGCGTTCTCTCTTTTTCTTGCGTTCTCTCTTTTTTTCTCTTTTTTTTTGGTATCGCATAAAACATACTTAAAGATGTAGATTTGTACATTAGGTGGCGGTAAATAAGACTTAATGGAGACCAACCGCCATAAAACACCACGGAAGAAGAAGTATTGATATATCAATATATTTGGTATCATTCTCACTACTTGTCTGTTGTTTCTTCAGGATATTCTAAACACTTCAAGTATTTTAACTACGGATGAGACAAAGACATCGTGGGAAAGACTTAACAATAAAACATACAAGCCGTTTACAAGAAGAAGTGCGGTGAATCCACGCATTGCAGCCAGCTCCAGATTTTTAAATAACATTGAAATGTTTGCAGATAAATATGTGGATCGATCTGGTTTTCTCGCAACAGATTTGATATCGTTTCATAAGACTGTCTTCAGTGACTCTTTCGATGGAGACTACAATGGCTCAGTGCCAATGCAAATACCAGAATCTGGGCAACAAGACAAGGAAATGACAGTGTTGACTTTTGAATCCTTGCATAATGTTCTTCCACCAATAGACAAATATAACTCAACCCATACATCTATTAATGCTAAAGTTGTCCTTGTCCAATCCAAGGGAGTTGACAATGTGACCTTCAAGTTTGACCTCCAAAAGAATTCTTTTTTCTGGCATCAGTGTGTATTTTGGAACTTCAGCCTGTGGGATAACTCTGGAGGATGGGACGACGAGGGCTGTACTCTGGTTCATAGATCGAGCTCGTCAGTAGTTTGCCAGTGCAACCACCTGACCTCATTCTCAGTCCTTTCTGAGTTGGATTATTACAAGATATTGATTGTTTTCTTGGTGATATGCCTTATAATTGAAGCTGTTGTTTGGAAAAAGATCCGAAAGTCAAGAATGTCCTACATGCGCCACGTTAGCATCGTCAACGTCGCCGTTTCCTTGCTCTGTGGCGAAATCTGGCTCTTAATTGACGTTCTTATGTTTGCACTAGAAAACAAACCTTTGTGCACTGCAGCCACTTTTTTCACCCATTTCTTTTACTTGGCTCTTTTCTTTTGGATGTTAGCATCCGGCCTGCTGCTGCTCCACCGTAGCATCAGCATAGTTCAGGTGAGAAGAGGAACCATGTTGGCCATTGGCTTTTCCATTGGATACGGAGCACCTTTAATCATAGCTGTTGTGACTATAGCTGTCACTGGTAAAGAAGAGGATTACACATTACACTATATCTTTTTGCTTCACAAGCTGCCGTCTGAAGTTGTTCTGGCATTTGTGTTCCCGGCATTGACAGTTGTGGCGATAAACTTCTTCATCTTGTGTGTGTTCAGCTACAAACTTTTCCAAAGTATGAAATCAACAAACGAAGCAAATGCTGATGAAAAACCTGTCCTTGTAGAGATGATGCGCTGGCTGGCCTTCCTTGCTCCTTTCATTTTTTTTGGATTAACATGGTGTCTCGGACTGGGAGTAATGCTGGACAAAAGGGATGACGACACAAGATATTGTGTTTGTGTCTCATTTGCCGTCTTCAATTCCTCCCAGGTAATTGTATGCACGATTATTACAGCCAGATGAGAGTCATTTCAGTTTATTAAGTTTCAATATTTAAGACATTTCAAAGCAAGACAATAGAACCTATACAATTACAAAACGTTTTTACAAATTTGCATTATTTACACTTTTTTTGTCATACATTTTTGGTGTTTTAAGAAAATGTGCACATTTTAATTCCACCATTCTTGATAACAGAGGTCTGCTTTATTTAGTTACATTTGCCCTGCACAATTTTGGAAAAGTTACAAATATAGTCATTGCGATTAGATTTGCAATATATAAATTAGGATTAGACAATTCAAACAACTTTAGAAACATTTGAGTAAAGACTGAAATATGTCAGAATCTGTATCTGCACCAGACGACAGCTGCAACCCTTTTTCAATAAAAGGATCAATAAAATAATAATAAAAGGACAGATCTTTTGCTTTTTGCAGAGGACATTCTTTTATCTCAATAGTTCAATTTGCGAGTAAATTGTTCAGCCCTATCACTGCGTAACTTTTCTGGCACCTCCATCTGCTCATCTCCATGGAGACAAGCAGAGGGTGAACCCACAGACATTCATAGACACAAAATTCTTGATTTCTTGACTGATGCTACTTATTTATGTCATTTATCTGGTCTCCTCACTTAAAAGAGGATGTTTAATGTATAATGTATGTATAATGTCCTCTTACAGTTGGTTAGCCTTTAGCTCAGATTTTACACGGTAATTATTAGAAGCAAAACATTTACACACCCAACAGTTACTTTTAACAAGGCTTTGACTTCACCTGGAGGTGCTCAATGTTTTTCTACAGGTTGAAACATGTTGCAGGCTAATGCTAACAGCTATGCAAAATGTACAGGTGTCTGATCCTCAGATGTGGAGTCTATTCATTTATAACATAACTGTAACATTCACTAAAACTTACGCTTTTAAATGTGCTAAAAATCCTTGAAACTTCAGTTGTGGCTCATGTCGCGTCATAACAACCGTATCAAGTAAAGTTGTGATCATTGTTGTCGTCATGATAATGTCAGATCGTGAAAGATGATAGAATGTGTTGATGCTCCATTGGGAGAAATATGTTTCCATAGTTATGCACAGTCAAACTTTTTAATATTATGTATTCACTTAACAATGTGTTAAATCTTTTAAGGGGCTGTTTTTACTGCTATTTGGAACTCTCCTGGACAAAAAGGTATGATCACATGTTTCTTGAATTGCAATGCCGCTGTGTTCACAGAGAAGGAAATGTTAATATTACTGTTATTTTAAAGGTGCGCCAGGAATTAAAGGCCAAATCTACATGTTCAGTGGCAACAAGAGTAAGAAAAGTGTTTTTATTGACTATTCAAGCAGTGTATTCTTATGAGATATGCATGATTTAGTTTGATTTCAGAGCACATCTGGTGGACAGACTTCATCATCACGTGTATTGGACTTTTTCAGAAACAGGATGAGAAGGTGGCGAGGTATAACACAGCATTAAATATTATACCCATTATATCTTATTATTATATTTCAATATTGCAAGAAATATGGATTTGTGATGTTTTTCTCCTCAGATTGTTGCAATATATCGCCCAATCAGGATTCTTCAGTCTCTAATACATGATGCATGACTTAGCAATAGTTTTTCCACATATTCATGATATGGATTTTTGTGTTTCTTGTGGAGGATCATTTTATAACCATGTGTTTTCTGCCCAAGATGTTTTAGCAAAACCTGGTTAAACTTTATATTACATAACACTTTGTAGGGTATTATTACTAGTACAAGTACTGTAAGGTTATTCATGTCCTTCCACTTGTGAAAGAGGGCGGGGCATTCAAGGTTGAGGGAATACCATATATTAACTTTACTAAATTGTATTAAACTGTAATGAAGGGAATGCCGTATATTAACTTTACTAAATTGTATTAAACTGTACTTTGATATAATAACTGACTTATGCTTGGACTATGAAGGGTTTAGTTCCATCTCACGCTGGCACACTCCACATTCTTGCTCTATTGCGCTCTTCTTGATAAGACACAGGAGGACCCCTTCTTGGCAGAACAAACTCAAGGACAACTCCATATAAGGCGACAGCGACGAATGGAAAAGTACTGACGAGAAACGCCAACCTTCAACAAACGAGGCGTCACCCTTCATAATACGCCCCACATGAACATGTATAAATGTACGAGCAGAGCAGGGACCCACGCCGACACATTCCATAGGGTCAGAGGGTGAGCGCTCTGTTATCTCTGTATTAGAATTGTACTGACAGGGATTAAACATTTGATTCATTTGAACTGTTTTTGATTCATGCCTTTTCTTTCATAAACGAGCACGACAACAATATCGATTAAAGAATTGTTCAAGATTTAAAACATGACACACTGCATAAGCGTGGGTATGTTTGTTATCATATTTTAAGAGTAAGTTGGGGCACCAGCCGTATATTCAGCATTTGACAATTCTATAATCCAGATCTAAATTATTAAAAATGTATTTGCTCGTTGATCTGAAGGTTTGTGAGAACGTAACTGTGACATTGAGCCCTTTTCTGGAAATGACTGAACACTTTACCAAATGTGGTTTATGAAGATTTAATGACCAAATAATTAAACAGATAAATATGAATTAGGAATATGCAAATGAGTTGATAACAGATGGAAACACTAGACATGATGGTTCTAGATCGATCTAGGTGTGTTAGAGTTAATTCTAAGATGATATTATCAGTCTGTGAAGAGCATTTATACGAACAAAGCCAGAAGCTGTGATCCTGTGGTGTCCGGGGGCCCGCGTGGTGTCCGAGGGCCCGCGTGGTGTCCGGGGGCCCGCGTGGTGTCGGTCCGGGGGCCCGTGTGGTGTCCGGGGACCCGCGTGGTGTCGGTCCGGGGGCCCGTGTGGTGTCCGGGGACCCGCGTGGTGTCGGTCCGGGGGCCCGCGTGGTGTCCGGGGGGGCCCGCGTGGTGTCCGGGGGGGCCCGCGTGGTGTCCGGGGGCCCGCGTGGTGTCCGGGGGGGCCCGCGTGGTGTCCGGGGGCCCGTGTGGTGTCCGGGGGCCCGCGTGGGGCCCGCGTGGTGTCCGGGGGCCCGCGTGGGGCCCGCGTGGTGTCCGGGGGCCCGCGTGGGGCCCGCGTGGTGTCCGGGGGCCCGCGTGGGTTAACGGTTTGCAGGGTTTAGGATAAAGTGCATGTGTCACAAACATCTCCAGCGACAAAGACATTTCCAGGATTTCAAACAAAGGCAAAGAAAACAACAGAAAATGGATTATTTTAAGATTTTTGCCATAAACTGTAATGATAAGAAATGGTAGAGAAAAGAAGAAAAAGAAAAGGATTTCCCCCTCGTTAGTTTGAGCTCGTTAGTTTGAGCTCGTTAGTTTGAGCTCGTTAGTTTGAGCTCGTTAGTTTGAGCTCGTTAGTTTGAGCTCGTTAGTTTGAGCTCGTTAGTTTGAGCTCGTTAGATGAGACGTGTGGATGGAGTAAATCATTATATTGATCAGAAATAGTTCAGCCTCGACCTGGACCAGACCTAATGTAACAGCACGTTCAGGGTGCAGAGGAGGAGGAGGGGAGGAGGAGGATGAGAGGGATGCAGAGGAGGAGGAGGGGAGGAGGAGGATGAGAGGGATGCAGAGGAGGAGGAGGGGAGGAGGAGGATGAGAGGGATGCAGAGGAGGAGGAGGGGAGGAGGAGGATGAGAGGGATGCAGAGGAGGAGGAGGGGAGGAGGAGGATGAGAGGGATGCAGAGGAGGAGGAGGGGAGGAGGAGGATGAGAGGGATGCAGAGGAGGAGGAGGGGAGGAGGAGGATGAGAGGGATGCAGAGGAGGAGGAGGGGAGGAGGAGGATGAGAGGGATGCAGAGGAGGAGGAGGGGAGGAGGAGGATGAGAGGGATGCAGAGGAGGAGGAGGGGAGGAGGAGGATGAGAGGGATGCAGAGGAGGAGGAGGAGGGTCGCAGTACGGTCTGAACCGCCCGAGCCAACCGCATGAGGGCTTAAATGAGTCCTCTGTCCTTAGCTCCTCCTTCTCGGCCAGGAACACCGACAAAAACCTCCTTAGGAAAAAGTAGAAACCTGGAGGAGCTCCGTGTGAAGCGGGGGTCCGACTCTCACAGGCCGCCGCCCGGCTCGGGTGCGTTGGTCGAGCTGGGGGGAGGTGCCAAGGCGTGGTCGTCGATGCAGGTGGAGTCAGGTCTTCCAGGTGAACTTACGCAGGCTTCATCCTTTTTTGGTCTGATAAAGAACCACTGGTCCTGCTCCAGAGGCTTCGTCGCTCCAGAGGCTTCGTCGCACCAGAGGCTTCGTCGCTCCAGAGGCTTCGTCGCTCCAGAGGCTTCGTCGCTCCAGAGGTTTCGTCGCTCCAGAGGCTTCGTCGCTCCAGAGGCTTCGTCGCACCAGAGGCTTCGTCGCTCCAGAGGCTTCGTCGCACCAGAGGCTTCGTCGCTCCAGAGGCTTCGTGGCTCCAGAGGCTTCGTCGCTCCAGAGGCTTCGTCGCACCAGAGGCTTCGTCGCACCAGAGGCTTCGTGGCTCCAGAGGCTTCGTCGCACCAGAGGCTTCGTCGCACCAGAGGCTTCGTGGCTCCAGAGGCTTCGTCGCTCCAGAGGCTTCGTCGCTCCAGAGGCTTCGTCGCTCCAGAGGTTTCGTCGCTCCAGAGGCTTCGTCGCACCAGAGGCTTCGTGGCTCCAGAGGCTTCGTCGCTCCAGAGGCTTCGTCGCTCCAGAGGCTTCGTGGCTCCAGAGGCTTCGTCGCACCAGAGGCTTCGTCGCTCCAGAGGCTTCGTCGCTCCAGAGGCTTCGTCGCTCCAGAGGTTTCGTCGCTCCAGAGGCTTCGTCGCACCAGAGGCTTCGTCGCTCCAGAGGCTTCGTCGCTCCAGAGGCTTCGTCGCTCCAGAGGTTTCGTCGCTCCAGAGGCTTCGTCGCTCCAGAGGCTTCGTCGCTCCAGAGGCTTCGTCGCTCCAGAGGCTTCGTGGCTCCAGAGGCTTCGTGGCTCCAGAGGCTTCGTTGCACCAGAGGCTTCGTCGCACCAGAGGCTTCGTCGCACCAGAGGCTTCGTCGCACCAGAGGCTTCGTCGTTCCAAAAATTGTTTGTGTTTTTATTTCCTCTTCATGTAGTAATTGTTACTCTGCTCTATAAGTGACAGTTATAGTTATATATTATACTTATAGTTATATATTATACTTATAGTTATATATTATACTTATAGTTATATATTATACTTATATCTATAAGTGACAGTGACACTGAGATGTTTGATTTGCTCTTTTCAATCTGATATTTTATAAAGTGTAAAACGTCATTTTATGTCAAATATATTTTCTCACAAACTGTATCTGCCTCTAACTCATTGTATGATGTTATTGTATCATCATTAGCAAAAGTGGAAATAAAGTGTGTTTACTTAATTAATTCAGTTGTAAATGTGTATTTAAAACATGTATTCATACAGTCAATGTTAAAGATTCAATTTTGGACATTTAAAAAAAACAAAAACAGGGTCATGTCCAATAGCGCCCCCTATAGTCTGCACCATCAGCCGCCACTGTTTGTTTCCTATTCATAATGTTCAATTGTTTCTAGGCGGTGGCAGTTGTGGAAGACGTGACACCAGGAACGTCCCCCACCAGTGTGGTCTTGATGGACGCTTTGCGGTTCAAAATGCAGCAGCAAGATTACTAACAGGAACAAAAAGAAGAGAGCACATTACGCCAGTGCTGAAGTCTCTTCACTGGCTCCTGTTGAGTTTAGAATCAAATTCAAAATTCTACTCTTGACCTACAAAGCCATAAATGACATGGCCCCATCCTACCTCAAAGATGCTATAGAACCATATCATCCAAACAGAGCTCTTCGCTCTCAGAATGCCGGCCTTCTGGTGGTGCCAAGAGTCTCTAAAAGTACTGTAGGAGGTAGAGCTCCTGTGTTATGGAATCAGCTCCCGACCCATGTTAAATATGCTGACACAGTCTCTTCATTTAAGTCCAGGCTTAAAACGTTCCTCTTCGAAATCGCTTATGGTCAGAGTAGTTAGGAACAGAAACATAAACCCACAGCTTTAGCTACGCTGCCCTAGGAGCAACTGTGCTGGGGGAAGTATGACAGCTTGAACTCTGTCCTCTTCTTCTGACTTATTCTATCAAACAATATTTATTTTTTAATTCCACTTGCAAACTGTTCACCGCCTTCTTTTTCTTTTTCTCACTCCTGAGGACCTGTGGACCCAGATGTCCCTCTCCTGGTGAAGTGTCCCTGCCCCGTGTGGACGGTCCCTCATCTGCCTGAGGAGTGGGTCCAGCTCCAGTGTCTCCCTCACGTCTGTGAGAGTCACATCCTCCTTCACTGGAACTAACACAGGGACATACTTTTCCCAAGGAGGTTTTTTGTAGTTTTTCCTGCAGAAGGAGGAGCTAAGGACAGAGGGAGGAGCTAAGGACAGAGGGAGGAGCTAAGGACAGAGGACTCTGGGACATCGTCCCTCGCCACCACAGACATTGTTGATTCATTTCTCCCTGTGGCCCTCAGAGGCAACTGTTGTTGTGATTTTGGGCCTTACAAAAATAAATTGATTTGATTTGAATTGATTTGCTGGAGGACAAGGCTTGTTTTTTATTCTTGTTTTTGAATGAAGTTTGTACAGAATGAAATGTAATATATATTTGTTTGTTGCTGCAGGTGTGAGATGTGGAGGAGACCCCAGGGATGTGACAGACCAGGCAAGCTAATATGGTTTAAATTATACTTTTATTTCATTTTTTTTATCTTATAACATTTAGCAAAACACATGGAACAAAACAGGACCAAAGAGAAAATCATTGCTTTATTGTATTTCTTTTTGCCCTGTTTTTAGACTGATTATATATGAAAAATAGATAATTCTGGCACATGTTTTTTAGTCCCTGAAATAAATGAGATATTAAAACATAAGTAAAAAGGTGACTTAAGACCTTTTCTCCACATATTGTTTGTATCTGAACAACATCAGCTCCAGACTCATGTTTGTGTCAGCTCAGCTTTAACAGTATGAGATAAACAAACAGTATGAGATAAACAAACAGTATGAGATAAACAAACAGAAGTGTTCAACATGTGACCTTTGGTCGTGAAGTGGTTTGTCTTTTTCTTTCTCTAGTCAGTCTTTTCTTTCACCGTCTGTTTCATTAAATTAAATAAATAAACAAATAAATAAGAAAACAACCACAATGATGCCTGAGCCAACTTGGCCAGAAATAAAATAATAATGAAATAAAAACTCCCATGAAAATAAAAGTGTTTGAGAAAACTGACCAATAGCGTCAGCTACAATTCTCAACTGTCTCAAAGCTTAAATCTATGTTATCTACAAAAGAAGTTAAGATGATCCGGACAAACAGGAGAGCCCACATCACACTGTTTTATGTCGAGTCCACTTCAAAGTCTTGGTTTTGACCCTTCGGGCGCTGCATGGACAGGCACCGTGTGAATAACTGACCTGATCAAAGCCTAAAGCTCGTCCAGGAGCCGTGTGAAGCACTTTGTTACTATATGTCTTTGAAAGACGCCGTACAACTACAATTTATTGATGTGTGATGTCTTATTTTACATCAAATCCACCACGTTCTTCGTGTCATTCCTAAATCCTCAAAATATTTGATGTGGTTGGAACCACCATTTTAATGACTGTCACTTCAACATGCTGTTGATCCTAACCTTAAGAACATTTCATTGTTAATATGGATTGAATGTATGTAACATGTCCCATGTTGTGTGTGTTTCAGTTTTGTGTGAAGGCTCCAGCTCTAAAAGAGCTGCGATGTCCTGTGGTCACTCCGTCCCCCCTCAGTCTCTCACAGACTGGTGTGATCGGCAGCTGGACGATGTGAGTCAAGACACATTTCACAGCTGCTTGTATCATGGACCCTAAGGCCTCATCTCCTAGTTCACTGCTTATGTTTCTTTACTTAAAGGGCAAAATACAGTTTGAGTGTGGCGTCTGCACGCTTGTGTGGCCTTTTGATGAAGTGTGTAGAATGGCTCTTCTGACAGACAAAGAGAAGAGCTCTTTTGAGGACAAACGATTTGAAAACCTGGCCTTCACTCGGCTGAATGCCAAACGTGTGAGTGTAACTTTCCTTCCTCCGACAGCGTCACGTTCTGTCAATAACCTGTGTGTGTGTCTCTTTCTACAGTGTCCCAGCTGCAAGTCTCTTACTATGAGAAAAAAACACAATAAGCTGTGTGTGCGCTGTCCCCAGTGCAAAGCCCAGAAAGGGACTGATTATATGTTCTGTTGGCAGTGTCTCAAAGAGTGGAAAGGCCCTACTTCTCGCACTGACACGTGTGATAATGAAGGCTGTGTCAATACAGAGCTACAAGCCCTTAAAACATGCCCTGAGATTGTATTTCAGTCTGTAAAAGAAGTGACAGGCTGTCCCTGCACTCGCGCATGTCCCACCTGTGGGACGCTGTCGCAGCACAACAGTGAGATGTGTAAGAACGTGGTGTGTCCTGGCTGCAAAGTGGAGTTCTGCTTTGTGTGTCTGGAAATCACTAAAGAATGTTTGAAGACCAGTGGATATTTTGATCCTTGTTCCAAAGGCGTGGCTCCCAGACAGACCTCCATCCCAACCAAAGATTAGTCTTGATTTAAATCAGTAAATCCCGGGTGATACTGACGTTTCTTTTTATTATTATTTTTTACAATTGATTGATCAGATCTTGATAGGATTTAGCCCCAGTCATATCACTGAGCATTAAACCTCCTGAATCGTCATCTCTCAGTCGTATCATTTATTGTGTCAGATCAAAGTAACTGCTTCTTGTATTGCTCTGATTTGCACTTGTATTAACTCGTCTCATTTGGGTATTTGAGTCATTCTGAAACTCAAAGTACAACTGGATTAACCTGTTTTGATGTTTTGTTGATACTGCCTGGGCTGCAATGGGACGGGGCGTGTCATGGGACGGGGCGTGTCATGGGACGGCGTGTCATGGGACGGCGTGTCATGGGACGGGGCGTCATGGGACGGCGTGTCATGGGACGGCGTGTCATGGGACGGCGTGTCATGGGACGGGGCGTGTCATGGGACGGCGTGTCATGGGACGGGGCGTGTCATGGGACGGCGTGTCATGGGACGGCGTGTCATGGGACGGGGCGTGTCATGGGACGGGGCGTGTCATGGGACGGCGTGTCATGGGACGGGGCGTGTCATGGGACGGCGTGTCATGGGACGGCGTGTCATGGGACGGGGCGTGTCATGGGACGGCGTGTCATGGGACGGCGTGTCATGGGACGGGGCGTGTCATGGGACGGCGTGTCATGGGACGGCGTGTCATGGGACGGGGCGTGTCATGGGACGGCGTGTCATGGGACGGGGCGTGTCATGGGACGGCGTGTCATGGGACGGCGTGTCATGGGACGGCGTGTCATGGGACGGGGCGTGTCATGGGACGGGGCGTGTCATGGGACGGGGCGTGTCATGGGACGGCGTGTCATGGGACGGCGTGTCATGGGACGGGGCGTGTCATGGGACGGCGTGTCATGGGACGGCGTGTCATGGGACGGGGCGTGTCATGGGACGGGGCGTGTCATGGGACGGCGTGTCATGGGACGGCGTGTCATGGGACGGCGTGTCATGGGACGGCGTGTCATGGGACGGGGCGTGTCATGGGACGGCGTGTCATGGGACGGGGCGTGTCATGGGACGGCGTGTCATGGGACGGCGTGTCATGGGACGGGGCGTGTCATGGGACGGCGTGTCATGGGACGGCGTGTCATGGGACGGGGCGTGTCATGGGACGGCGTGTCATGGGACGGCGTGTCATGGGACGGGGCGTGTCATGGGACGGGGCGTGTCATGGGACGGGGCGTGTCATGGGACGGCGTGTCATGGGACGCGTGTCATGGGACGGGGCGTGTCATGGGACGGGGCGTGTCATGGGACGGCGTGTCATGGGACGGGGCGTGTCATGGGACGGCGTGTCATTGGACGGCGTGTCATGGGACGGCGTGTCATGGGACGGCGTGTCATGGGACGGGGCGTGTCATGGGACGGCGTGTCATGGGACGGCGTGTCATGGGACGGGGCGTGTCATGGGACGGGGCGTGTCATGGGACGGCGTGTCATGGGACGGGGCGTGTCATGGGACGGCGTGTCATGGGACGGCGTGTCATGGGACGGCGTGTCATGGGACGGCGTGTCATGGGACGGGGCGTGTCATGGGACAGGGCGTGTAATGGGACGGCGTGTCATGGGACGGCGTGTCATGGGACGGCGTGTCATGGGACGGGGCGTGTCATGGGACGGCGTGTCATGGGACGGCGTGTCATGGGACGGCGTGTCATGGGACGGGGCGTGTCATGGGACGGCGTGTCATGGGACGGCGTGTCATGGGACGGGGCGTGTCATGGGACAGGGCGTGTCATGGGACGGCGTGTCATGGGACGGCGTGTCATGGGACGGGGCGTGTCATGGGACGGCGTGTCATGGGACGGCGTGTCATGGGACGGCGTGTCATGGGACGTGTCATGGGACGTGTCATGGGACGTGTCATGGGACGGCGTGTCATGGGACGGCGTGTCATGGGGACGGGGCGTGTCATGGGACGGCGTGTCATGGGACGGCGTGTCATGGGACGGGGCGTGTCATGGGACGGGGCGTGTCATGGGACGGCGTGTCATGGGACGGGGCGTGTCATGGGACGGGGCGTGTCATGGGACGGGGCGTGTCATGGGACGGCGTGTCATGGGACGCGTGTCATGGGACGTGTCATGGGACGTGTCATGGGACGTGTCATGGGACGTGTCATGGGACGGCGTGTCATGGGACGGCGTGTCATGGGGACGGGGCGTGTCATGGGACGGCGTGTCATGGGACGGGGCGTGTCATGGGACGGGGCGTGTCATGGGACGGGGCGTGTCATGGGACGGGGCGTGTCATGGGACGGCGTGTCATGGGACGGCGTGTCATGGGACGGGGCGTGTCATGGGACGGGGCGTGTCATGGGACGGCGTGTCATGGGACGCGTGTCATGGGACGGGGCGTGTCATGGGACGGGGCGTGTCATGGGACGGCGTGTCATGGGACGGGGCGTGTCATGGGACGGCGTGTCATGGGACGGCGTGTCATGGGACGGCGTGTCATGGGACGGCGTGTCATGGGACGGGGCGTGTCATGGGACGGCGTGTCATGGGACGGCGTGTCATGGGACGGGGCGTGTCATGGGACGGGGCGTGTCATGGGACGGCGTGTCATGGGACGGCGTGTCATGGGACGGCGTGTCATGGGACGGGGCGTGTCATGGGACGGCGTGTCATGGGACGGCGTGTCATGGGACGGCGTGTCATGGGACGGCGTGTCATGGGACGGGGCGTGTCATGGGACGGCGTGTCATGGGACAGGGCGTGTCATGGGACGGGGCGTGTCATGGGACGGCGTGTCATGGGACGGCGTGTCATGGGACGGGGCGTGTCATGGGACGGGGCGTGTCATGGGACGGCGTGTCATGGGACGGCGTGTCATGGGACGGCGTGTCATGGGACGGGGCGTGTCATGGGACGGCGTGTCATGGGACGGCGTGTCATGGGACGGCGTGTCATGGGACGGCGTGTCATGGGACGGGGCGTGTCATGGGACAGGGCGTGTAATGGGACGGCGTGTCATGGGACGGCGTGTCATGGGACGGCGTGTCATGGGACGGGGCGTGTCATGGGACGGCGTGTCATGGGACGGCGTGTCATGGGACGGCGTGTCATGGGACGGGGCGTGTCATGGGACGGCGTGTCATGGGACGGCGTGTCATGGGACGGGGCGTGTCATGGGACGGCGCGTGTCATGGGACGGGGCGTGTCATGGGACGGGGCGTGTCATGGGACGGCGTGTCATGGGACGGGGCGTGTCATGGGACGGCGTGTCATGGGACGGCGTGTCATGGGACGGGGCGTGTCATGGGACGGCGTGTCATGGGACGGCGTGTCATGGGACGGCGTGTCATGGGACGGCGTGTCATGGGACGGGGCGTGTCATGGGACGGCGTGTCATGGGACGGCGTGTCATGGGACGGGGCGTGTCATGGGACGGGGCGTGTCATGGGACGGGGCGTGTCATGGGACGGCGTGTCATGGGACGGGGCGTGTCATGGGACGGGGCGTGTCATGGGACGGCGTGTCATGGGACGCGTGTCATGGGACGTGTCATGGGACGTGTCATGGGACGTGTCATGGGACGGCGTGTCATGGGACGGCGTGTCATGGGGACGGGGCGTGTCATGGGACGGCGTGTCATGGGACGGCGTGTCATGGGACGGGGCGTGTCATGGGACGGGGCGTGTCATGGGACGGGGCGTGTCATGGGACGGCGTGTCATGGGACGGCGTGTCATGGGACGGGGCGTGTCATGGGACGGGGCGTGTCATGGGACGGCGTGTCATGGGACGCGTGTCATGGGACGGGGCGTGTCATGGGACGGGGCGTGTCATGGGACGGCGTGTCATGGGACGGGGCGTGTCATGGGACGGGGCGTGTCATGGGACGGGGCGTGTCATGGGACGGCGTGTCATGGGACGCGTGTCATGGGACGGGGCGTGTCATGGGACAGGGCGTGTCATGGGACGGCGTGTCATGGGACGGGGCGTGTCATGGGACGGCGTGTCATGGGACGGCGTGTCATGGGACGGCGTGTCATGGGACGTGTCATGGGACGTGTCATGGGACGTGTCATGGGACGGCGTGTCATGGGACGGCGTGTCATGGGGACGGGGCGTGTCATGGGACGGCGTGTCATGGGACGGCGTGTCATGGGACGGGGCGTGTCATGGGACGGGGCGTGTCATGGGACGGCGTGTCATGGGACGGGGCGTGTCATGGGACGGGGCGTGTCATGGGACGGGGCGTGTCATGGGACGGCGTGTCATGGGACGGGGCGTGTCATGGGACAGGGCGTGTCATGGGACGGCGTGTCATGGGACGGCGTGTCATGGGACGGGGCGTGTCATGGGACAGGGCGTGTCATGGGACGGCGTGTCATGGGACGGCGTGTCATGGGACGGCGTGTCATGGGACGGCGTGTCATGGGACGGGGCGTGTCATGGGACGGCGTGTCATGGGACGGCGTGTCATGGGGACGGGGCGTGTCATGGGACGGCGTGTCATGGGACGGCGTGTCATGGGACGGGGCGTGTCATGGGACGGGGCGTGTCATGGGACGGCGTGTCATGGGACGGGGCGTGTCATGGGACGGGGCGTGTCATGGGACGGGGCGTGTCATGGGACGGCGTGTCATGGGACGGCGTGTCATGGGACGGGGCGTGTCATGGGACAGGGCGTGTCATGGGACGGCGTGTCATGGGACGGCGTGTCATGGGACGGGGCGTGTCATGGGACGGCGTGTCATGGGACGGCGTGTCATGGGACGGCGTGTCATGGGACGTGTCATGGGACGTGTCATGGGACGTGTCATGGGACGGCGTGTCATGGGACGGCGTGTCATGGGGACGGGGCGTGTCATGGGACGGCGTGTCATGGGACGGCGTGTCATGGGACGGGGCGTGTCATGGGACGGGGCGTGTCATGGGACGGGGCGTGTCATGGGACGGCGTGTCATGGGACGGCGTGTCATGGGACGGGGCGTGTCATGGGACGGGGCGTGTCATGGGACGGCGTGTCATGGGACGCGTGTCATGGGACGGGGCGTGTCATGGGACGGGGCGTGTCATGGGACGGGGCGTGTCATGGGACGCGTGTCATGGGACGCGTGTCATGGGACGTGTCATGGGACGTGTCATGGGACGGCGTGTCATGGGACGGCGTGTCATGGGGACGGGGCGTGTCATGGGACGGCGTGTCATGGGACGGCGTGTCATGGGACGGGGCGTGTCATGGGACGGGGCGTGTCATGGGACGGCGTGTCATGGGACGGCGTGTCATGGGACGGCGTGTCATGGGACGGGGCGTGTCATGGGACAGGGCGTGTAATGGGACGGCGTGTCATGGGACGGCGTGTCATAGGACGGCGTGTCATGGGACGGGGCGTGTCATGGGACGGCGTGTCATGGGACGGCGTGTCATGGGACGGCGTGTCATGGGACGGCGTGTCATGGGACGTGTCATGGGACGGCGTGTCATGGGAAGGCGTGTCATGGGAGGGCGTGTCATGGGACGGCGTGTCATGGGACGGGGCGTGTCATGGGACGGCGTGTCATGGGACGGCGTGTCATGGGACGGGGCGTGTCATGGGACGGGGCGTGTCATGGGACGGCGTGTCATGGGACGGCGTGTCATGGGACGGGGCGTGTCATGGGACGGCGTGTCATTGGACGCGTGTCATGGGACGTGTCATGGGACGTGTCATGGGACGTGTCATGGGACGGCGTGTCATGGGACGGCGTGTCATGGGGACGGGGCGTGTCATGGGACGGCGTGTCATGGGACGGCGTGTCATGGGACGGGGCGTGTCATGGGACGGGGCGTGTCATGGGACGGGGCGTGTCATGGGACGGCGTGTCATGGGACGGCGTGTCATGGGACGGGGCGTGTCATGGGACGGGGCGTGTCATGGGACGGCGTGTCATGGGACGCGTGTCATGGGACGGGGCGTGTCATGGGACGGGGCGTGTCATGGGACGGCGTGTCATGGGACGGGGCGTGTCATGGGACGGGGCGTGTCATGGGACGGGGCGTGTCATGGGACGGCGTGTCATGGGACGGCGTGTCATGGGACGGGGCGTGTCATGGGACAGGGCGTGTCATGGGACGGCGTGTCATGGGACGGCGTGTCATGGGACGGGGCGTGTCATGGGACGGCGTGTCATGGGACGGCGTGTCATGGGACGGCGTGTCATGGGACGTGTCATGGGACGTGTCATGGGACGTGTCATGGGACGGCGTGTCATGGGGACGGGGCGTGTCATGGGACGGCGTGTCATGGGACGGCGTGTCATGGGACGGCGTGTCATGGGACGGGGCGTGTCATGGGACGGGGCGTGTCATGGGACGGCGTGTCATGGGACGGGGCGTGTCATGGGACGGGGCGTGTCATGGGACGGGGCGTGTCATGGGACGGCGTGTCATGGGACGGCGTGTCATGGGACGGCGTGTCATGGGACGGGGCGTGTCATGGGACAGGGCGTGTCATGGGACGGCGTGTCATGGGACGGCGTGTCATGGGACGGGGCGTGTCATGGGACGGCGTGTCATGGGACGGCGTGTCATGGGACGGCGTGTCATGGGACGTGTCATGGGACGTGTCATGGGACGTGTCATGGGACGGCGTGTCATGGGACGGCGTGTCATGGGGACGGGGCGTGTCATGGGACGGCGTGTCATGGGACGGCGTGTCATGGGACGGGGCGTGTCATGGGACGGGGCGTGTCATGGGACGGGGCGTGTCATGGGACGGCGTGTCATGGGACGGCGTGTCATGGGACGGGGCGTGTCATGGGACGGGGCGTGTCATGGGACGGCGTGTCATGGGACGCGTGTCATGGGACGGGGCGTGTCATGGGACGGGGCGTGTCATGGGACGGGGCGTCTCATGGGACGGCGTGTCATGGGACGTGTCATGGGACGGCGTGTCATGGGACGGCGTGTCATGGGACGGCGTGTCATGGGACGGCGTGTCATGGGACGGGGCGTGTCATGGGACGGCGTGTCATGGGACGGCGTGTCATGGGACGGGGCGTGTCATGGGACGGGGCGTGTCATGGGACGGTGCGTGTCATGGGACGGCGTGTCATGGGACGGCGTGTCATGGGACGGGGCGTGTCATGGGACGGGGCGTGTCATGGGACGGCGTGTCATGGGACGCGTGTCATGGGACGGGGCGTGTCATGGGACGGGGCGTGTCATGGGACGGCGTGTCATGGGACGGCGTGTCATGGGACGGGGCGTGTCATGGGACAGGGCGTGTCATGGGACGGCGTGTCATGGGACGGGGCGTGTCATGGGACGGGGCGTGTCATGGGACGGGGCGTGTCATGGGACGGCGCGTGTATCATGGGACGGGGCGTGTCATGGGACGGCGTGTCATGGGACGGGGCGTGTCATGGGACGGCGTGTCATGGGACGGCGTGTCATGGGACGGGGCGTGTCATGGGACGGCGCGTGTATCATGGGACGGGGCGTGTCATGGGACGGCGTGTCATGGGACGGGGCGTGTCATGGGACGCGGCGTCTCATGGGACGGCGTGTCATGGGACGTGTCATGGGACGGCGTGTCATGGGACGGCGTGTCATGGGACGGCGTGTCATGGGACGGCGTGTCATGGGACGGGGCGTGTCATGGGACGGCGTGTCATGGGACGGCGTGTCATGGGACGGGGCGTGTCATGGGACGGGGCGTGTCATGGGACGGTGCGTGTCATGGGACGGCGTGTCATGGGACGGCGTGTCATGGGACGGGGCGTGTCATGGGACGGGGCGTGTCATGGGACGGCGTGTCATGGGACGCGTGTCATGGGACGGGGCGTGTCATGGGACGGGGCGTGTCATGGGACGGCGTGTCATGGGACGGCGTGTCATGGGACGGGGCGTGTCATGGGACAGGGCGTGTCATGGGACGGCGTGTCATGGGACGGGGCGTGTCATGGGACGGCGTGTCATGGGACGGCGTGTCATGGGACGGCGTGTCATGGGACGGGGCGTGTCATGGGACGGCATGTCATGGGACGGCGTGTCATGGGACGGCGTGTCATGGGACGGGGCGTGTCATGGGACGGCGCGTGTATCATGGGACGGGGCGTGTCATGGGACGGCGTGTCATGGGACGGGGCGTGTCATGGGACGGCGCGTGTCATGGGACGGGGCGTGTCATGGGACGGGGCGTGTCATGGGACGGCGTGTCATGGGACGGGGCGTGTCATGGGACGGCGTGTCATGGGACGGCGTGTCATGGGACGGGGCGTGTCATGGGACGGCGTGTCATGGGACGGCGTGTCATGGGACGGCGTGTCATTGGACGGCGTGTCATGGGACGGCGTGTCATGGGACGGGGCGTGTCATGGGACGGCGTGTCATGGGACGGCGTGTCATGGGACGGCGTGTCATGGGACGGCGTGTCATGGGACGGGGCGTGTCATGGGACGGGGCGTGTCATGGGACGGCGTGTCATGGGACGGCGTGTCATGGGACGGGGCGTGTCATGGGACGGCGCGTGTCATGGGACGGGGCGTGTCATGGGACGGCGTGTCATGGGACGGGGCGTGTCATGGGACGGCGCGTGTCATGGGACGGGGCGTGTCATGGGACGGGGCGTGTCATGGGACGGCGTGTCATGGGACGGGGCGTGTCATGGGACGGCGTGTCATGGGACGGCGTGTCATGGGACGGGGCGTGTCATGGGACGGCGTATCATGGGACGGCGTGTCATGGGACGGCGTGTCATGGGACGTGTCATGGGACGGCGTGTCATGGGACGGCGTTTCATGGGACGGCGTGTCATGGGACGGGGCGTGTCATGGGACGGCGTCTCATGGGACGGCGTGTCATGGGACGGCGTGTCATGGGACGGGGCGTGTCATGGGACGGCGTGTCATGGGACGGCGCGTGTCATGGGACGGGGCGTGTCATGGGACGGCGTGTCATGGGACGGCGTGTCATGGGACGGGGCGTGTCATGGGACGGGGCGTGTCATGGGACGGGGCGTGTCATGGGACGGCGTGTCATGGGACGGCGTGTAATGGGACGGGGCGTGTCATGGGACGGCGCGTGTCATGGGACGGGGCGTGTCATGGGACGGGGCGTGTCATGGGACGGCGTGTCATGGGACGGGGCGTGTCATGGGACGGCGCGTGTCATGGGACGGGGCGTGTCATGGGACGGGGCGTGTCATGGGACGGCGTGTCATGGGACGGGGCGTGTCATGGGACGGCGTGTCATGGGACGGCGTGTCATGGGACGGGGCGTGTCATGGGACGGCGTGTCATGGGACGGCGTGTCATGGGACGGCGTGTCATGGGACGTGTCATGGGACGGCGTGTCATGGGACGGCGTGTCATGGGACGGCGTGTCATGGGACGGGGCGTGTCATGGGACGGCGTGTCATGGGACGGCGTGTCATGGGACGGCGTGTCATGGGACGGGGCGTGTCATGGGACGGCGTGTCATGGGACGCGTGTCATGGGACGGGGCGTGTCATGGGACGGGGCGTGTCATGGGACGGGGCGTGTCATGGGACGGCGCGTGTCATGGGACGGGGCGTGTCATGGGACGGGGCGTGTCATGGGACGGCGTGTCATGGGACGGGGCGTGTCATGGGACGGCGTGTCATGGGACGGCGTGTCATGGGACGGGGCGTGTCATGGGACGGCGTGTCATGGGACGGCGTGTCATGGGACGGCGTGTCATGGGACGTGTCATGGGACGGCGTGTCATGGGACGGCGTTTCATGGGACGGCGTGTCATGGGACGGGGCGTGTCATGGGACGGCGTGTCATGGGACGGCGTGTCATGGGACGGCGTGTCATGGGACGGGGCGTGTCATGGGACGGCGTGTCATGGGACGGCGCTTGTCATGGGACGGGGCGTGTCATGGGACGGCGTGTCATGGGACGGCGTGTCATGGGACGGGGCGTGTCATGGGACGGGGCGTGTCATGGGACGGGGCGTGTCATGGGACGGCGTGTCATGGGACGGCGTGTCATGGGACGGGGCGTGTCATGGGACGGCGCGTGTCATGGGACGGGGCGTGTCATGGGACGGCGTGTCATGGGACGGGGCGTGTCATGGGACGGCGCGTGTCATGGGACGGGGCGTGTCATGGGACGGGGCGTGTCATGGGACGGCGTGTCATGGGACGGGGCGTGTCATG
Organism: Eucyclogobius newberryi; assembly: GCF_026437365.1. Classification (NCBI taxonomy): domain Eukaryota; kingdom Metazoa; phylum Chordata; class Actinopteri; order Gobiiformes; family Gobiidae; genus Eucyclogobius; species Eucyclogobius newberryi. Next base: position 39,675,309 of record NW_027315735.1, on the reverse strand, counting down.
GGACGGCGTGTCATGGGACGGCGTGTCATGGGACGGGGCGTGTCATGGGACGGCGTGTCATGGGACGGCGTGTCATGGGACGGCGTGTCATGGGACGTGTCATGGGACGGCGTGTCATGGGACGGCGTGTCATGGGACGGCGTGTCATGGGACGGGGCGTGTCATGGGACGGCGTGTCATGGGACGGCGTGTCATGGGACGGCGTGTCATGGGACGGGGCGTGTCATGGGACGGCGTGTCATGGGACGCGTGTCATGGGACGGGGCGTGTCATGGGACGGGGCGTGTCATGGGACGGCGTGTCATGGGACGGCGTGTCATGGGACGGGGCGTGTCATGGGACGGGGCGTGTCATGGGACGGCGTGTCATGGGACGGCGTGTCATGGGACGGGGCGTGTCATGGGACGGGGCGTGTCATGGGACGGCGTGTCATGGGACGGGGCGTGTCATGGGACGGCGCGTGTCATGGGACGGGGCGTGTCATGGGACGGAGCGTGTCATGGGACGGCGTGTCATGGGACGGGGCGTGTCATGGGACGGCGTGTCATGGGACGGCGTGTCATGGGACGGGGCGTGTCATGGGACGGCGTGTCATGGGACGGCGTGTCATGGGACGGCGTGTCATGGGACGGCGTGTCATGGGACGTGTCATGGGACGGCGTGTCATGGGACGGCGTGTCATGGGACGGCGTGTCATGGGACGGGGCGTGTCATGGGACGGCGTGTCATGGGACGGCGTGTCATGGGACGGCGTGTCATGGGACGGGGCGTGTCATGGGACGGGGCGTGTCATGGGACGGGGCGTGTCATGGGACGGCGTGTCATGGGACGGGGCGTGTCATGGGACGGCGTGTCATGGGATGCGTGTCATGGGACGGGGCGTGTCATGGGACGGGGCGTGTCATGGGACGGCGTGTCATGGGACGGCGTGTCATGGGACGGGGCGTGTCATGGGACGGGGCGTGTCATGGGACGGGGCGTGTCATGGGACGGCGCGTGTCATGGGACGGGGCGTGTCATGGGACGGGGCGTGTCATGGGACGGCGTGTCATGGGACGGGGCGTGTCATGGGACGGCGTGTCATGGGACGGCGTGTCATGGGACGGGGCGTGTCATGGGACGGCGTGTCATGGGACGGCGTGTCATGGGACGGCGTGTCATGGGACGTGTCAAGGGACGGCGTGTCATGGGACGGCATGTCATGGGACGGCGTGTCATGGGACGGCGTGTCATGGGACGTGTCATGGGACGGCGTGTCATGGGACGGCGTTTCATGGGACGGCGTGTCATGGGACGGGGCGTGTCATGGGACGGCGTGTCATGGGACGGCGTGTCATGGGACGGCGTGTCATGGGACGGGGCGTGTCATGGGACGGCGTGTCATGGGACGGCGCGTGTCATGGGACGGGGCGTGTCATGGGACGGCGTGTCATGGGACGGCGTGTCATGGGACGGGGCGTGTCATGGGACGGCGTGTCATGGGACGGCGTGTCATGGGACGGGGCGTGTCATGGGACGGCGTGTCATGGGACGGCGTGTCATGGGACGGCGTGTCATGGTACGTGTCATGGGACGGCGTGTCATGGGACGGCGTGTCATGGGACGGCGTGTCATGGGACGGGGCGTTTCATGGGACGGCGTGTCATGGGACGGCGTGTCATGGGACGGCGTGTCATGGGACGGGGCGTGTCATGGGACGGGGCGTGTCATGGGACGGCGTGTCATGGGACGGGGCGTGTCATGGGACGGCGTGTCATGGGACGCGTGTCATGGGACGGGGCGTGTCATGGGACGGCGTGTCATGGGACGGGGCGTGTCATGGGACGGCGTGTCATGGGACGCGTGTCATGGGACGGGGCGTGTCATGGGACGGGGCGTGTCATGGGACGGGGCGTGTCATGGGACGGCGTGTCATGGGACGGGGCGTGTCATGGGACGGGGCGTGTCATTGGACGGGGCGTGTCATGGGACGGCGTGTCATGGGACGGGGCGTGTCATGGGACGGCGTGTCATGGGACGGGGCGTGTCATGGGACGGCGTGTCATGGGACGGGGCGTGTCATGGGACGGGGCGTGTCATGGGACGGCGTGTCATGGGACGGCGTGTCATGGGACGGGGCGTGTCATGGGACGGGGCGTGTCATGGGACGGCGTGTCATGGGACGGGGCGTGTCATGGGACGGCGCGTGTCATGGGACGGGGCGTGTCATGGGACGGGGCGTGTCATGGGACGGCGTGTCATGGGACGGGGCGTGTCATGGGACGGGGCGTGTCATGGGACGGCGTGTCATGGGACGGCGTGTCATGGGACGGGGCGTGTCATGGGACGGGGCGTGTCATGGGACGGGGCGTGTCATGGGACGGCGTGTCATGGGACGGGGCGTGTCATGGGACGGGGCGTGTCATGGGACGGGGCGTGTCATGGGACGGCGTGTCATGGGACGGGGCGTGTCATGGGACGGCGTGTCATGGGACGGGGCGTGTCATGGGACGGCGTGTCATGGGACGGGGCGTGTCATGGGACGGGGCGTGTCATGGGACGGCGTGTCATGGGACGGGGCGTGTCATGGGACGGGGCGTGTCATGGGACGGGGCGTGTCATGGGACGGCGTGTCATGGGACGGGGCGTGTCATGGGACGGCGTGTCATGGGACGGGGCGTGTCATGGGACGGCGTGTCATGGGACGGGGCGTGTCATGGGACGGGGCGTGTCATGGGACGGCGTGTCATGGGACGGCGTGTCATGGGACGGGGCGTGTCATGGGACGGGCGTGTCATGGGACGGCGTGTCATGGGACGGGGCGTGTCATGGGACGGCGCGTGTCATGGGACGGGGCGTGTCATGGGACGGGGCGTGTCATGGGACGGCGTGTCATGGGACGGGGCGTGTCATGGGACGGCGTGTCATGGGACGGCGTGTCATGGGACGGGGCGTGTCATGGGACGGCGTGTCATGGGACGGCGTGTCATGGGACGGCGTGTCATGGGACGTGTCATGGGACGGCGTGTCATGGGACGGCGTGTCATGGGACGGCGTGTCATGGGACGGGGCGTGTCATGGGACGGCGTGTCATGGGACGGCGTTTCATGGGACGGCGTGTCATGGGACGGGGCGTGTCATGGGACGGGGCGTGTCATGGGACGGGGCGTGTCATGGGACGGCGTGTCATGGGACGGGGCGTGTCATGGGACGGCGTGTCATGGGACGCGTGTCATGGGACGGGGCGTGTCATGGGACGGGGCGTGTCATGGGACGGCGTGTCATGGGACGGGGCGTGTCATGGGACGGGGCGTGTCATGGGACGGGGCGTGTCATGGGACGGGGCGTGTCATGGGACGGCGTGTCATGGGACGGCGTGTCATGGGACGGGGCGTGTCATGGGACGGGGCGTGTCATGGGACGGGGCGTGTCATGGGACGGCGCGTGTCATGGGACGGGGCGTGTCATGGGACGGGGCGTGTCATGGGACGGCGTGTCATGGGACGGGGCGTGTCATGGGACGGCGTGTCATGGGACGGCGTGTCATGGGACGGGGCGTGTCATGGGACGGGGCGTGTCATGGGACGGCGTGTCATGGGACGGCGTGTCATGGGACGGCGTGTCATGGGACGGGCGTGTCATGGGACGGGGCGTGTCATGGGACGGCGTGTCATGGGACGGGGCGTGTCATGGGACGGCGTGTCATGGGACGCGTGTCATGGGACGGGGCGTGTCATGGGACGGGGCGTGTCATGGGACGGCGTGTCATGGGACGGCGTGTCATGGGACGGGGCGTGTCATGGGACGGGGCGTGTCATGGGACGGGGCGTGTCATGGGACGGCGTGTCATGGGACGGGGCGTGTCATGGGACGGGGCGTGTCATGGGACGGGGCGTGTCATGGGACGGCGTGTCATGGGACGGGGCGTGTCATGGGACGGCGTGTCATGGGACGGGGCGTGTCATGGGACGGCGTGTCATGGGACGGGGCGTGTCATGGGACGGCGTGTCATGGGACGGGGCGTGTCATGGGACGGGGCGTGTCATGGGACGGGGCATGTCATGGGACGGCGTGTCATGGGACGGCGTGTCATGGGACGGGGCGTGTCATGGGACGGGGCGTGTCATGGGACGGCGTGTCATGGGACGGGGCGTGTCATGGGACGGCGTGTCATGGGACGGGGCGTGTCATGGGACGGGGCGTGTCATGGGACGGGGCGTGTCATGGGACGGGGCGTGTCATGGGACGGCGTGTCATGGGACGGGGCGTGTCATGGGACGGGGCGTGTCATGGGACGGGGCGTGTCATGGGACGGGGCGTGTCATGGGACGGGGCGTGTCATGGGACGGCGTGTCATGGGACGGCGTGTCATGGGACGGGGCGTGTCATGGGACGGCGTGTCATGGGACGGGGCGTGTCATGGGACGGCGTGTCATGGGACGGGGCGTGTCATGGGACGGGGCGTGTCATGGGACGGCGTGTCATGGGACGGGGCGTGTCATGGGACGGGGCGTGTCATGGGACGGGGCGTGTCATGGGACGGCGTGTCATGGGACGGGGCGTGTCATGGGACGGCGTGTCATGGGACGGGGCGTGTCATGGGACGGGGCGTGTCATGGGACGGCGTGTCATGGGACGGCGTGTCATGGGACGGGGCGTGTCATGGGACGGGCGTGTCATGGGACGGCGTGTCATGGGACGGGGCGTGTCATGGGACGGCGCGTGTCATGGGACGGGGCGTGTCATGGGACGGGGCGTGTCATGGGACGGCGTGTCATGGGACGGGGCGTGTCATGGGACGGCGTGTCATGGGACGGCGTGTCATGGGACGGGGCGTGTCATGGGACGGCGTGTCATGGGACGGCGTGTCATGGGACGGCGTGTCATGGGACGTGTCATGGGACGGCGTGTCATGGGACGGCGTGTCATGGGACGGCGTGTCATGGGACGGGGCGTGTCATGGGACGGCGTGTCATGGGACGGCGTTTCATGGGACGGCGTGTCATGGGACGGGGCGTGTCATGGGACGGGGCGTGTCATGGGACGGGGCGTGTCATGGGACGGCGTGTCATGGGACGGGGCGTGTCATGGGACGGCGTGTCATGGGACGCGTGTCATGGGACGGGGCGTGTCATGGGACGGGGCGTGTCATGGGACGGCGTGTCATGGGACGGGGCGTGTCATGGGACGGGGCGTGTCATGGGACGGGGCGTGTCATGGGACGGGGCGTGTCATGGGACGGCGTGTCATGGGACGGCGTGTCATGGGACGGGGCGTGTCATGGGACGGGGCGTGTCATGGGACGGGGCGTGTCATGGGACGGCGCGTGTCATGGGACGGGGCGTGTCATGGGACGGGGCGTGTCATGGGACGGCGTGTCATGGGACGGGGCGTGTCATGGGACGGCGTGTCATGGGACGGCGTGTCATGGGACGGGGCGTGTCATGGGACGGGGCGTGTCATGGGACGGCGTGTCATGGGACGGCGTGTCATGGGACGGCGTGTCATGGGACGGGCGTGTCATGGGACGGGGCGTGTCATGGGACGGCGTGTCATGGGACGGGGCGTGTCATGGGACGGCGTGTCATGGGACGCGTGTCATGGGACGGGGCGTGTCATGGGACGGGGCGTGTCATGGGACGGCGTGTCATGGGACGGCGTGTCATGGGACGGGGCGTGTCATGGGACGGGGCGTGTCATGGGACGGGGCGTGTCATGGGACGGCGTGTCATGGGACGGGGCGTGTCATGGGACGGGGCGTGTCATGGGACGGGGCGTGTCATGGGACGGCGTGTCATGGGACGGGGCGTGTCATGGGACGGCGTGTCATGGGACGGGGCGTGTCATGGGACGGCGTGTCATGGGACGGGGCGTGTCATGGGACGGCGTGTCATGGGACGGGGCGTGTCATGGGACGGGGCGTGTCATGGGACGGGGCATGTCATGGGACGGCGTGTCATGGGACGGCGTGTCATGGGACGGGGCGTGTCATGGGACGGGGCGTGTCATGGGACGGCGTGTCATGGGACGGGGCGTGTCATGGGACGGCGTGTCATGGGACGGGGCGTGTCATGGGACGGGGCGTGTCATGGGACGGGGCGTGTCATGGGACGGGGCGTGTCATGGGACGGCGTGTCATGGGACGGGGCGTGTCATGGGACGGGGCGTGTCATGGGACGGGGCGTGTCATGGGACGGGGCGTGTCATGGGACGGGGCGTGTCATGGGACGGCGTGTCATGGGACGGCGTGTCATGGGACGGGGCGTGTCATGGGACGGCGTGTCATGGGACGCGTGTCATGGGACGGGGCGTGTCATGGGACGGGGCGTGTCATGGGACGGCGTGTCATGGGACGGCGTGTCATGGGACGGGGCGTGTCATGGGACGGGGCGTGTCATGGGACGGCGTGTCATGGGACGGCGTGTCATGGGACGGGGCGTGTCATGGGACGGGGCGTGTCATGGGACGGCGTGTCATGGGACGGGGCGTGTCATGGGACGGCGCGTGTCATGGGACGGGGCGTGTCATGGGACGGAGCGTGTCATGGGACGGCGTGTCATGGGACGGGGCGTGTCATGGGACGGCGTGTCATGGGACGGCGTGTCATGGGACGGGGCGTGTCATGGGACGGCGTGTCATGGGACGGCGTGTCATGGGACGGCGTGTCATGGGACGTGTCATGGGACGGCGTGTCATGGGACGGCGTGTCATGGGACGGCGTGTCATGGGACGGGGCGTGTCATGGGACGGCGTGTCATGGGACGGCGTGTCATGGGACGGCGTGTCATGGGACGGGGCGTGTCATGGGACGGGGCGTGTCATGGGACGGGGCGTGTCATGGGACGGCGTGTCATGGGACGGGGCGTGTCATGGGACGGCGTGTCATGGGATGCGTGTCATGGGACGGGGCGTGTCATGGGACGGGGCGTGTCATGGGACGGCGTGTCATGGGACGGCGTGTCATGGGACGGGGCGTGTCATGGGACGGGGCGTGTCATGGGACGGGGCGTGTCATGGGACGGCGCGTGTCATGGGACGGGGCGTGTCATGGGACGGGGCGTGTCATGGGACGGCGTGTCATGGGACGGGGCGTGTCATGGGACGGCGTGTCATGGGACGGCGTGTCATGGGACGGGGCGTGTCATGGGACGGCGTGTCATGGGACGGCGTGTCATGGGACGGCGTGTCATGGGACGTGTCATGGGACGGCGTGTCATGGGACGGCATGTCATGGGACGGCGTGTCATGGGACGGCGTGTCATGGGACGTGTCATGGGACGGCGTGTCATGGGACGGCGTTTCATGGGACGGCGTGTCATGGGACGGGGCGTGTCATGGGACGGCGTGTCATGGGACGGCGTGTCATGGGACGGCGTGTCATGGGACGGGGCGTGTCATGGGACGGCGTGTCATGGGACGGCGCGTGTCATGGGACGGGGCGTGTCATGGGACGGCGTGTCATGGGACGGCGTGTCATGGGACGGGGCGTGTCATGGGACGGCGTGTCATGGGACGGCGTGTCATGGGACGGGGCGTGTCATGGGACGGCGTGTCATGGGACGGCGTGTCATGGGACGGCGTGTCATGGTACGTGTCATGGGACGGCGTGTCATGGGACGGCGTGTCATGGGACGGCGTGTCATGGGACGGGGCGTTTCATGGGACGGCGTGTCATGGGACGGCGTGTCATGGGACGGCGTGTCATGGGACGGGGCGTGTCATGGGACGGGGCGTGTCATGGGACGGCGTGTCATGGGACGGGGCGTGTCATGGGACGGCGTGTCATGGGACGCGTGTCATGGGACGGGGCGTGTCATGGGACGGCGTGTCATGGGACGGGGCGTGTCATGGGACGGCGTGTCATGGGACGCGTGTCATGGGACGGGGCGTGTCATGGGACGGGGCGTGTCATGGGACGGGGCGTGTCATGGGACGGCGTGTCATGGGACGGGGCGTGTCATGGGACGGGGCGTGTCATTGGACGGGGCGTGTCATGGGACGGCGTGTCATGGGACGGGGCGTGTCATGGGACGGCGTGTCATGGGACGGGGCGTGTCATGGGACGGCGTGTCATGGGACGGGGCGTGTCATGGGACGGGGCGTGTCATGGGACGGCGTGTCATGGGACGGCGTGTCATGGGACGGGGCGTGTCATGGGACGGGGCGTGTCATGGGACGGCGTGTCATGGGACGGGGCGTGTCATGGGACGGCGCGTGTCATGGGACGGGGCGTGTCATGGGACGGGGCGTGTCATGGGACGGCGTGTCATGGGACGGGGCGTGTCATGGGACGGGGCGTGTCATGGGACGGCGTGTCATGGGACGGCGTGTCATGGGACGGGGCGTGTCATGGGACGGGGCGTGTCATGGGACGGGGCGTGTCATGGGACGGCGTGTCATGGGACGGGGCGTGTCATGGGACGGGGCGTGTCATGGGACGGGGCGTGTCATGGGACGGCGCGTCATGGGACGGGGCGTGTCATGGGACGGCGTGTCATGGGACGGGGCGTGTCATGGGACGGCGTGTCATGGGACGGGGCGTGTCATGGGACGGGGCGTGTCATGGGACGGCGTGTCATGGGACGGGGCGTGTCATGGGACGGGGCGTGTCATGGGACGGGGCGTGTCATGGGACGGCGTGTCATGGGACGGGGCGTGTCATGGGACGGCGTGTCATGGGACGGGGCGTGTCATGGGACGGCGTGTCATGGGACGGGGCGTGTCATGGGACGGGGCGTGTCATGGGACGGCGTGTCATGGGACGGCGTGTCATGGGACGGGGCGTGTCATGGGACGGGCGTGTCATGGGACGGCGTGTCATGGGACGGGGCGTGTCATGGGACGGCGCGTGTCATGGGACGGGGCGTGTCATGGGACGGGGCGTGTCATGGGACGGCGTGTCATGGGACGGGGCGTGTCATGGGACGGCGTGTCATGGGACGGCGTGTCATGGGACGGGGCGTGTCATGGGACGGCGTGTCATGGGACGGCGTGTCATGGGACGGCGTGTCATGGGACGTGTCATGGGACGGCGTGTCATGGGACGGCGTGTCATGGGACGGCGTGTCATGGGACGGGGCGTGTCATGGGACGGCGTGTCATGGGACGGCGTTTCATGGGACGGCGTGTCATGGGACGGGGCGTGTCATGGGACGGGGCGTGTCATGGGACGGGGCGTGTCATGGGACGGCGTGTCATGGGACGGGGCGTGTCATGGGACGGCGTGTCATGGGACGCGTGTCATGGGACGGGGCGTGTCATGGGACGGGGCGTGTCATGGGACGGCGTGTCATGGGACGGGGCGTGTCATGGGACGGGGCGTGTCATGGGACGGGGCGTGTCATGGGACGGGGCGTGTCATGGGACGGCGTGTCATGGGACGGCGTGTCATGGGACGGGGCGTGTCATGGGACGGGGCGTGTCATGGGACGGGGCGTGTCATGGGACGGCGCGTGTCATGGGACGGGGCGTGTCATGGGACGGGGCGTGTCATGGGACGGCGTGTCATGGGACGGGGCGTGTCATGGGACGGCGTGTCATGGGACGGCGTGTCATGGGACGGGGCGTGTAATGGGACGGGGCGTGTCATGGGACGGCGTGTCATGGGACGGCGTGTCATGGGACGGGCGTGTCATGGGACGGGGCGTGTCATGGGACGGCGTGTCATGGGACGGGGCGTGTCATGGGACGGCGTGTCATGGGACGCGTGTCATGGGACGGGGCGTGTCATGGGACGGGGCGTGTCATGGGACGGCGTGTCATGGGACGGCGTGTCATGGGACGGGGCGTGTCATGGGACGGGGCGTGTCATGGGACGGGGCGTGTCATGGGACGGCGTGTCATGGGACGGGGCGTGTCATGGGACGGGGCGTGTCATGGGACGGGGCGTGTCATGGGACGGCGTGTCATGGGACGGGGCGTGTCATGGGACGGCGTGTCATGGGACGGGGCGTGTCATGGGACGGCGTGTCATGGGACGGGGCGTGTCATGGGACGGCGTGTCATGGGACGGGGCGTGTCATGGGACGGGGCGTGTCATGGGACGGGGCATGTCATGGGACGGCGTGTCATGGGACGGCGTGTCATGGGACGGGGCGTGTCATGGGACGGGGCGTGTCATGGGACGGCGTGTCATGGGACGGGGCGTGTCATGGGACGGCGTGTCATGGGACGGGGCGTGTCATGGGACGGGGCGTGTCATGGGACGGGGCGTGTCATGGGACGGGGCGTGTCATGGGACGGCGTGTCATGGGACGGGGCGTGTCATGGGACGGGGCGTGTCATGGGACGGGGCGTGTCATGGGACGGGGCGTGTCATGGGACGGGGCGTGTCATGGGACGGCGTGTCATGGGACGGCGTGTCATGGGACGGGGCGTGTCATGGGACGGCGTGTCATGGGACGGGGCGTGTCATGGGACGGCGTGTCATGGGACGGGGCGTGTCATGGGACGGGGCGTGTCATGGGACGGCGTGTCATGGGACGGGGCGTGTCATGGGACGGGGCGTGTCATGGGACGGGGCGTGTCATGGGACGGCGTGTCATGGGACGGGGCGTGTCATGGGACGGCGTGTCATGGGACGGGGCGTGTCATGGGACGGGGCGTGTCATGGGACGGCGTGTCATGGGACGGCGTGTCATGGGACGGGGCGTGTCATGGGACGGGCGTGTCATGGGACGGCGTGTCATGGGACGGGGCGTGTCATGGGACGGCGCGTGTCATGGGACGGGGCGTGTCATGGGACGGGGCGTGTCATGGGACGGCGTGTCATGGGACGGGGCGTGTCATGGGACGGCGTGTCATGGGACGGCGTGTCATGGGACGGGGCGTGTCATGGGACGGCGTGTCATGGGACGGCGTGTCATGGGACGGCGTGTCATGGGACGTGTCATGGGACGGCGTGTCATGGGACGGCGTGTCATGGGACGGCGTGTCATGGGACGGGGCGTGTCATGGGACGGCGTGTCATGGGACGGCGTTTCATGGGACGGCGTGTCATGGGACGGGGCGTGTCATGGGACGGGGCGTGTCATGGGACGGGGCGTGTCATGGGACGGCGTGTCATGGGACGGGGCGTGTCATGGGACGGCGTGTCATGGGACGCGTGTCATGGGACGGGGCGTGTCATGGGACGGGGCGTGTCATGGGACGGCGTGTCATGGGACGGGGCGTGTCATGGGACGGGGCGTGTCATGGGACGGGGCGTGTCATGGGACGGCGTGTCATGGGACGGCGTGTCATGGGACGGGGCGTGTCATGGAACGGGGCGTGTCATGGGACGGGGCGTGTCATGGGACGGCGCGTGTCATGGGACGGGGCGTGTCATGGGACGGGGCGTGTCATGGGACGGCGTGTCATGGGACGGGGCGTGTCATGGGACGGCGTGTCATGGGACGGCGTGTCATGGGACGGGGCGTGTCATGGGACGGGGCGTGTCATGGGACGGCGTGTCATGGGACGGCGTGTCATGGGACGGCGTGTCATGGGACGGGCGTGTCATGGGACGGGGCGTGTCATGGGACGGCGTGTCATGGGACGGGGCGTGTCATGGGACGGCGTGTCATGGGACGCGTGTCATGGGACGGGGCGTGTCATGGGACGGGGCGTGTCATGGGACGGCGTGTCATGGGACGGCGTGTCATGGGACGGGGCGTGTCATGGGACGGGGCGTGTCATGGGACGGGGCGTGTCATGGGACGGCGTGTCATGGGACGGGGCGTGTCATGGGACGGGGCGTGTCATGGGACGGGGCGTGTCATGGGACGGCGTGTCATGGGACGGGGCGTGTCATGGGACGGCGTGTCATGGGACGGGGCGTGTCATGGGACGGCGTGTCATGGGACGGGGCGTGTCATGGGACGGCGTGTCATGGGACGGGGCGTGTCATGGGACGGGGCGTGTCATGGGACGGGGCATGTCATGGGACGGCGTGTCATGGGACGGCGTGTCATGGGACGGGGCGTGTCATGGGACGGGGCGTGTCATGGGACGGCGTGTCATGGGACGGGGCGTGTCATGGGACGGCGTGTCATGGGACGGGGCGTGTCATGGGACGGGGCGTGTCATGGGACGGGGCGTGTCATGGGACGGGGCGTGTCATGGGACGGCGTGTCATGGGACGGGGCGTGTCATGGGACGGGGCGTGTCATGGGACGGGGCGTGTCATGGGACGGGGCGTGTCATGGGACGGCGTGTCATGGGACGGGGCGTGTCATGGGACGGGGCGTGTCATGGGACGGGGCGTGTCATGGGACGGCGTGTCATGGGACGGGGCGTGTCATGGGACGGGGCGTGTCATGGGACGGGGCGTGTCATGGGACGGCGTGTCATGGGACGGGGCGTGTCATGGGACGGGGCGTGTCATGGGACGGGGCGTGTCATGGGACGGGGCGTGTCATGGGACGGGGCGTGTCATGGGACGGGGTGTGTCAAGAACTATGTTTGACATCTTTCCTTCAGATCTTCACAAATGTAGAGCAGGATCTCAGCTCTATTGTGTCTAAATCTGATTCAGAGATTTACATCTGTCTTTATTGAGAATAAAAAAGTAGTTTATTCTGGAATAAGTGTATGTGGGTCAGAGAAATGTGCACACTGGCGCCCCCTAGTGTTCGTCTCCCTTCAGACGTCAATAAAGTCTGTACTTTTTATAAAGAAAATGGGGTTAGTTTTTTTTTATTTTCTATGTCGTTTAAATGTGTCTCTTGTAAATATATAAAGTCTATTCTTTCTCTTTTCACGATCGTTAAAATGTTTGTTGGTTTGATTGGGTTCAATAACCCGTTAACGTTAAAGGATTGGATTGTAACACTTGTGATGCCGTGAAGTCGACAGCATTAATGTTGCTGTGGTTGAACAGGACATTTAAACACAAGAAGCACAGCAACAGAAACACATCATATCAGACACAAAAGAACATAAAGAAGAACAAAGAGGCTCCAAGGGCTTCAGCTCCATTCAGACACATCCAGCACTTTACAGCTCGTTTCAGCTCGGGCCACACTTTAGGATTTTAGATTTGTGAGTAAAGAATTTTGCAAGACATAACATTAAATGTATACAGAGTTAATCTTTTTTATATTCAATTAACATAGCAAATATTACGTTGTTCCTAGTTTATGAAAATGATGATGATTGAAATATGGAATTGATCAAAGTTTGTATTTCCAGCCAGAAAACACGACTGCAGCGCGATAGAAGAAACGACCAGTTCCATCCACAGATGGAAATATAAAAAAGAAAAGAGTTCATGCTGAAATAAATGTAGAAATTATGTTCCTGTTGAAAAACTAAGAATAAGACATTCATTTAAAAACAATGTAAAATATAATGTGTTAGTCTGAATGTCCCTCCTGAATCTCATGTTCCACTGAGTCTGGAGTAGAAGCTTCTTTAAAGGAGAAAAACGTCCTTTAAATGTGATTCTTACAATTAAAACTCGACTTATATTAAATATTCTCATAGTTTCATCTCCAGTGTCATGTTTTTCCTCAGACTGTTTCACACTTTTAGATCATCCGTTTTTTACAGTGCGGCTCCAGAGCGCCCTCGTGTGGTCACGTGCTGAAAACGCATTCAAGAGCAAATACGAGACTATTATTTAAACATGTATTATTTAGGGCGTGTCCACAGAGCCATGTTATTTTGTACCGCGGCTCCTGAAACTGCTGCTGTAGAAGTTCAAATAATCAGACCAAAAGTACGTTTGTGTCTCTTCTTTATTTGCTTCCATCAAAATCAACCACACCTGTGCAACAAGAATCCATTTAAATACCCTCACCCCTCTACTACTTCCTTCACCCTTTCACAATAAGACACCTTTTGTGTGTGAGACATAGTAATACATACATACATAATGCAGGTTCGCCATACAGGTCCCCCCCCGAACACACAAAATAACAAAATATAAACAAAAGTCAACAGTAATAATCCCACCCCTCCCACTGCACCTGACCACAACTGAGGGTGAGACTGGCCTATGCCCACTATCCCTGGTAATGACTGTGGCAGGGGGGCGGCCAGGGCGAGCAGGGGGGCGGCCAGGGCGAGCAGGGGGGCGGCCAGGGCGAGCAGGGGGGCGGCCAGGGCAAGCAGGGGGGCGGCCAGGGCGAGCAGGGGGCGGCCACGGCGAGCAGGGAGTGCCAACTGCACATCATCGTCCTTAAGTACATGGGCCGGTTTTAAACGATCCACCAAAACCCGCTCGTGACAAGTTCCCCGCTCTACAAGGAAGGCCTTAGGCCCAGCGTCCAGAACGCGAAAGGGGCCGTCGTATGGTGGCTGTAGTGGCAAACGATGTGCATCATGGCGGATGAAAACATACCTTGTCGACATCAGGTCCTGCGGCACATATTACAGAGGGAGACAATGATGAGCAGGAACAGGAGCAAAAACCTCAGCTTCCCTGTGATAACCTGCCCGGCTAGCCACGCTAGGGCCTACCCCCGAAGAGCCCGGAAGAAATTCCCCCGGGACCCTTAAAGTCTGTCTGAGAACCAACTCCGCAGAAGAGGAATTGAGGTCGTCTTTGGGGGCCGAACGCAGGCCCAACAGGACCCAGGGCAGCCGGTCCACCCAACTACTGTCCACAAGCGAGGCGCGAAGAGCAGCTTTCAAAGTGCGGTGAAAACGTTCACACAGCCCATTAGCCTGTGGATGATATGCAGTTGTCCGGTGGAGTTTAACCCCCAAAGTACCAGCCACAGTATTCCACAGCTCGGAAGTAAACTGCGGGCCCCTATCTGAAGTCATGTCCAAGGGAACCCCAAAACGCGCGACCCAGGAAAAAATGAATGCCCGTGCCACCTCAGCTGAAGTAGTAGACGACAGAGGAACTGCTTCAGGCCAACGCGTAGTCCGGTCTACCATAGTCAATACGTGTGTAAATCCCCTGGAAGGAGGAAAAGGACCAACCAAATCCACATGGACATGCTCAAACCGCCTGTCAGGAATCAGGAAAGGGCCCAGTGGAGCTTTGGTGTGGCGTTGCACCTTAGCGCGCTGGCAGGCAACACATGTAGTGGCCCAAGTCTTAACATCCTTACGGAGGCCAGGCCACACAAACTTTGCCCCCACCAGTTTCACTGAGGCCTTAACCCCGGGGTGAGACAAGGAATGAACAGCATCAGAAATCCGTTGACGCCAGCTGACAGGAACCAAAGGCCGCGGTTTGCCTGTCGACACATCGCAGAGAAGGGTTGCACCACTGTCGTGAAAAGTAACATCATCCAAAGTCAAACTACACTCCGTAGCTGTACGCAATGTTTTAATTTCTGCGTCCGTAAGCTGATCTGCTGCCATAGCGGCATAGTCCACCCCCAAATGTACAGCCCCAATCCGAGCTCGAGAGAGACAGTCGGCCACAAAATGATCTTTCCCGGGCAAGTGTTGGATGTCCGTGGTAAATTCCGAAATAGCGGAAAGCTGCCGCTGTTGCCGCGCTGACCACGGTTCAGAAACCTTGGCCATGGCAAATGTTAGGGGCTTGTGATCCACAAACACAGTAAAGCCCCGACCTTCCAAAAGGAACCTAAAATGTCGGGTGGCTAGAAAAAGTGCCAGGAGCTCTCTGTCAAACGTACTGTACTTCCTCTCAGAGTCACGCGGCTTCTTACTGAAGAAGGCCAGGGGCTGCCAGGCTCCATTAACCCACTGTTCACAAACCGCTCCTACAGCATAATCCGATGCATCTGTAGTCAGGGCGAGGGGTGCTGCTGGGTCGGGATGGGCCAACAAGGCGGCGTCAGCCAGTGCAGTCTTAGCTCTGTCAAAAGCCTGCAGCCTCTCTGGGGTCCACTCGATCTCCTGATTACCCTTCTTGCCCCTGAGTGCTTCGTACAAAGGGTGCATTATGTGGAGCCCGCGGAATAAAGCGGTTATAAAAGTTTACCATACCCAAAAACTCCTGCAGGGGTTTCACTGAACGGGGACACGGAAAGGCTGAGATAGTTTCCGTTTTAGTAGGCAGTGGAACAGCCCCATGAGGCGTCACACGGTGGCCCATAAATTCAATCTCCGATAATCCAAACTGACATTTCGCCGGGTTCACAATCAATCCATGTTTAGTAAGGCGCTCAAACAGCAGGCGGAGGTGTGACCTGTGCACCTCCGCTGTGGGACTGGCTACTAGAATGTCCTCAAGATAGACAAACAGAAAAGGCATTTCACGTAACACAGAGTCCATAAGCCGCTGAAACGTCTGTGCAGCACCGTTCAGCCCGAACGGCATCCTCAGAAACTCAAATAATCACCGCTGTCTTGGGCACATCTTGAGGATGAACTGGGACCTGGTGATAACCTCTCACCAGATCTGCTTTTGAAAAAACAACAGCACCCGCCAAATGCACAGAAAAATCCTGAATGTGCGGGACTGGGTATCTGTCGTTAGTGGTGGCGTTGTTGAGGCGTCGAAAATCCCCACATGGTCGCCACCCACCGTCGGACTTAGGAACCATGTGCAAAGGGGAGGCCCAGGGGCTGTTAGAGCGGCGCACAATGCCGAGCCGCTCCATATTCGCAAACTCCTTTTTGGCTATTACGAGCTTAGCCGCATCCAAACGGCGTGCCCGAGCAAAAACCGGCGGGCCCTCTGTGGTAATATAATGCTCCACCCCATGTTTAGCTACAGCAGCAGAAAATGTAGGGACAGTTAGAGCAGGAAACTCTGCTAAAAGTCGCTGGTATGTATCCCCTGCTGCTAGCATGTTAGCGAGGAGCGGTCCAGTCCCCCCAAGCGTACATGGATAAGAACTAAATGATACAGCGTCAATCAGACACCTATTAGCAACATCCACTAAAAGTCTATAAGCACACAAAAAATCTGCACCAATAATGGGAACTGTAACAGAAGCAACTACGAAGTCCCAGCTGAACACATGTCCATTAAAACAAACAGAAATGAACCTGGTGCCGAAGGTGCGGATGGAGGTCCCGTTGGCCGCATCCAACGAAGGCCCCTGTCCAGGTCCCAAAGTGTCAGCAGAGGAGGCGGGAACGATGCTGCGCTGCGCCCCTGAATCCACCAGGAAACGTCTCCCTGACATGCCGTCCTCAACGAAAAGCAGCTTGTCTGATGAGCCGATGCACGAAGCTGCGAGTGTGCACCGGCTCTCTCGTTTCCCTGCAGCTGAAAGGAGCACGGCGGAATGCAGCGCCGAGCTTTCACTCCAAAACGCCCATGATAGAAGCACAGCGGGCGCTCCCTCCGCTGACGCTCCGTGACCGCCGCGACGTCCACAGCCCCCGGGTCCATCGGCTCACCTGGCAGCAGCGCGTGCACGGCGGAGTAGTGACGGGACGCCAGCCAGAGTTTATCTGCTTCTTCCGCCAAACCCCGGTAATCCTCACTGTTCACGAGCTCCGAGGAGGCCAGGGCGGGGCGCACGGGAGGCCAGGGCGGGGCGCACGGGAGGCCAGGGCGGGGCGCACGGGAGGCCAGGGCGGGGCGCACGGGAGGCCAGGGCGGGGCGCACGGGAGGCCAGGGCGGGGCGCACGGGAGGCCAGGGCGGGGCGCAGGAACAGGTGGGTGAATAGAAAAGATGCATCACCGGGTCCCAGCAAGGCCAACATGTTCTCCATGAGTTCTGAAGGTTTACTGTCACCTAAACCAGACCTCGACAGCAGGCGATCGGCTCGCTCCAGGTCAGACAGCTGTACAAACGTAGTAACTGCGTCTTCAGCGCCTCATACTTGTTACCATGCGGCGGGGCACGGAGCAGTCCCATCAGCCTGCGAGTAGTGGCAGAATCCAACACCGAAACAACGTGAAAATACTTTGTCTCGTCGGCAGTGATGCCTCGTAACTGGAACTGCGCCTCAACATGATGGAACCAGGGCTCTGGGTCGTGTTGCCAAAACTCCGGGAGCTTAATAGTAGCCGCAAAAATAGCTGTCGCAGACGGGACAGCGGCCGCGGAAGAGCTCCCAACTGACATCATTCCCACGTCAGGGTCACCAATGTAGAAGTTCAAATAATCAGACCAAAAGTACGTTTGTGTCTCTTCTTTATTTGCTTCCATCAAAATCACCCTCACCTGTGCAACCAGAATCCATTTAAATATCCTCCCCCTCTACTAATAATAATATTATAATCATAAATATGATATTATAATCATGTATATAATATTATAATCATGTATATGATATTATAATCATATGATATTATAATCATATATATGATATTATAATCATGTATATATTATAATCATGTATATGATATTATAATCATATGATATTATAATCATATATATGATATTATAATCATGTATATATTATAATCATGTATATGATATTATAATCATATGATATTATAATCATATATATGATATTATAATCATATATATGATATTATAATCATATGATATTATAATCATGTATATGATATACAGAGTGGGGGGGGGTTCTTCCTGGGGGGCGTGAGCAGCTCTGCTTTATACGTTGATGAATGAAGAATGTTTCTTTTTGTGCTGGAGCAGATTTACCAAATATTCATGATGTTCTTTTTTGCTGAATTGAAAACATTTTTTTCCAGTTGAATTTGGAATTGTGTTTTTTCTTGTGTGATGAGTTTGGAACGATCTGATCTGAGATTCCGGCTTTCACAGTTTCCTAAAGTGTGGTTCCTGTCCAGAGAGAACGCTGCTCTGGCCTCATGAGGGCGACGCTCTGGGCCGTGTGTTTAAAGTTTTATGTGGGAGTATTTCCAGAGGAGGCGGGGTCACGGAGTACGATGGAGCGGATCGTGTCGATCTCCAGTATTAACGACTTAACGACTTTAAAGAGATGAATTCTAGAGGAGCTTCGTTTAGTAGTTTATCATTTGTTTTATTGTAACGATTTATATTAAAGTTATAAATATATCTCACAGTTCAGTGTTTTATTCAGCTTCAAATGTTCAGGAATGTTCAGGGGTCACGAGCAGCAGAGACATTCAGTGCGACATTAAACTGAACTCTCCATGAAGAATGTTCAGTCATGAATGTGACTCTCACAGTCAATTTAATGTCGTCTTTAACTCAGTGTTTCCTCCCAGTAGAACCGGATCTAGACCGGGTCTGGAACCGGATAAAGACCAGGTCTAGAACCGGATCTAGACCGGGTCTAGAACAGGACCTGAACCGGGTCTAGAACAGGACCTAAACCAGGTCAAGAAACCGGATCTAGACCGGGTCTAGAACCGGATCTAGACCGGGTCTAGAACAGGACCTGAACCGGGTCTAGAACAGGACCTAAACCGGGTCTAGAACCGGCTCTAGACCGGGTCTAGAACAGGACCGGGTCTAGAACAGGACCTGAACCGGGACTAGAACAGGACCTGAACCGGGTCTAGAACAGGACCTGCACCGGGTCTAGAACCGGATCTAGACCGGGTCTAGAAATGGACCTAAACCGGGTCTGGAACCGGATCCAAACCGGGTCTGGAACCGGACCTAAACCGGTTCTACAACAAGACTATTCCGGGTCTAGAACAGGACTATTCCGGGTCTAGAACAGGACCATTCCGGGTCTAGAACAGGACCATTCCTGGTCTAGAACAGCACCATTCCAGGTCTGGAACAGGACCATTCCTGGTCTGGAACAGGACTATTCCGGGTCTAGAACAGGACCATTCCGGGTCTAGAACAGGACCATTCCTGGTCTAGAACAGGACCATTCCGGGTCTGGAACAGGACCATTCCTGGTCTAGAACAGGACTATTCCGGGTCTAGAACAGGACTATTCCAGGTCTGGAACAGGACCATTCCTGGTCTAGAACAGGACCATTCCGGGTCTAGAACAGGACTATTCCTGGTCTAGAACAGGACCATTCCGGGTCTAGAACAGGACCATTCCTGGTCTAGAACAGGACCATTCCGGGTCTAGAACAGGACCATTCCGGGTCTGGAACAGGACCATTCCAGGTCTAGAACAGGACTATTCTTTACACTAGAGGGCGCTAAAGAGAATGAGCCTAGGACACAAGAGGTCAAGGGTCAAACCTTTTAAACCCTGTGGACCCCTGCTGGAGAAATGAGGAACTACATCAGTTAAATCAGATGAAAATAAAACACTAAAATGATCCTTCTGCGTTTGTGAAAGACGTTCCTCAGGAGTTCTTCTTGTGGGCGTCGCCGTTGGTCACTTCCTGTGCAGACAGGAAGTTGCAGATGAGCGTGGCGAGTTTACGAGGACGCTCCAGAGCCACAGAGTGACCGCAGTCCTCCAGCAGCGCCACCTGGCTGTGAGGAAGAGCAGCAGCAATCACAGAGGCCCCAGAGACATGAA
The DNA here is from genome assembly GCF_026437365.1 of Eucyclogobius newberryi. NCBI lineage: Eukaryota > Metazoa > Chordata > Actinopteri > Gobiiformes > Gobiidae > Eucyclogobius > Eucyclogobius newberryi. Next base: position 39,655,067 of record NW_027315735.1, on the reverse strand, counting down.
GCACCTGAGGGAAGAAGACCGGGTTTAGACCTGGTTTAGTCCTGGTTTAGTCCTGGTTTAGTCCTGGTTTAGACCTGGTTTAGTCCTGGTTTAGACCTGGTTTAGTCCTGGTTTAGTCCTGGTTTAGTCCTGGTTTAGTCCTGGTTTAGACCTGGTTTAGACCTGGTTTAGTCCTGGTTTAGTCCTGGTTTAGTCCTGGTTTAGACCTGGTTTAGTCCTGGTTTAGACCAGGTTTAGACCAGGTTTAGACCAGGTTTAGTCCTGGTTTAGACCAGGTTTAGACCAGGTTTAGTCCTGGTTTAGACCAGGTTTAGACCAGGTTTAGTCCTGGTTCGGTCCCTGTTATAGTCCGGTCCAGACCTGGTCTTGCTGGCCCCAGACCACATGGACTGGGACTGTGATGTGGAGCAGGTTCTTCTGAAGCGAGTGTCTAGATTCTTCATGACTGATGCTCTCGAACACTGAGACCAACACATGAAGAAGAAGGTCAGGACTCAAGTGGAACTAGAGACAGTATTAGTGTAATAGTAGTAGTACTAGTGTAATAGTAGTAGTATTAGTGTAATAGTAGTAGTATTAGTGTAATAGTAGTAGTATTAGTGTAATAGTAGTATTAGTGTAATAGTAGTAGTACTAGTGTAATAGTAGTAGTATTAGTGTAATAGTAGTAGTATTAGTGTAATAGTAGTAGTATTAGTGTAATAGTAGTCGTCTGCCACCTAGTGGACAAACTGCTCCTTTTTACATTATTATTATTATTTTTTAAATTATTATTCTCACCTGTTTAAATTAGGCCACAGTTATTTTATGACTTGGTTTACGGATCCGCCGCACCTAGATTATTGATTTATACAATATAAATAAAGTAAATTATTATAAAAAAATAATAATAAAGTAACCCGTAAACCAAGTTATAAAATAACTGGGGCTTAGGCCGGTTTAACTTAACTTTATTTTGTAATAAACTGAACTAAAATCCTTGACTTTTACTCGAGCACAAATGATTCTATTGAGTATCTGGATCTGACACAGACAAGAGCGTGAGATCACGTGGTGAGATCACGTGGTGAGATCACGTGGTGAGATCACGTGGTGAGATCACGTGGTGAGATCACGTGGTGAGATCACGTGGTGAGATCACGTGGTGAGATCACGTGGTGAGATCACGTGGTGAGATCACGTGATCTCACATTTCACCCCCAAATCTGAAGAGAACTTACTCTTTTCTGCTGATGTCAAACATTTAAATCTCATCAAAATAGTTCATTGATGAATGAAATTGTGGTCGAGCGATTAAAGCACTAAAGGACTAAAGCTCTGAAGCTGCAGCTCAGACAGCATCACAGCGTCAGTCAGACAGCATCACGCGCCTCAGTCAGACAACATCACAGCCTCAGTCAGACAGCATCACACGGCGTCAGTCAGACAGCATCACAGCGTCAGTCAGACAACATCACACGGCGTCAGTCAGACAGCATCACAGCGTCAGTCAGGCAGCATCACAGCGTCAGTCAGACAGCATCACACGCCTCAGTCAGACAACATCACAGCGTCAGTCAGACAACATCACGCGCCTCAGTCAGACAACATCACACGGCGTCAGTCAGGCAGCATCACAGCGTCAGTCAGACAGCATCACACGCCTCAGTCAGACAACATCACACGGCGTCAGTCAGGCAGCATCACACGCCTCAGTCAGACAACATCACACGGCGTCAGTCAGGCAGCATCACAGCGTCAGTCAGACAGCATCACACGCCTCAGTCAGAAAACATCACAGCGTCAGTCAGGCAGCATCACAGCGTCAGTCAGACAGCATCACACGCCTCAGTCAGACAACATCACAGCGTCAGACAGACAGCATCACACGCCTCAGTCAGACAGCATCACACGGCGTCAGTCAGACAGCATCACAGCGTCAGTCAGACAGCATCACACGGCGTCAGTCAGACAACATCACACGCCTCAGTCAGACAGCATCACACGGCGTCAGTCAGACAGCATCACACGCGTCAGTCAGACAGCATCACACGGCGTCAGTCAGACAGCATCACACGGCGTCAGTCAGACAGCATCACAGCGTCAGTCAGACAGCATCACACAGCGTCAGTCAGACAACATCACACGCCTCAGTCAGACAGCATCACACGCGTCAGTCAGACAGCATCACACGGCGTCAGTCAGACAGCATCACACGGCGTCAGTCAGACAGCATCACACAGCGTCAGTCAGACAGCATCACAGCGTCAGTCAGACAGCATCACACGGCGTCAGTCAGACAGCATCACAGCGTCAGTCAGACAGCATCACACAGCGTCAGTCAGACAGCATCACACAGCGTCAGTCAGACAGCATCACATGGCGTCAGTCAGACAGCATCACAGCGTCAGTCAGACAGCATCACACAGCGTCAGTCAGACAGCATCACACGGCGTCAGTCAGACAGCATCACACGGCGTCAGTCAGACAGCATCACAGCGTCAGTCAGACAGCATCACACAGCGTCAGTCAGACAGCATCACAGCGTCAGTCAGACAGCATCACACAGCGTCAGTCAGACAGACACATACGGCGTCAGTCAGACAGCATCACAGCGTCAGTCAGACAGACACATACGGCGTCAGTCAGACAGCATCACAGCGTCAGTCAGACAGCATCACACGGCGTCAGTCAGACAGCATCACACGGCGTCAGTCAGACAGCATCACACGGCGTCAGTCAGACAGCATCACACGGCGTCAGTCAGACAGCATCACAGCGTCAGTCAGACAGCATCACACAGCGTCAGTCAGACAGCATCACACAGCGTCAGTCAGACAGCATCACACGGCGTCAGTCAGACAGCATCACACGGCGTCAGTCAGACAGCATCACACGGCGTCAGTCAGACAGCATCACACGGCGTCAGTCAGACAGCATCACACGGCGTCAGTCAGACAGCATCACAGCGTCAGTCAGACAGCATCACACGGCGTCAGTCAGACAGCATCACAGCGTCAGTCAGACAGCATCACACGGCGTCAGTCAGACAGCATCACAGCGTCAGTCAGACAGCATCACACGGCGTCAGTCAGACAGCATCACAGCGCCAGTCAGACAGCATCACACAGCGTCAGTCAGACAGCATCACAGCGTCAGTCAGACAGCATCACACGGCGTCAGTCAGACAGCATCACACGGCGTCAGTCAGACAACATCACACGGCGTCAGTCAGACAGCATCACACGGCGTCAGTCAGACAGCATCACACGGCGTCAGTCAGACAGCATCACACGGCGTCAGTCAGACAGCATCACACGGCGTCAGTCAGACAGCATCACACGGCGTCAGTCAGACAGCATCACAGCGTCAGTCAGACAGCATCACACGGCGTCAGTCAGACAGCATCACACGGCGTCAGTCAGACAGCATCACAGCGTCAGTCAGACAGCATCACACGGCGTCAGTCAGACAGCATCACAGCGTCAGTCAGACAGCATCACACAGCGTCAGTCAGACAGCATCACAGCGTCAGTCAGACAGCATCACACGGCGTCAGTCAGACAGCATCACAGCGTCAGTCAGACAGCATCACACAACGTCAGTCAGACAGCATCACAGCGTCAGTCAGACAGCATCACACAGCGTCAGTCAGACAGCATCACAGCGTCAGTCAGACAGCATCACACGGCGTCAGTCAGACAGCATCACACGGCGTCAGTCAGACAGCATCACAGCGTCAGTCAGACAGCATCACACAGCGTCAGTCAGACAGCATCACACGGCGTCAGTCAGACAGCATCACACGGCGTCAGTCAGACAGCATCACACGGCGTCAGTCAGACAACATCACACGGCGTCAGTCAGACAGCATCACACGGCGTCAGTCAGACAGCATCACACGGCGTCAGTCAGACAGCATCACACGGCGTCAGTCAGACAGCATCACACAGCGTCAGTCAGACAGCATCACATAGCGTCAGTCAGACAGCATCACACGGCGTCAGTCAGACAGCATCACACGGCGTCAGTCAGACAGCATCACACAGCGTCAGTCAGACAGCATCACATAGCGTCAGTCAGACAACATCACACGACGTCAGTCAGACAGCATCACACGGCGTCAGTCAGACAACATCACACGACGTCAGTCAGACAGCATCACACGGCGTCAGTCAGACAACATCACACGACGTCAGTCAGACAACATCACACGACGTCAGTCAGACAGCATCACACGACGTCAGTCAGACAGCGTCACACGGCGTCAGTCAGACAGCGTCACACGACGTCAGTCAGACAGACACATACGGTGCAAGATTCGTTGTGTAAAAGGTAAAATTCTGCTCTTGTTTAGCACATTTCAGACGAGAACAATGACACTCGGCTACAGTGTGTTCCCGTGTGACGACACTGATTTTGCGACTGCTCTTAAAGCATCGGTTACCGAGGCGGTTGCTATGGCGGTTGCTATGGCGGTTGCTATGGCGGTTGCTATGGCGCCTTCTCAGGTTCGGCCGAATGAACTTGTGATTTTTTTTTGTCATTGGTTAAACGAACCGTCCAGATTTCATGGTGAAAAATTAAAGCTGTTTTCCACTTATTAACACATGTTGCTGCTCATCTTTAAAAGGTTTAACCCCTTTAATCTTTAACCCCTATAACCTTTAACCCCTATAACGTTTAAAGGTTATAGGGGTTAAAGGTTATAGGGGTTAAAGGTTAAAGGGGTTAAAGGTTATAGGGGTTAAAGGTTAAAGGGGTTAAAGGTTATAGGGGTTAAAGGGGTTAAAGGTTAAAGGGGTTAAAGGTTATAGGGGTTAAAGGTTAAAGGGGTTAAAGGTTATAGGGGTTAAAGGTTATAGGGGTTAAAGGTTAAAGGGGTTAAAGGTTAAAGGGGTTAAAGGGGTTAAAGGTTAAAGGGGTTAAAGGTAAAAGGGGTTAAAGGTTATAGGGGTTAAAGGTTAAAGGGGTTAAAGGTTAAAGGGGTTAAGGGTAAAAGGGGTTAAAGGTTATAGGGGTTAAAGGGGTTAAAGGTTATAGGGGTTAAAGGTTAAAGGGGTTAAAGGTTAAAGGGGTTAAAGGTTAAAGGGGTTAAAGGATAAAGGGGTTAAAGGTTATAGGGGTTAAAGGTTAAAGGGGTTAAAGGTTATAGGGGTTAAAGGTTAAACGGGTTAAAGGTTAAAGGGGTACAAGGTTAAAGGGGTTAAAGGTTAAAGGGGTTAAAGGTTATAGGGGTTAAAGGTTAAAGGTTATAGGGGTTAAAGGTTAAAGGGGTTAAAGGTTAAACGGGTTAAAGGATAAAGGGGTTAAAGGTTATAGGGGTTAAAGGTTATAGGGGTTAAAGGTTAAATGGGTTAAAGGTTAAAGGGGTACAAGGTTAAAGGGGTTAAAGGTTAAAGGGGTTAAAGGTTATAGGGGTTAAAGGGGTTAAAGGTTATAGGGGTTAAAGGGGTACAAGGTTAAAGGGGTTAAAGGTTATAGGGGTTAAAGGGGTTAAAGGTTAAAGGGGTTAAAAGTTAAAGGGGTTAAAGGGGTTAAAGGTTATAGGGGTTAAAGGTCATAGGGGTTAAAGGTCATAGGGGTTAAAGGTTAAACGGGTTAAAGGATAAAGGGGTTAAAGGTTATAGGGGTTAAAGGTTAAAGGGGTTAAAGGTTAAAGGGGTACAAGGTTAAAGGGGTTAAAGGTTATAGGGGTTAAAGGGGTTAAAGGTTATAGGGGTTAAAGGTTAAAGGGGTTAAAGGTTAAAGGGGTACAAGATTAAAGGGGTACAAGGTTAAAGGGGTTAAAGGTTAAAGGGGTTAAAGGTTATAGGGGTTAAAGGGGTTAAAGGTTATAGGGGTTAAAGGTTAAAGGGGTTAAAGGCTAAAGGGGTTAAAGGGGTTAAAGGTTAAAGGGGTTAAAGGTTATAGGGGTTAAAGGGGTTATTAAAGGTTATAGGGGTTAAAGGGGTTAAAGGATAAAGGGGTTAAAGGTTAAAGGGGTTAAAGGTTAAAGGGGTTAAAGGTTAAGGGGTTAAAGGGGTTAAAGGTTAAAGGGGTTAAAGGTTATAGGGGTTAAAGGTTAAAGGGGTTAAAGGTTAAAGGGGTTAAAGGTTAAGGGGTTTTTAAAGGGGTTAAAGGTTAAAGGGGTTAAAGGTTAAAGGGGTTAAAGGTTAAAGGGGTTAAAGGTAAAAGGGGTTAAAGGTTATAGGGGTTAAAGGTTAAAGGGGTTAAAGGTTAAAGGGGTTAAAGGTTAAAGGGGTTAAAGGTTATAGGGGTTAAAGGTTACGGACTCACAGTGTCTGTAGAAGTGATTGTGTGGAACTCTGTTCTGTAGAAGTCCTTTCATCATCTGAAACAGAGAAAACACGTCTGATTCTGAGAGCGTCCTCCAGGGGGTGTGTCCTCCAGGGGGTGTGTCCTCCAGGGGGTGTGTCCTCCGGGGGGTGTGTCCTCCAGGGGGTGTGTCCTCCAGGGGGTGTGTCCTCCAGGGGGTGTGTCCTCCAGGGGGTGTGTCCTCCGGGGGGTGTGTCCTCCGGGGGGTGTGTCCTCCAGGGGGTGTGTCCTCCAGGGGGTGTGTCCTCCAGGGGGTGTGTCCTCCGGGGGGTGTGTCCTCCGGGGGGCATGTCCTCCGGGGGGCGTGTCCTCCGGGGGGCATGTCCTCCGGGGGGCGTGTCCTCCGGGGGGCATGTCCTCCAGGGGGTGGGTCCTCCGGGGGGCGTGTCCTCCACACTCACCTGTCTGGGCAGGTTCAGGGGCTTGTGGCAGCACAGGTCCAGCATCTCCTGCAGCTGAGGAACAGAGCTCGGGATCAGAGCGATGGACGCCTGGCTCAGGTCCTGCTCCTGCCTCTTCAGGACTTCCATCTCCCTGAGGCGCTTCACAAAGGCTGTGTCCTCAGGCGGTTCCAGACCTGGAAACAGGAGAAAAACCAGGTCTAAACCAGGACTAAACCAGGTCTAAACCAGGACTAAACCAGGACTAAACCAGGACTAAACCGGGTCTAAACCGGGTCTAAACCAGGTCTAAACCAGGACTAAACCAGGTCTAAACCAGGACTAAACCAGGTCTAAACCAGGACTAAACCAGGACTAAACCGGGTCTAAACCGGGTCTAAACCAGGTCTAAACCAGGACTAAACCAGGTCTAAACCAGGACTAAACCAGGTCTAAACCAGGACTAAACCAGGTCTAAACCGGGACTAAACCAGGACTAAACCAGGTCTAAACCAGGACTAAACCAGGTCTAAACCAGGACTAAACCAGGACTAAACCAGGACTAAACCGGGTCTAAACCGGGTCTAAACCAGGTCTAAACCAGGACTAAACCAGGTCTAAACCAGGACTAAACCAGGTCTAAACCAGGACTAAACCAGGTCTAAACCGGGACTAAACCAGGACTAAACCAGGTCTAAACCAGGACTAAACCAGGTCTAAACCAGGACTAAACCAGGACTAAACCAGGACTAAACCGGGTCTAAACCGGGACTAAACCGGGTCTAAACCAGGTCTAAACCAGGACTAAACCAGGACTAAACCAGGTCTAAACCAGGTCTAAACCAGGACTAAACCAGGTCTAAACCAGGTCTAAACCAGGACTAAACCAGGACTAAACCAGGTCTAAACCAGGTCTAAACCAGGACTAAACCAGGACTAAACCAGGACTAAACCAGGACTAAACCAGGACTAAACCAGGACTAAACCTGGTCTAAACCAGGTCTAAACCAGGACTCACCGGCGGGGCAGACCAGAGAGACGGAGCAGAGATCTTCAGGGAATCGAGCAGCATAAACTCCAGCCAAGTTTCCTCCCATCGACGTCCCAACGAGATGGAACTGAGCCAGACCGATGCTGTGGACGAACTACAGAGAGACGGGACTAGACCGGGACTAGACCGGGACTAGACCGGGACTGGACCGGGACTAGACCGGGGCTAGACCGGGACTGGACCGGGACTGGACCGGGACTAGGACTGGACTGGACCAGACCGGGACCTCAGACTGACCTGGTGGACCCTGGACACTTGTCCACTGATGCTGTAGTCCTCGTTTTGGAAGCGGCTGGTTCCGTCGTGTCCCGGTAAATCCAGACACACCACATGATACTGCTGCGGCAAGAACTGAGACAAGAACATGTCAGATGCCCTCCCACGCTCTGTCTAAACCGGGACTAAACCAGGTCTAGTCCAGGACTTGTGTCTCACCTTGAGGACGGGGAGCCACATGTCTTTGTTTGCAGAGAAGCCGTGCAGCAGCAGCAGGGACGGAGCGCCCCCTGGAGTTCCACGAGAAGAATAACAGAATCTGAAGGAGCCGACGGACGAGAAGCTCACGGAGAGACCCAACCTCCTCCTCCAGAACCTGAGACACAGACCAGGTCTGAACCAGGTCTGAACCAGGTCTGAACCAGGACTAAACCAGGACTAAACCAGGTCTGAACCAGGTCTGAACCAGGTCTGAACCAGGACTAAACCAGGACTAAACCAGGTCTGAACCAGGTCTGAACCAGGACTAAACCAGGACTAAACCAGGTCTGAACCAGGTCTGAACCAGGTCTGAACCAGGACTAAACCAGGTCTGAACCAGGTCTGAACCAGGTCTGAACCAGGACTAAACCAGGTCTGAACCAGGACTAAACCAGGACTAAACCAGGACTAAACCAGGTCTGAACCAGGACTAAACCAGGACTAAACCAGGACTAAACCAGGTCTGAACCAGGACTAAACCAGGACTAAACCAGGTCTGAACCAGGTCTGAACCAGGTCTGAACCAGGTCTGAACCAGGACTAAACCAGGACTAAACCAGGACTAAACCAGGTCTGAACCAGGACTAAACCAGGACTAAACCAGGTCTGAACCAGGTCTGAACCAGGACTAAACCAGGACTAAACCAGGTCTGAACCAGGACTAAACCAGGACTAAACCAGGACTAAACCAGGTCTGAACCAGGACTAAACCAGGACTAAACCAGGTCTGAACCAGGTCTGAACCAGGTCTGAACCAGGACTAAACCAGGACTAAACCAGGACTAAACCAGGTCTAAACCAGCTCTGAACCAGGACTAAACCAGGTCTAAACCAGGTCTAAACCAGGTCTGAACCAGGACTAAACCAGGTCTGAACCAGGACTAAACCAGGTCTGAACCAGGACTAAACCAGGTCTGAACCAGGTCTTAACCAGGTCTGAACCAGGTCTTAACCAGGACTAAACCAGGACTAAACCAGGTCTGAACCAGGACTAAACCAGGACTAAACCAGGACTAAACCAGGTCTGAACCAGGACTAAACCAGGTCTGAACCAGGACTAAACCAGGACTAAACCAGGTCTGAACCAGGTCTGAACCAGGACTAAACCAGGACTAAACCAGGTCTGAACCAGGACTAAACCAGGACTAAACCAGGTCTGAACCAGGTCTGAACCAGGTCTGAACCAGGACTAAACCAGGTCTGAACCAGGACTAAACCAGGACTAAACCAGGACTAAACCAGGTCTGAACCAGGACTAAACCAGGTCTGAACCAGGTCTAAACCAGGTCTGAACCAGGACTAAACCAGGTCTGAACCAGGACTAAACCAGGTCTGAACCAGGTCTTAACCAGGACTAAACCAGGTCTAAACCAGGTCTAAACCAGGTCTTAACCAGGACTGAACCAGGACTAAACCAGGTCTAAACCAGGTCTTAACCAGGACTAAACCAGGACTAAACCAGGTCTGAACCAGGTCTTAACCAGGTCTTAACCAGGACTAAACCAGGTCTAAACCAGGTCTTAACCAGGACTGAACCAGGACTAAACCAGGTCTGAACCAGGTCTGAACCAGGACTAAACCAGGTCTGAACCAGGTCTTAACCAGGACTAAACCAGGTCTGAACCAGGACTAAACCAGGTCTAAACCAGGTCTGAACCAGGACTAAACCGGGTCTGAACCAGGACTAAACCAGGACTAAACCAGGACTAAACCAGGTCTGAACCAGGACTAAACCAGGTCTGAACCAGGTCTGAACCAGGTCTGAACCAGGACTAAACCAGGTCTGAACCAGGACTAAACCAGGACTAAACCAGGACTAAACCAGGTCTAAACCAGGACTAGACCAGGACTAAACCAGGTCTGAACCAGGTCTGAACCAGGACTAAACCAGGTCTGAACCAGGACTAAACCAGGACTAAACCAGGTCTGAACCAGGACTAAACCAGGACTAAACCAGGACTAAACCAGGTCTAAACCAGGACTAGACCAGGACTAAACCAGGTCTGAACCAGGTCTGAACCAGGACTAAACCAGGTCTGAACCAGGTCTGAACCAGGTCTGAACCAGGACTAAACCAGGTCTGAACCAGGACTAAACCAGGACTAAACCAGGACTAAACCAGGTCTAAACCAGGACTAGACCAGGACTAAACCAGGTCTGAACCAGGTCTGAACCAGGACTAAACCAGGTCTGAACCAGGACTAAACCAGGACTAAACCAGGACTAAACCAGGTCTGAACCAGGACTAAACCAGGTCTGAACCAGGACTAAACCAGGACTAAACCAGGACTAAACCAGGTCTGAACCAGGACTAAACCAGGTCTAAACCAGGTCTTAACCAGGTCTAAACCAGGACTAAACCAGGTCTGAACCAGGTCTAAACCAGGTCTGAACCAGGTCTGAACCAGGTCTGAACCAGGACTAAACCAGGTCTGAACCAGGTCTAAACCAGGACTGAACCAGGACTAAACCAGGACTAAACCAGGTCTGAACCAGGACTAAACCAGGTCTGAACCAGGACTAAACCAGGTCTGAACCAGGACTAAACCAGGACTAGACCAGGACTGAACCAGGACTAAACCAGGACTAAACCAGGTCTGAACCAGGACTAAACCAGGTCTGAACCAGGACTAAACCAGGACTAGACCAGGACTAAACCGGGACTAAACCGGGTCTAAACCGGGTCTAAACCGGGTCTAAACCGGGTCTAAACCGGGTCCAAACCAGGCCTAAACCAGGACTAAACCAGGACTAAACCAGGACTAAACCGGGTCTAAACCGGGCCTAAACCAGGACTAAACCAGGACTAAACCAGGACTAAACCGGGTCTAAACCGGGCCTAAACCGGGTCTAAACCGGGTCCAAACCAGGCCTAAACCAGGACTTACCAATTGTAGATCTTGATGAGGATTCCGGGCCAGAACATGAAGGATGTGACGAAGAAGACGACAGGAAGTAGCAGAAGCACACTTCCTGTTAGCATTGCAACTTTAGCCCCGCCCACCTCCATCTCTAAACAAACAAACAAACAAATATAAAAACACATCGTCGTGAACCGAGACGACGCTGGGTGTGTATTTTGAGTTCAGTCAGAATCCTCGGTAGAACGCTGCGTGTCAGAGGTCAGAGGTCATGGGTCATGTGATCGCTGGTTCTGTCCACAACACAAATACAAACAACACAAATACAAACAACACAAATACAAACAACACAAATACAAACAACACAAATACAAACAACACAAATACAAACAACACAAATACACTTAAGTCACATTATTAAGTCACGACGGCCTCAGAAAGTGGAGCTATACGTGCGTTCGCGGTGACGTCACAGCCGGGACTTCCCCATAGCGGCCATTTTAAAAGGGGCACGCGATTTATAAAAACCAACACGACTGCGTCATTTTCATGATGAGCTACGAATACTTTGATTCTTTAGACGATAACGGCAAACTAAGGTACACGACAAAGCTCTGGTCAGTCAACAGAACAATGACCTTACAGAGCAATGACCTTACAGAGCAATGACTTTACAGAACAATGACTTTACAGAACAATGACTTTACAGAACAATGACCTAACAGAACAATGACCTTACAGAGCAATGACCTTACAGAGCAATGACTTTACAGAACAATGACCTAACAGAACAATGACTTTACAGAACAATGACTTTACAGAACAATGACCTTACAGAACAATGACTTTACAGAACAATGACCTTACAGAACAATGACCTAACAGAACAATGACCTTACAGAGCAATGACTTTACAGAACAATGACTTTACAGAACAATGACTTTACAGAACAATGACCTTACATAACAATGACTTTACAGAACAATGACTTTACAGAACAATGACCTTACAGAACAATGACCTTACAGAGTAATGACCTTACATAACAATGACCTTACATAACAATGACCTTACAGAACAATGACCTTACAGAACAATGACCTTACATAACAATGACTTTACAGAACAATGACTTTACAGAACAATGACCTTACAGAACAATGACCTTACAGAACAATGACCTTACATAACAATGACTTTACAGAACAATGACTTTACAGAACAATGACCTTACAGAACAATGACCTTACATAACAATGACTTTACAGAACAATGACTTTACAGAACAATGACCTTACAGAACAATGACCTTACAGAACGCAGGTTTTTGGCATTTTGGCCTCATAATTCCTGGATTTCATGTGTAGTAGACGTGATGTTGTGCCCCTTTCAAAATGGCGGACTCGGTTGCCACTGCACACGTTCCCGGATGTGCGATTGCATGTATTATTCAAAAACAGTGAATCCCAGGCTCCGCCCCACCGACCGGACACGCCCCCATGGACCGGACACGCCCCCATGTACACGCAGATGTTCCGCAGTGTGGCATTAAAGTCATAAATAATGTGTTTGAAGTTTGTGTTTGTTTGTGACAATATAATTAATTCATTCTAAATATATTTGTGTGTCGGGTTTTGTCGGATGAAAGTTGACGTAAATTTTGCAGTGACATTTCTGCGCGTGTCACGTTCGTCAAAAACACGTTCAAAGACACGTGTTAACACTTGACCTCTGACCTGCACTCGGCCCGGTTGTGTCACTCGCTCGTCTCCATGGTGATAGATAACGTCTGTAATAAAACGCCGTATTGTGTAACATCGCAGATAAAAGCGCGTCATCTCCATGGAGACAATGAGACAGCAGAAAAGTGACACATTGCGCCTTGAATCAAACGAATAGTCCCACTTTAATTTTAGTCCTTTTGATCACAACCGGAAGTCGCGCCTGCGTTTTGCAGTTTCACTTCCTGTTTACCTTTGCACCTGCGGTCACGTTTTTGTATTTAGTTTTATTCATGACCCGGTCACACTTCAGCTGTTCACTCAATGTTTTTACAATCTGAATGAATCTATTACAGTTTAAATGAAATGTTTTCTTCTTCTTTGTTCTGTTTTTTTTTTGTCAATCATTTAAGAATAAAAAAGACACCGACCTGTCCACGTCCTGCTGCAGGTCCCGGTTTAGTCCTGGTTTAGTCCTGGTTTAGTCCTGGTTTAGTCCTGGTTTAGACCTGGTTTAGTCCTGGTTTAGTCCTGGTTTAGACCTAGTTTAGTCCTGGTTTAGAGCTGGTTTAGTCCTGGTTTAGTCCTGGTTTAGACCTGGTTTAGTCCTGGTTTAGACCTGGTTTAGTCCTGGTTCAGACCTGGTTTAGACCTGGTTTAGTCCTGGTTTAGAGCTGGTTTAGTCCAGGTTTAGACCTGGTTTAGACCTGGTTTAGTCCTGGTTTAGACCTGGTTTAGAGCTGGTTTAGTCCTGCTTCAGAGCTGGTTTAGTCCTGGTTTAGTCCTGGTTTAGTCCTGGTTTAGAGCTGGTTTAGTCCTGGTTTAGACCTGGTTTAGTCCTGGTTTAGTCCTGGTTTAGTCCTGGTTTAGAGCTGGTTTAGTCCTGGTTTAGTCCTGGTTTAGACCTGGTTTAGAGCTGGTTTAGTCCTGGTTTAGAGCTGGTTTAGTCCTGGTTTAGAGCTGGTTTAGAGCTGGTTTAGAGCTGGTTTAGTCCTGCTTCAGAGCTGGTTTAGTCCTGGTTTAGTCCTGGTTTAGACCTGGTTTAGACCTGGTTTAGTCCTGGTTTAGACCTGGTTTAGTCCTGCTTCAGACCTGGTTTAGACCTGGTTTAGTCCTGGTTTAGACCTGGTTTAGTCCTGCTTCAGACCTGGTTTAGTCCTGGTTTAGTCCTGGTTTAGTCCTGCTTCAGACCTGGTTTAGACCTGGTTTAGTCCTGCTTCAGACCTGGTTTAGTGCTGGTTTAGTCCTGCTTCAGACCTGGTTTAGTGCTGGTTTAGTCCTGCTTCAGACCTGGTTTAGTCCTGGTTTAGTCTCTTGCTTCTGCGTCTTTAACTTTAACCCAAAAATTACACAACGCGTTTTTTTCTTTGAAGTCTGTGCGTCAAACGCGTCAAGTGCCGCGCCGCGTTCACGAGCCTCGGACGTCGCAAAGTCTGAGGAATGATCGCGGTTTGAAAAAGGTTTTTGATCTTTACTGAAGCTGTCAGAAGTGTTATTCCGGCTTTAACCGCGTCATAACAACTTTAGCCATAAACGGTTGAATAAAACGTGTGTAAATGTGTAAAATAGACTTGAGGTCGTCGTGTTTCCCACGCGCGATGAAGCGTCAGTGTGACGTCAGAACCCATGCTCAGGACTGACATAAGAACAAGAGAACCATTTAAACCTTCTCACGGCTCGAACTGGAACCATCATTTATCTTTGGACTGTGGGAGGAGCTTGTTAAATAACTGACTTTTATGAAGAAAATGATATGTGCAGTTTGTGTTTGTGTCTCTAAAATACAATTAACGATTAACAACAATTAATTATGTGGTATAACGTTATTTCAGCTCCTCAGGTTCTCTCTGCACAACCCAAACCACTGGGTTCTCCACTGGGTTCTCCACTGGGTTCTCCACTGGGTTCTCCACTGGGTTCTCCTGGGTTCTCCTGGGTTCTCCACTGGGTTCTCCACTGGGTTCTCCACTGGGTTCTCCTGGGTTCTCCTGGGTTCTCCACTGGGTTCTCCACTGGGTTCTCCACTGGGTTCTCCTGGGTTCTCCACTGGGTTCTCCTGGGTTCTCCTGGGTTCTCCACTGGGTTCTCCTGGGTTCTCCTGGGTTCTCCACTGGGTTCTCCACTGGGTTCTGGACCAAATGAAGTCCTGGTTCAGGTCCTGTTCAGTCCAGTTTTAACGTTGAGCGACCTGAGAGTTCTAAAGCTCATTGTTTTGTTCTGCAAATATATTCAATAAAAATAATGTTTAAAAAATGTTTTATTCTTGAAGGATTTTCACATTTTGAGCAGTAAAAAAAACAAACATTTGACTTTTCTGCAAAATAACCCAAAATATTATGATAAAGACATTTTCTGCAGATGAAATGTTTGTAATAATTCTACATTTGACCTGAACAAGTGAAGTTAGATATTTAATATGAATCATGATGAGTTTGGACTAAACCGACTCTAAAACACAAAGACCTTTAAGAACAAACACAGTGACATCATTAAAACTCAAAATGTCATCAACAAAACACTTTATTCATAAATATTCTCTCCAGAAGCTTCAGTCACAGATTTACACTTTTATTTGATTCAAATGTGTGTAAAAAGTCTCAATGTTCAAAAACTAAAACTTAGACCTGGTCCTTGTTTGTGACCTGGTTTAGACCTGGTTCAGTCCTGGTTTAGACCTGGTTTAGTCCTGGTTTAGTCCTGGTTTAGTCCTGGTTTAGACCTGGTTTAGTCCTGGTTTAGACCTGGTTTAGACCTGGTTTAGACCTGGTTTAGACCTGGTTTAGACCTGGTTTGGACCTGGTTCAGACCTGGTTCAGACCTGGTTTAGACCTGGTTCAGACCTGGTTTAGTCCTGGTTCAGACCCGGTTTAGTCCTGGTTTAGACCTGGTTCAGACCCGGTTTGGACCTGGTTTAGTTCCTCTTGTTCCTTGGCGTCTGCTTCCTTCAGTTTCTGCTCCACTTCCTCTGGGATTGAAACCTCCATCAGGTTTTCCATTCCAGACTGAGGCTCGTCTCCGATCAGAACCTGGAAACACAATGAACCTTACAGCTGCTCTCTGTAGAACCTTAAAGCTGCTCTGTGGAACCTTAAAGCTGCTCTGTGGAACCTTAAAGCTGCTCTGTAGAACCTTAAAAATGCTCTCTGTGGAACCTTAAAGCTGCTCTGTGGAACCTTAAGCTGCTCTGTGGAACCTTAAAGCTGCTCTGTGGAACCTTAAAACTGCTCTGTGGAACCTTAAAGCTGCTCTCTGTGGAACCTTAAAGCTGCTCTGTAGAACCTTAAAGCTGCTCTCTGTGGAACCTTAAAGCTGCTCTCTGTAGAACCTTAAAGCTGCTCTCTGTGGAACCTTAAAGCTGCTCTCTGTGGAACCTTAAAGCTGCTCTGTGGAACCTTAAAGCTGCTCTGTGGAACCTTAAAGCTGCTCTGTAGAACCTTAAAAATGCTCTCTGTGGAACCTTAAAGCTGCTCTCTGTGGAACCTTAAAGCTGCTCTGTGGAACCTTAAAGCTGCTCTGTGGAACCTTAAAGCTGCTCTGTGGAATCTTAAAGCTGCTCTGTGGAACCTTAAGCTGCTCTGTGGAACCTTAAACTGCTCTGTGGAACCTTAAAGCTGCTCTCTGTGAAACCTTAAAGCTGCTCTGTAGAACCTTAAAGCTGCTCTCTGTGAAACCTTAAAGCTGCTCTGTGGAACCTTAAAGCTGCTCTGTAGAACCTTAAAGCTAATCTCTGTGGAACCTTAAAGCTGCTCTGTGGAACCTTAAAACTGCTCTCTGTGGAACCTTAAAGCTGCTCTCTGTGGAACCTTAAAGCTGCTCTGTAGAACCTTAAAGCTGCTCTCTGTGGAACCTTAAAGCTGCTCTCTGTAGAACCTTAAAGCTGCTCTCTGTGGAACCTTAAAGCTGCTCTCTGTGGAACCTTACAGCTGCTCTGTGGAACCTTACAGCTGCTCTGTGGAACCTTAAAGCTGCTCTCTGTGGAACCTTAAAGCTGCTCTCTGTGGAACCTTAAAGCTGCTCTGTGAAACCTTAAAGCTGCTCTGTGGAACCTTAAAGCTGCTCTCTGTGGAACCTTAAAGCTGCTCTCTGTGGAACCTTAAAGCTGCTCTCTGTGGAACCTTAAAGCTGCTCTGTAGAACCTTAAAGCTGCTCTCTGTGGAACCTTAAAACTGCTCTCTGTGGAACCTTAAAGCTGCTCTGTAGAACCTTAAAGCTGCTCTCTGTGGAACCTTAAAACTGCTCTGTGGAACCTTAAAACTGCTCTGTGGAACCTTAAAGCTGCTCTGTGGAACCTTAAAGCTGCTCTCTGTTGAACCTTAAAGCTGCTATGTGGAACCTTAAAGCTGCTCTGTGGAACCTTAAAATTGCTCTGTGGAACCTTAAAGCTGCTCTGTGGAATCTTAAAGCTGCTCTGTGGAACCTTAAAGCTGCTCTCTGTGGAACCTTAAAGCTGCTCTGTGGAACCTTAAATCTGCTCTGTGGAACCTTAAAGCTGCTCTGTGGAACCTTAAAGCTGCTCTCTGTGGAACCTTAAAGCTGCTCTGTGGAACCTTAAAGCTGCTCTGTGGAACCTTAAAGCTGCTCTGTGGAACCTTAAAGCTGCTCTCTGTGGAACCTTAAAGCTGCTCTGTGGAACCTTAAAGCTGCTCTGTGGAACCTTAAAGCTGCTCTTTGTGGAACCTTAAAGCTGCTCTCTGTGGAACCTTAAAGCTGCTCTGTGGAACCTTAAAGCTGCTCTCTGTGGAACCTTAAAGCTGCTCTCTGTGGAACCTTAAAGCTGCTCTCTGTGGAACCTTAAAGCTGCTCTCTGTGGAACCTTAAAGCTGCTCTGTGGAACCTTAAAGCTGCTCTGTGGAACCTTAAAGCTGCTCTCTGTGGAACCTTAAAGCTGCTCTCTGTGGAACCTTAAAGCTGCTCTCTGTGGAACCTTAAAGCTGCTCTCTGTGGAACCTTAAAGCTGCTCTCTGTGGAACCTTAAAGCTGCTCTGTGGAACCTTAAAGCTGCTCTGTGGAACCTTAAAGCTGCTCTGTGGAACCTTTAAGCTGCTCTGTGGAACCTTAAAGCTGCTCTGTGGAACCTTAAAGCTGCTCTGTGGAACCTTAAAGCTGCTCTGTGGAACCTTAAAGCTGCTCTCTGTGGAACCTTAAAGCTGCTCTCTGTGGAACCTTAAAGCTGCTCTGTGGAACCTTAAAATTGCTCTGTGGAACCTTAAAGCTGCTCTCTGTGGAACCTTAAAGCTGCTCTCTGTGGAACCTTAAAGCTGCTCTCTGTGGAACCTTAAAGCTGCTCTCTGTGGAACCTTAAAGCTGCTCTCTGTGGAACCTTAAAGCTGCTCTCTGTGGAACCTTAAAGCTGCTCTGTGGAACCTTAAAGCTGCTCTCTGTGGAACCTTAAAGCTGCTCTCTGTGGAACCTTAAAGCTGCTCTGTGGAACCTTAAAGCTGCTCTGTGGAACCTTTAAGCTGCTCTGTGGAACCTTTAAGCTGCTCTGTGGAACCTTAAGCTGCTCTCTGTGGAACCTTAAAGCTGCTCTGTGGAACCTTAAGCTGCTCTGTGGAACCTTAAGCTGCTCTCTGTGGAACCTTAAGCTGCTCTCTGTGGAACCTTAAGCTGCTCTCTGTGGAACCTTAAAGCTGCTCTCTGTGGAACCTTAAAGCTGCTCTCTGTGGAACCTTAAAGCTGCTCTCTGTGGAACCTTAAAGCTGCTCTCTGTGGAACCTTAAAGCTGCTCTCTGTGGAACCTTAAAGCTGCTCTCTGTGGAACCTTAAAGCTGCTCTCTGTGGAACCTTAAAGCTGCTCTCTGTGGAACCTTAAAGCTGCTCTGTGGAACCTTAAAGCTGCTCTCTGTGGAACCTTAAAGCTGCTCTCTGTGGAACCTTAAAGCTGCTCTGTGGAACCTTAAAGCTGCTCTCTGTGGAACCTTAAAGCTGCTCTGTGGAACCTTAAAGCTGCTCTGTGGAACCTTAAAGCTGCTCTGTGGAACCTTTAAGCTGCTCTGTGGAACCTTAAAGCTGCTCTGTGGAACCTTAAAGCTGCTCTGTGGAACCTTAAAGCTGCTCTCTGTGGAACCTTAAAGCTGCTCTCTGTGGAACCTTAAATCTGCTCTCTGTGGAACCTTAAAGCTGCTCTGTGGAACCTTACAGCTGCTCTGTGGAACCTTACAGCTGCTCTGTGGAACCTTAAAGCTGCTCTCTGTGGAACCTTAAAGCTGCTCTGTGGAACCTGTGGAACCTTAAAGCTGCTCAGTGGAACCTTAAAGCTGCTCTCTGTGGAACCTTAAAGCTTCTCTCTGGGGAACCTTAAAGCTTCTCTCTGGGGAACCTTAAAGCTGATCTGGGGAACCTTAAAGCTGCTCTCTGTGGAACCTTAAAGCTGCTCTCTGTGGAACCTTAAAGCTGCTCTCTGTGGAACCTTAAAGCTGCTCTCTGTGGAACCTTAAAGCTGCTCTCTGGGGAACCTTAAAGCTTTTCTCTGGGGAACCTTAAAGCTGATCTGGGGAACCTTAAAGCTGCTCTCTGTGGAACCTTAAAGCTGCTCTCTGTGGAACCTTAAAGCTGCTCTCTGTGGAACCTTAAATCTGCTCTCTGTGGAACCTTAAAGCTTCTCTGTGGAACCTTAAAGCTGCTCTCTGTGGAACCTTAAAGCTGCTCTCTGTGGAACCGTAAAGCTGCTCTCTGTGGAACCGTAAAGCTGCTCTCTGTGGAACCTTAAAGCTGCTCTCTGTGGAACCTTAAAGCTGCTCTCTGTGGAACCTTAAAGCTGCTCTCTGGGGAACCTTAAAGCTGATCTGTGGAACCTTAAAGCTGCTCTGTGGAACCTTAAAGCTGCTCTCTGTGGAACCTTAAAGCTGCTCTGTGGAACCTTAAAGCTGCTCTGTGGAACCTTAAAGCTGCTCTGTGGAACCTTAAAGCTGCTCTGTGGAACCTTAAAGCTGCTCTCTGTGGAACCTTAAAGCTGCTCTGTGGAACCTTAAAGCTGCTCTGTGGAACCTTAAAGCTGCTCTTTGTGGAACCTTAAAGCTGCTCTCTGTGGAACCTTAAAGCTGCTCTGTGGAACCTTAAAGCTGCTCTCTGTGGAACCTTAAAGCTGCTCTCTGTGGAACCTTAAAGCTGCTCTCTGTGGAACCTTAAAGCTGCTCTCTGTGGAACCTTAAAGCTGCTCTGTGGAACCTTAAAGCTGCTCTGTGGAACCTTAAAGCTGCTCTGTGGAACCTTAAAGCTGCTCTCTGTGGAACCTTAAAGCTGCTCTCTGTGGAACCTTAAAGCTGCTCTCTGTGGAACCTTAAAGCTGCTCTCTGTGGAACCTTAAAGCTGCTCTCTGTGGAACCTTAAAGCTGCTCTCTGTGGAACCTTAAAGCTGCTCTGTGGAACCTTAAAGCTGCTCTGTGGAACCTTAAAGCTGCTCTGTGGAACCTTAAAGCTGCTCTGTGGAACCTTAAAGCTGCTCTCTGTGGAACCTTAAAGCTGCTCTGTGGAACCTTAAGCTGCTCTGTGGAACCTTAAGCTGCTCTCTGTGGAACCTTAAAGCTGCTCTGTGGAACCTTAAAGCTGCTCTCTGTGGAACCTTAAAGCTGCTCTCTGTGGAACCTTAAATCTGCTCTCTGTGGAACCTTAAAGCTGCTCTGTGGAACCTTACAGCTGCTCTGTGGAACCTTAAAGCTGCTCTGTGGAACCTTAAAGCTGCTCTCTGTGGAACCTTAAAGCTGCTCTGTGGAACCTGTGGAACCTTAAAGCTGCTCAGTGGAACCTTAAAGCTGCTCTCTGTGGAACCTTAAAGCTTCTCTCTGGGGAACCTTAAAGCTTCTCTCTGGGGAACCTTAAAGCTTCTCTCTGGGGAACCTTAAAGCTTCTCTCTGGGGAACCTTAAAGCTGATCTGGGGAACCTTAAAGCTGCTCTCTGTGGAACCTTAAAGCTGCTCTCTGTGGAACCTTAAAGCTGCTCTCTGTGGAACCTTAAAGCTGCTCTCTGGGGAACCTTAAAGCTGCTCTCTGGGGAACCTTAAAGCTTCTCTCTGGGGAACCTTAAAGCTTCTCTCTGGGGAACCTTAAAGCTGATCTGGGGAACCTTAAAGCTGCTCTCTGTGGAACCTTAAAGCTGCTCTCTGTGGAACCTTAAAGCTCCTCTCTGTGGAACCTTAAATCTGCTCTCTGTGGAACCTTAAAGCTTCTCTGTGGAACCTTAAAGCTGCTCTCTGTGGAACCTTAAAGCTGCTCTCTGTGGAACCGTAAAGCTGCTCTCTGTGGAACCGTAAAGCTGCTCTCTGTGGAACCGTAAAGCTGCTCTCTGTGGAACCGTAAAGCTGCTCTCTGTGGAACCTTAAAGCTGCTCTCTGTGGAACCTTAAAGCTGCTCTCTGTGGGACCTTAAGCTGCTCTCTGTGGAACCTTAAGCTGCTCTCTGTGGAACCTTAAGCTGCTCTCTGTGGAACCTTAAGCTGCTCTCTGTGGAACCTTAAGCTGCTCTCTGTGGAACCTTAAGCTGCTCTCTGTGGAACCTTAAGCTGCTCTCTGTGGAACCTTAAAGCTGCTCTCTGTGGAACCTTAAAGCTGCTCTGTGGAACCTTAAAGCTGCTCTCTGTGGAACCTTAAGCTGCTCACCTTAAAGCTGCTCTCTGTGGAACCTTAAAGCTGCTCTCTGTGGAACCTTAAAGCTGCTCTCTGTGGAACCTTAAAGCTGCTCTCTGTGGAACCTTAAAGCTGCTCTCTGTGGAACCTTAAAGCTGCTCTCTGTGGAACCTTAAAGCTGCTCTCTGTGGAACCTTAAAGCTGCTCTCTGTGGAACCTTAAAGCTGCTCTCTGTGGAACCTTAAAGCTGCTCTCTGTGGAACCTTAAAGCTGCTCTCTGTGGAACCTTAAAGCTGCTCTCTGTGGAACCTTAAAGCTGCTCTCTGTGGAACCTTAAAGCTGCTCTCTGTGGAACCTTAAAGCTGCTCTGTGGAACCTTAAAGCTGCTCTGTGGAACCTTTAAGCTGCTCTGTGGAACCTTTAAGCTGCTCTGTGGAACCTTTAAGCTGCTCTGTGGAACCTTAAAGCTGCTCTGTGGAACCTTAAAGCTGCTCTGTGGAACCTTAAAGCTGCTCTCTGTGGAACCTTAAAGCTGCTCTCTGTGGAACCTTAAATCTGCTCTCTGTGGAACCTTAAAGCTGCTCTGTGGAACCTTACAGCTGCTCTGTGGAACCTTACAGCTGCTCTGTGGAACCTTAAAGCTGCTCTCTGTGGAACCTTAAAGCTGCTCTGTGGAACCTGTGGAACCTTAAAGCTGCTCAGTGGAACCTTAAAGCTGCTCTCTGTGGAACCTTAAAGCTTCTCTCTGGGGAACCTTAAAGCTTCTCTCTGGGGAACCTTAAAGCTTCTCTCTGGGGAACCTTAAAGCTTCTCTCTGGGGAACCTTAAAGCTGATCTGGGGAACCTTAAAGCTGCTCTCTGTGGAACCTTAAAGCTGCTCTCTGTGGAACCTTAAAGCTGCTCTGTGGAACCTTAAAGCTGCTCTCTGTGGAACCTTAAAGCTGCTCTCTGTGGAACCTTAAAGCTGCTCTCTGTGGAACCTTAAAGCTGCTCTCTGTGGAACCTTAAAGCTGCTCTCTGTGGAACCTTAAAGCTGCTCTCTGTGGAACCTTAAAGCTGCTCTGTGGAACCTTAAAGCTGCTCTGTGGAACCTTAAAGCTGCTCTGTGGAACCTTAAAGCTGCTCTGTGGAACCTTTAAGCTGCTCTGTGGAACCTTAAAGCTGCTCTGTGGAAGCTTAAAGCTGCTCTGTGGAACCTTTAAGCTGCTCTGTGGAACCTTTAAGCTGCTCTCTGTGGAACCTTAAAGCTGCTCTCTGTGGAACCTTAAAGCTGCTCTCTGTGGAACCTTAAAGCTGCTCTGTGGAACCTTAAAATTGCTCTGTGGAACCTTAAAGCTGCTCTCTGTGGAACCTTAAAGCTGCTCTCTGTGGAACCTTAAAGCTGCTCTCTGTGGAACCTTAAAGCTGCTCTCTGTGGAACCTTAAAGCTGCTCTCTGTGGAACCTTAAAGCTGCTCTCTGTGGAACCTTAAAGCTGCTCTCTGTGGAACCTTAAAGCTGCTCTCTGTGGAACCTTAAAGCTGCTCTCTGTGGAACCTTAAAGCTGCTCTCTGTGGAACCTTTAAGCTGCTCTGTGGAACCTTAAAGCTGCTCTGTGGAACCTTAAAGCTGCTCTGTGGAACCTTAAGCTGCTCTCTGTGGAACCTTAAGCTGCTCTCTGTGGAACCTTAAGCTGCTCTCTGTGGAACCTTAAAGCTGCTCTGTGGAACCTTAAGCTGCTCTGTGGAACCTTAAGCTGCTCTCTGTGGAACCTTAAGCTGCTCTCTGTGGAACCTTAAGCTGCTCTCTGTGGAACCTTAAAGCTGCTCTCTGTGGAACCTTAAAGCTGCTCTCTGTGGAACCTTAAAGCTGCTCTCTGTGGAACCTTAAAGCTGCTCTCTGTGGAACCTTAAAGCTGCTCTCTGTGGAACCTTAAAGCTGCTCTCTGTGGAACCTTAAAGCTGCTCTGTGGAACCTTAAAGCTGCTCTCTGTGGAACCTTAAAGCTGCTCTGTGGAACCTTAAAGCTGCTCTCTGTGGAACCTTAAAGCTGCTCTCTGTGGAACCTTAAAGCTGCTCTGTGGAACCTTAAAGCTGCTCTGTGGAACCTTTAAGCTGCTCTGTGGAACCTTAAAGCTGCTCTGTGGAACCTTAAAGCTGCTCTGTGGAACCTTAAAGCTGCTCTCTGTGGAACCTTAAGCTGCTCTCTGTGGAACCTTAAGCTGCTCTCTGTGGAACCTTAAGCTGCTCTCTGTGGAACCTTAAAGCTGCTCTCTGTGGAACCTTAAAGCTGCTCTGTGGAACCTTAAAGCTGCTCTCTGTGGAACCTTAAGCTGCTCTCTGTGGAACCTTAAGCTGCTCTCTGTGGAACCTTAAGCTGCTCTCTGTGGAACCTTAAGCTGCTCTCTGTGGAACCTTAAGCTGCTCTCTGTGGAACCTTAAGCTGCTCTCTGTGGAACCTTAAGCTGCTCTCTGTGGAACCTTAAAGCTGCTCTCTGTGGAACCTTAAAGCTGCTCTCTGTGGAACCTTAAAGCTGCTCTCTGTGGAACCTTAAAGCTGCTCTCTGTGGAACCTTAAAGCTGCTCTCTGTGGAACCTTAAAGCTGCTCTCTGTGGAACCTTAAAGCTGCTCTCTGTGGAACCTTAAAGCTGCTCTCTGTGGAACCTTAAAGCTGCTCTCTGTGGAACCTTAAAGCTGCTCTCTGTGGAACCTTAAAGCTGCTCTCTGTGGAACCTTAAAGCTGCTCTCTGTGGAACCTTAAAGCTGCTCTCTGTGGAACCTTAAAGCTGCTCTCTGTGGAACCTTAAAGCTGCTCTCTGTGGAACCTTAAAGCTGCTCTGTGGAACCTTAAAGCTGCTCTGTGGAACCTTAAAGCTGCTCTGTGGAACCTTTAAGCTGCTCTGTGGAACCTTTAAGCTGCTCTGTGGAACCTTAAAGCTGCTCTGTGGAACCTTAAAGCTGCTCTGTGGAACCTTAAAGCTGCTCTCTGTGGAACCTTAAAGCTGCTCTCTGTGGAACCTTAAATCTGCTCTCTGTGGAACCTTAAAGCTGCTCTGTGGAACCTTACAGCTGCTCTGTGGAACCTTACAGCTGCTCTGTGGAACCTTAAAGCTGCTCTCTGTGGAACCTTAAAGCTGCTCTGTGGAACCTGTGGAACCTTAAAGCTGCTCAGTGGAACCTTAAAGCTGCTCTCTGTGGAACCTTAAAGCTTCTCTCTGGGGAACCTTAAAGCTTCTCTCTGGGGAACCTTAAAGCTTCTCTCTGGGGAACCTTAAAGCTTCTCTCTGGGGAACCTTAAAGCTGATCTGGGGAACCTTAAAGCTGCTCTCTGTGGAACCTTAAAGCTGCTCTCTGTGGAACCTTAAAGCTGCTCTGTGGAACCTTAAAGCTGCTCTCTGTGGAACCTTAAAGCTGCTCTCTGTGGAACCTTAAAGCTGCTCTCTGTGGAACCTTAAAGCTGCTCTCTGTGGAACCTTAAAGCTGCTCTCTGTGGAACCTTAAAGCTGCTCTCTGTGGAACCTTAAAGCTGCTCTGTGGAACCTTAAAGCTGCTCTGTGGAACCTTAAAGCTGCTCTGTGGAACCTTAAAGCTGCTCTGTGGAACCTTTAAGCTGCTCTGTGGAACCTTAAAGCTGCTCTGTGGAAGCTTAAAGCTGCTCTGTGGAACCTTTAAGCTGCTCTGTGGAACCTTTAAGCTGCTCTCTGTGGAACCTTAAAGCTGCTCTCTGTGGAACCTTAAAGCTGCTCTCTGTGGAACCTTAAAGCTGCTCTGTGGAACCTTAAAATTGCTCTGTGGAACCTTAAAGCTGCTCTCTGTGGAACCTTAAAGCTGCTCTCTGTGGAACCTTAAAGCTGCTCTCTGTGGAACCTTAAAGCTGCTCTCTGTGGAACCTTAAAGCTGCTCTCTGTGGAACCTTAAAGCTGCTCTCTGTGGAACCTTAAAGCTGCTCTCTGTGGAACCTTAAAGCTGCTCTCTGTGGAACCTTAAAGCTGCTCTCTGTGGAACCTTAAAGCTGCTCTCTGTGGAACCTTTAAGCTGCTCTGTGGAACCTTAAAGCTGCTCTGTGGAACCTTAAAGCTGCTCTGTGGAACCTTAAGCTGCTCTCTGTGGAACCTTAAGCTGCTCTCTGTGGAACCTTAAAGCTGCTCTCTGTGGAACCTTAAAGCTGCTCTGTGGAACCTTAAGCTGCTCTGTGGAACCTTAAGCTGCTCTCTGTGGAACCTTAAGCTGCTCTCTGTGGAACCTTAAGCTGCTCTCTGTGGAACCTTAAAGCTGCTCTCTGTGGAACCTTAAAGCTGCTCTCTGTGGAACCTTAAAGCTGCTCTCTGTGGAACCTTAAAGCTGCTCTCTGTGGAACCTTAAAGCTGCTCTCTGTGGAACCTTAAAGCTGCTCTCTGTGGAACCTTAAAGCTGCTCTGTGGAACCTTAAAGCTGCTCTCTGTGGAACCTTAAAGCTGCTCTGTGGAACCTTAAAGCTGCTCTCTGTGGAACCTTAAAGCTGCTCTCTGTGGAACCTTAAAGCTGCTCTGTGGAACCTTAAAGCTGCTCTGTGGAACCTTTAAGCTGCTCTGTGGAACCTTAAAGCTGCTCTGTGGAACCTTAAAGCTGCTCTGTGGAACCTTAAAGCTGCTCTCTGTGGAACCTTAAAGCTGCTCTCTGTGGAACCTTAAATCTGCTCTCTGTGGAACCTTAAAGCTGCTCTGTGGAACCTTACAGCTGCTCTGTGGAACCTTACAGCTGCTCTGTGGAACCTTAAAGCTGCTCTCTGTGGAACCTTAAAGCTGCTCTGTGGAACCTGTGGAACCTTAAAGCTGCTCAGTGGAACCTTAAAGCTGCTCTCTGTGGAACCTTAAAGCTTCTCTCTGGGGAACCTTAAAGCTTCTCTCTGGGGAACCTTAAAGCTTCTCTCTGGGGAACCTTAAAGCTTCTCTCTGGGGAACCTTAAAGCTGATCTGGGGAACCTTAAAGCTGCTCTCTGTGGAACCTTAAAGCTGCTCTCTGTGGAACCTTAAAGCTGCTCTCTGTGGAACCTTAAAGCTGCTCTCTGGGGAACCTTAAAGCTGCTCTCTGGGGAACCTTAAAGCTGCTCTCTGGGGAACCTTAAAGCTTCTCTCTGGGGAA
The DNA here is from genome assembly GCF_026437365.1 of Eucyclogobius newberryi. NCBI lineage: Eukaryota > Metazoa > Chordata > Actinopteri > Gobiiformes > Gobiidae > Eucyclogobius > Eucyclogobius newberryi. Next base: position 39,628,619 of record NW_027315735.1, on the reverse strand, counting down.
CCTTAAAGCTTCTCTCTGGGGAACCTTAAAGCTGATCTGGGGAACCTTAAAGCTGCTCTCTGTGGAACCTTAAAGCTGCTCTCTGTGGAACCTTAAAGCTCCTCTCTGTGGAACCTTAAATCTGCTCTCTGTGGAACCTTAAAGCTTCTCTGTGGAACCTTAAAGCTGCTCTCTGTGGAACCTTAAAGCTGCTCTCTGTGGAACCGTAAAGCTGCTCTCTGTGGAACCGTAAAGCTGCTCTCTGTGGAACCGTAAAGCTGCTCTCTGTGGAACCGTAAAGCTGCTCTCTGTGGAACCTTAAAGCTGCTCTCTGTGGAACCTTAAAGCTGCTCTCTGTGGAACCTTAAAGCTGCTCTCTGTGGAACCTTAAGCTGCTCTCTGTGGAACCTTAAGCTGCTCTCTGTGGAACCTTAAGCTGCTCTCTGTGGAACCTTAAGCTGCTCTCTGTGGAACCTTAAAGCTGCTCTCTGTGGAACCTTAAAGCTGCTCTCTGTGGAACCTTAAAGCTGCTCTGTGGAACCTTAAAGCTGCTCTCTGTGGAACCTTAAGCTGCTCTCTGTGGAACCTTAAGCTGCTCTCTGTGGAACCTTAAGCTGCTCTCTGTGGAACCTTAAGCTGCTCTCTGTGGAACCTTAAGCTGCTCTCTGTGGAACCTTAAGCTGCTCTCTGTGGAACCTTAAAGCTGCTCTCTGTGGAACCTTAAAGCTGCTCTCTGTGGAACCTTAAAGCTGCTCTCTGTGGAACCTTAAAGCTGCTCTCTGTGGAACCTTAAAGCTGCTCTCTGTGGAACCTTAAAGCTGCTCTCTGTGGAACCTTAAAGCTGCTCTCTGTGGAACCTTAAAGCTGCTCTCTGTGGAACCTTAAAGCTGCTCTCTGTGGAACCTTAAAGCTGCTCTCTGTGGAACCTTAAAGCTGCTCTCTGTGGAACCTTAAAGCTGCTCTCTGTGGAACCTTAAAGCTGCTCTGTGGAACCTTAAAGCTGCTCTGTGGAACCTTAAAGCTGCTCTGTGGAACCTTTAAGCTGCTCTGTGGAACCTTTAAGCTGCTCTGTGGAACCTTTAAGCTGCTCTGTGGAACCTTAAAGCTGCTCTGTGGAACCTTAAAGCTGCTCTGTGGAACCTTAAAGCTGCTCTCTGTGGAACCTTAAAGCTGCTCTCTGTGGAACCTTAAATCTGCTCTCTGTGGAACCTTAAAGCTGCTCTGTGGAACCTTACAGCTGCTCTGTGGAACCTTACAGCTGCTCTGTGGAACCTTAAAGCTGCTCTCTGTGGAACCTTAAAGCTGCTCTGTGGAACCTGTGGAACCTTAAAGCTGCTCAGTAGAACCTTAAAGCTGCTCTCTGTGGAACCTTAAAGCTTCTCTCTGGGGAACCTTAAAGCTTCTCTCTGGGGAACCTTAAAGCTTCTCTCTGGGGAACCTTAAAGCTTCTCTCTGGGGAACCTTAAAGCTGCTCTCTGTGGAACCTTAAAGCTGCTCTCTGTGGAACCTTAAAGCTGCTCTCTGTGGAACCTTAAAGCTGCTCTCTGTGGAACCTTAAAGCTGCTCTCTGTGGAACCTTAAAGCTGCTCTCTGTGGAACCTTAAAGCTGCTCTCTGTGGAACCTTAAAGCTGCTCTCTGTGGAACCTTAAAGCTGCTCTCTGTGGAACCTTAAAGCTGCTCTCTGTGGAACCTTAAAGCTGCTCTCTGGGGAACCTTAAAGCTTCTCTCTGGGGAACCTTAAAGCTGATCTGGGGAACCTTAAAGCTGCTCTCTGTGGAACCTTAAAGCTGCTCTCTGTGGAACCTTAAAGCTGCTCTCTGTGGAACCTTAAATCTGCTCTCTGTGGAACCTTAAAGCTTCTCTGTGGAACCTTAAAGCTTCTCTGTGGAACCTTAAAGCTGCTCTCTGTGGAACCTTAAAGCTGCTCTCTGTGGAACCGTAAAGCTGCTCTCTGTGGAACCGTAAAGCTGCTCTCTGTGGAACCTTAAAGCTGCTCTCTGTGGAACCTTAAAGCTGCTCTCTGTGGAACCTTAAAGCTGCTCTCTGGGGAACCTTAAAGCTGATCTGTGGAACCTTAAAGCTGCTCTGTGGAACCTTAAAGCTGCTCTCTGTGGAACCTTAAAGCTGCTCTGTGGAACCTTAAAGCTGCTCTGTGGAACCTTAAAGCTGCTCTGTGGAACCTTAAAGCTGCTCTGTGGAACCTTAAAGCTGCTCTCTGTGGAACCTTAAAGCTGCTCTGTGGAACCTTAAAGCTGCTCTGTGGAACCTTAAAGCTGCTCTTTGTGGAACCTTAAAGCTGCTCTCTGTGGAACCTTAAAGCTGCTCTGTGGAACCTTAAAGCTGCTCTCTGTGGAACCTTAAAGCTGCTCTCTGTGGAACCTTAAAGCTGCTCTCTGTGGAACCTTAAAGCTGCTCTCTGTGGAACCTTAAAGCTGCTCTGTGGAACCTTAAAGCTGCTCTGTGGAACCTTAAAGCTGCTCTCTGTGGAACCTTAAAGCTGCTCTCTGTGGAACCTTAAAGCTGCTCTCTGTGGAACCTTAAAGCTGCTCTCTGTGGAACCTTAAAGCTGCTCTCTGTGGAACCTTAAAGCTGCTCTCTGTGGAACCTTAAAGCTGCTCTCTGTGGAACCTTAAAGCTGCTCTCTGTGGAACCTTAAAGCTGCTCTCTGTGGAACCTTAAAGCTGCTCTCTGTGGAACCTTAAAGCTGCTCTCTGTGGAACCTTTAAGCTGCTCTGTGGAACCTTAAAGCTGCTCTGTGGAACCTTAAAGCTGCTCTGTGGAACCTTAAGCTGCTCTCTGTGGAACCTTAAGCTGCTCTCTGTGGAACCTTAAAGCTGCTCTCTGTGGAACCTTAAAGCTGCTCTGTGGAACCTTAAGCTGCTCTGTGGAACCTTAAGCTGCTCTCTGTGGAACCTTAAGCTGCTCTCTGTGGAACCTTAAGCTGCTCTCTGTGGAACCTTAAAGCTGCTCTCTGTGGAACCTTAAAGCTGCTCTCTGTGGAACCTTAAAGCTGCTCTCTGTGGAACCTTAAAGCTGCTCTCTGTGGAACCTTAAAGCTGCTCTCTGTGGAACCTTAAAGCTGCTCTCTGTGGAACCTTAAAGCTGCTCTGTGGAACCTTAAAGCTGCTCTCTGTGGAACCTTAAAGCTGCTCTGTGGAACCTTAAAGCTGCTCTCTGTGGAACCTTAAAGCTGCTCTCTGTGGAACCTTAAAGCTGCTCTGTGGAACCTTAAAGCTGCTCTGTGGAACCTTTAAGCTGCTCTGTGGAACCTTAAAGCTGCTCTGTGGAACCTTAAAGCTGCTCTGTGGAACCTTAAAGCTGCTCTCTGTGGAACCTTAAAGCTGCTCTCTGTGGAACCTTAAATCTGCTCTCTGTGGAACCTTAAAGCTGCTCTGTGGAACCTTACAGCTGCTCTGTGGAACCTTACAGCTGCTCTGTGGAACCTTAAAGCTGCTCTCTGTGGAACCTTAAAGCTGCTCTGTGGAACCTGTGGAACCTTAAAGCTGCTCAGTGGAACCTTAAAGCTGCTCTCTGTGGAACCTTAAAGCTTCTCTCTGGGGAACCTTAAAGCTTCTCTCTGGGGAACCTTAAAGCTTCTCTCTGGGGAACCTTAAAGCTTCTCTCTGGGGAACCTTAAAGCTGATCTGGGGAACCTTAAAGCTGCTCTCTGTGGAACCTTAAAGCTGCTCTCTGTGGAACCTTAAAGCTGCTCTCTGTGGAACCTTAAAGCTGCTCTCTGGGGAACCTTAAAGCTGCTCTCTGGGGAACCTTAAAGCTGCTCTCTGGGGAACCTTAAAGCTTCTCTCTGGGGAACCTTAAAGCTTCTCTCTGGGGAACCTTAAAGCTGATCTGGGGAACCTTAAAGCTGCTCTCTGTGGAACCTTAAAGCTGCTCTCTGTGGAACCTTAAAGCTCCTCTCTGTGGAACCTTAAATCTGCTCTCTGTGGAACCTTAAAGCTTCTCTGTGGAACCTTAAAGCTGCTCTCTGTGGAACCTTAAAGCTGCTCTCTGTGGAACCGTAAAGCTGCTCTCTGTGGAACCGTAAAGCTGCTCTCTGTGGAACCGTAAAGCTGCTCTCTGTGGAACCGTAAAGCTGCTCTCTGTGGAACCTTAAAGCTGCTCTCTGTGGAACCTTAAAGCTGCTCTCTGTGGAACCTTAAAGCTGCTCTCTGTGGAACCTTAAGCTGCTCTCTGTGGAACCTTAAGCTGCTCTCTGTGGAACCTTAAGCTGCTCTCTGTGGAACCTTAAGCTGCTCTCTGTGGAACCTTAAAGCTGCTCTCTGTGGAACCTTAAAGCTGCTCTCTGTGGAACCTTAAAGCTGCTCTGTGGAACCTTAAAGCTGCTCTCTGTGGAACCTTAAGCTGCTCTCTGTGGAACCTTAAGCTGCTCTCTGTGGAACCTTAAGCTGCTCTCTGTGGAACCTTAAGCTGCTCTCTGTGGAACCTTAAGCTGCTCTCTGTGGAACCTTAAGCTGCTCTCTGTGGAACCTTAAAGCTGCTCTCTGTGGAACCTTAAAGCTGCTCTCTGTGGAACCTTAAAGCTGCTCTCTGTGGAACCTTAAAGCTGCTCTCTGTGGAACCTTAAAGCTGCTCTCTGTGGAACCTTAAAGCTGCTCTCTGTGGAACCTTAAAGCTGCTCTCTGTGGAACCTTAAAGCTGCTCTCTGTGGAACCTTAAAGCTGCTCTCTGTGGAACCTTAAAGCTGCTCTCTGTGGAACCTTAAAGCTGCTCTCTGTGGAACCTTAAAGCTGCTCTCTGTGGAACCTTAAAGCTGCTCTGTGGAACCTTAAAGCTGCTCTGTGGAACCTTAAAGCTGCTCTGTGGAACCTTTAAGCTGCTCTGTGGAACCTTTAAGCTGCTCTGTGGAACCTTTAAGCTGCTCTGTGGAACCTTAAAGCTGCTCTGTGGAACCTTAAAGCTGCTCTGTGGAACCTTAAAGCTGCTCTCTGTGGAACCTTAAAGCTGCTCTCTGTGGAACCTTAAATCTGCTCTCTGTGGAACCTTAAAGCTGCTCTGTGGAACCTTACAGCTGCTCTGTGGAACCTTACAGCTGCTCTGTGGAACCTTAAAGCTGCTCTCTGTGGAACCTTAAAGCTGCTCTGTGGAACCTGTGGAACCTTAAAGCTGCTCAGTAGAACCTTAAAGCTGCTCTCTGTGGAACCTTAAAGCTTCTCTCTGGGGAACCTTAAAGCTTCTCTCTGGGGAACCTTAAAGCTTCTCTCTGGGGAACCTTAAAGCTTCTCTCTGGGGAACCTTAAAGCTGCTCTCTGTGGAACCTTAAAGCTGCTCTCTGTGGAACCTTAAAGCTGCTCTCTGTGGAACCTTAAAGCTGCTCTCTGTGGAACCTTAAAGCTGCTCTCTGTGGAACCTTAAAGCTGCTCTCTGTGGAACCTTAAAGCTGCTCTCTGTGGAACCTTAAAGCTGCTCTCTGTGGAACCTTAAAGCTGCTCTCTGTGGAACCTTAAAGCTGCTCTCTGTGGAACCTTAAAGCTGCTCTCTGGGGAACCTTAAAGCTTCTCTCTGGGGAACCTTAAAGCTGATCTGGGGAACCTTAAAGCTGCTCTCTGTGGAACCTTAAAGCTGCTCTCTGTGGAACCTTAAAGCTGCTCTCTGTGGAACCTTAAATCTGCTCTCTGTGGAACCTTAAAGCTTCTCTGTGGAACCTTAAAGCTTCTCTGTGGAACCTTAAAGCTGCTCTCTGTGGAACCTTAAAGCTGCTCTCTGTGGAACCGTAAAGCTGCTCTCTGTGGAACCGTAAAGCTGCTCTCTGTGGAACCTTAAAGCTGCTCTCTGTGGAACCTTAAAGCTGCTCTCTGTGGAACCTTAAAGCTGCTCTCTGGGGAACCTTAAAGCTGATCTGTGGAACCTTAAAGCTGCTCTGTGGAACCTTAAAGCTGCTCTCTGTGGAACCTTAAAGCTGCTCTGTGGAACCTTAAAGCTGCTCTGTGGAACCTTAAAGCTGCTCTGTGGAACCTTAAAGCTGCTCTGTGGAACCTTAAAGCTGCTCTCTGTGGAACCTTAAAGCTGCTCTGTGGAACCTTAAAGCTGCTCTGTGGAACCTTAAAGCTGCTCTTTGTGGAACCTTAAAGCTGCTCTCTGTGGAACCTTAAAGCTGCTCTGTGGAACCTTAAAGCTGCTCTCTGTGGAACCTTAAAGCTGCTCTCTGTGGAACCTTAAAGCTGCTCTCTGTGGAACCTTAAAGCTGCTCTCTGTGGAACCTTAAAGCTGCTCTGTGGAACCTTAAAGCTGCTCTGTGGAACCTTAAAGCTGCTCTCTGTGGAACCTTAAAGCTGCTCTCTGTGGAACCTTAAAGCTGCTCTCTGTGGAACCTTAAAGCTGCTCTCTGTGGAACCTTAAAGCTGCTCTCTGTGGAACCTTAAAGCTGCTCTGTGGAACCTTAAAGCTGCTCTGTGGAACCTTAAAGCTGCTCTGTGGAACCTTTAAGCTGCTCTGTGGAACCTTAAAGCTGCTCTGTGGAAGCTTAAAGCTGCTCTGTGGAACCTTTAAGCTGCTCTGTGGAACCTTTAAGCTGCTCTCTGTGGAACCTTAAAGCTGCTCTCTGTGGAACCTTAAAGCTGCTCTCTGTGGAACCTTAAAGCTGCTCTGTGGAACCTTAAAGCTGCTCTGTGGAACCTTAAAATTGCTCTGTGGAACCTTAAAGCTGCTCTCTGTGGAACCTTAAAGCTGCTCTCTGTGGAACCTTAAAGCTGCTCTCTGTGGAACCTTAAAGCTGCTCTCTGTGGAACCTTAAAGCTGCTCTCTGTGGAACCTTAAAGCTGCTCTCTGTGGAACCTTAAAGCTGCTCTCTGTGGAACCTTAAAGCTGCTCTCTGTGGAACCTTAAAGCTGCTCTCTGTGGAACCTTTAAGCTGCTCTGTGGAACCTTAAAGCTGCTCTGTGGAACCTTAAAGCTGCTCTGTGGAACCTTAAGCTGCTCTCTGTGGAACCTTAAGCTGCTCTCTGTGGAACCTTAAAGCTGCTCTCTGTGGAACCTTAAAGCTGCTCTGTGGAACCTTAAGCTGCTCTGTGGAACCTTAAGCTGCTCTCTGTGGAACCTTAAGCTGCTCTCTGTGGAACCTTAAGCTGCTCTCTGTGGAACCTTAAAGCTGCTCTCTGTGGAACCTTAAAGCTGCTCTCTGTGGAACCTTAAAGCTGCTCTCTGTGGAACCTTAAAGCTGCTCTCTGTGGAACCTTAAAGCTGCTCTCTGTGGAACCTTAAAGCTGCTCTCTGTGGAACCTTAAAGCTGCTCTGTGGAACCTTAAAGCTGCTCTGTGGAACCTTAAAGCTGCTCTCTGTGGAACCTTAAAGCTGCTCTCTGTGGAACCTTAAAGCTGCTCTGTGGAACCTTAAAGCTGCTCTGTGGAACCTTTAAGCTGCTCTGTGGAACCTTAAAGCTGCTCTGTGGAACCTTAAAGCTGCTCTGTGGAACCTTAAAGCTGCTCTCTGTGGAACCTTAAAGCTGCTCTCTGTGGAACCTTAAATCTGCTCTCTGTGGAACCTTAAAGCTGCTCTGTGGAACCTTACAGCTGCTCTGTGGAACCTTACAGCTGCTCTGTGGAACCTTAAAGCTGCTCTCTGTGGAACCTTAAAGCTGCTCTGTGGAACCTGTGGAACCTTAAAGCTGCTCAGTGGAACCTTAAAGCTGCTCTCTGTGGAACCTTAAAGCTTCTCTCTGGGGAACCTTAAAGCTTCTCTCTGGGGAACCTTAAAGCTTCTCTCTGGGGAACCTTAAAGCTTCTCTCTGGGGAACCTTAAAGCTGATCTGGGGAACCTTAAAGCTGCTCTCTGTGGAACCTTAAAGCTGCTCTCTGTGGAACCTTAAAGCTGCTCTCTGTGGAACCTTAAAGCTGCTCTCTGGGGAACCTTAAAGCTGCTCTCTGGGGAACCTTAAAGCTTCTCTCTGGGGAACCTTAAAGCTTCTCTCTGGGGAACCTTAAAGCTGATCTGGGGAACCTTAAAGCTGCTCTCTGTGGAACCTTAAAGCTGCTCTCTGTGGAACCTTAAAGCTCCTCTCTGTGGAACCTTAAATCTGCTCTCTGTGGAACCTTAAAGCTTCTCTGTGGAACCTTAAAGCTGCTCTCTGTGGAACCTTAAAGCTGCTCTCTGTGGAACCGTAAAGCTGCTCTCTGTGGAACCGTAAAGCTGCTCTCTGTGGAACCGTAAAGCTGCTCTCTGTGGAACCGTAAAGCTGCTCTCTGTGGAACCTTAAAGCTGCTCTCTGTGGAACCTTAAAGCTGCTCTCTGTGGGACCTTAAGCTGCTCTCTGTGGAACCTTAAGCTGCTCTCTGTGGAACCTTAAGCTGCTCTCTGTGGAACCTTAAGCTGCTCTCTGTGGAACCTTAAGCTGCTCTCTGTGGAACCTTAAAGCTGCTCTCTGTGGAACCTTAAAGCTGCTCTGTGGAACCTTAAAGCTGCTCTCTGTGGAACCTTAAAGCTGCTCTCTGTGGAACCTTAAAGCTGCTCTCTGTGGAACCTTACAGCTGCTCTGTGGAACCTTACAGCTGCTCTGTGGAACCTTAAAGCTGCTCTCTGTGGAACCTTAAAGCTGCTCTGTGGAACCTGTGGAACCTTAAAGCTGCTCAGTGGAACCTTAAAGCTGCTCTCTGTGGAACCTTAAAGCTTCTCTCTGGGGAACCTTAAAGCTTCTCTCTGGGGAACCTTAAAGCTTCTCTCTGGGGAACCTTAAAGCTTCTCTCTGGGGAACCTTAAAGCTGCTCTCTGTGGAACCTTAAAGCTGCTCTCTGTGGAACCTTAAAGCTGCTCTCTGTGGAACCTTAAAGCTGCTCTGTGGAACCTTAAAGCTGCTCTCTGTGGAACCTTAAAGCTGCTCTCTGTGGAACCTTAAAGCTGCTCTCTGTGGAACCTTAAAGCTGCTCTCTGTGGAACCTTAAAGCTGCTCTCTGTGGAACCTTAAAGCTGCTCTCTGTGGAACCTTAAAGCTGCTCTGTGGAACCTTAAAGCTGCTCTGTGGAACCTTAAAGCTGCTCTGTGGAACCTTTAAGCTGCTCTGTGGAACCTTAAAGCTGCTCTGTGGAAGCTTAAAGCTGCTCTGTGGAACCTTTAAGCTGCTCTGTGGAACCTTTAAGCTGCTCTCTGTGGAACCTTAAAGCTGCTCTCTGTGGAACCTTAAAGCTGCTCTCTGTGGAACCTTAAAGCTGCTCTGTGGAACCTTAAAATTGCTCTGTGGAACCTTAAAGCTGCTCTCTGTGGAACCTTAAAGCTGCTCTCTGTGGAACCTTAAAGCTGCTCTCTGTGGAACCTTAAAGCTGCTCTCTGTGGAACCTTAAAGCTGCTCTCTGTGGAACCTTAAAGCTGCTCTCTGTGGAACCTTAAAGCTGCTCTCTGTGGAACCTTAAAGCTGCTCTCTGTGGAACCTTTAAGCTGCTCTGTGGAACCTTAAAGCTGCTCTGTGGAACCTTAAAGCTGCTCTGTGGAACCTTAAGCTGCTCTCTGTGGAACCTTAAGCTGCTCTCTGTGGAACCTTAAAGCTGCTCTCTGTGGAACCTTAAAGCTGCTCTGTGGAACCTTAAGCTGCTCTGTGGAACCTTAAGCTGCTCTCTGTGGAACCTTAAGCTGCTCTCTGTGGAACCTTAAGCTGCTCTCTGTGGAACCTTAAGCTGCTCTCTGTGGAACCTTAAAGCTGCTCTCTGTGGAACCTTAAAGCTGCTCTCTGTGGAACCTTAAAGCTGCTCTCTGTGGAACCTTAAAGCTGCTCTCTGTGGAACCTTAAAGCTGCTCTCTGTGGAACCTTAAAGCTGCTCTCTGTGGAACCTTAAAGCTGCTCTGTGGAACCTTAAAGCTGCTCTCTGTGGAACCTTAAAGCTGCTCTGTGGAACCTTAAAGCTGCTCTCTGTGGAACCTTAAAGCTGCTCTCTGTGGAACCTTAAAGCTGCTCTGTGGAACCTTAAAGCTGCTCTGTGGAACCTTTAAGCTGCTCTGTGGAACCTTAAAGCTGCTCTGTGGAACCTTAAAGCTGCTCTGTGGAACCTTAAAGCTGCTCTGTGGAACCTTAAAGCTGCTCTCTGTGGAACCTTAAAGCTGCTCTCTGTGGAACCTTAAATCTGCTCTCTGTGGAACCTTAAAGCTGCTCTGTGGAACCTTACAGCTGCTCTGTGGAACCTTACAGCTGCTCTGTGGAACCTTAAAGCTGCTCTCTGTGGAACCTTAAAGCTGCTCTGTGGAACCTGGGGAACCTTAAAGCTTCTCTCTGGGGAACCTTAAAGCTTCTCTCTGGGGAACCTTAAAGCTTCTCTCTGGGGAACCTTAAAGCTGATCTGGGGAACCTTAAAGCTGCTCTCTGTGGAACCTTAAAGCTGCTCTCTGTGGAACCTTAAAGCTGCTCTCTGTGGAACCTTAAAGCTGCTCTCTGGGGAACCTTAAAGCTGCTCTCTGGGGAACCTTAAAGCTGCTCTCTGGGGAACCTTAAAGCTTCTCTCTGGGGAACCTTAAAGCTTCTCTCTGGGGAACCTTAAAGCTGATCTGGGGAACCTTAAAGCTGCTCTCTGTGGAACCTTAAAGCTGCTCTCTGTGGAACCTTAAAGCTCCTCTCTGTGGAACCTTAAATCTGCTCTCTGTGGAACCTTAAAGCTTCTCTGTGGAACCTTAAAGCTGCTCTCTGTGGAACCTTAAAGCTGCTCTCTGTGGAACCGTAAAGCTGCTCTCTGTGGAACCGTAAAGCTGCTCTCTGTGGAACCGTAAAGCTGCTCTCTGTGGAACCGTAAAGCTGCTCTCTGTGGAACCTTAAAGCTGCTCTCTGTGGAACCTTAAAGCTGCTCTCTGTGGAACCTTAAAGCTGCTCTCTGTGGAACCTTAAAGCTGCTCTCTGTGGGACCTTAAGCTGCTCTCTGTGGAACCTTAAGCTGCTCTCTGTGGAACCTTAAGCTGCTCTCTGTGGAACCTTAAGCTGCTCTCTGTGGAACCTTAAGCTGCTCTCTGTGGAACCTTAAAGCTGCTCTCTGTGGAACCTTAAAGCTGCTCTGTGGAACCTTAAGCTGCTCTCTGTGGAACCTTAAGCTGCTCTCTGTGGAACCTTAAGCTGCTCTCTGTGGAACCTTAAGCTGCTCTCTGTGGAACCTTAAGCTGCTCTCTGTGGAACCTTAAAGCTGCTCTCTGTGGAACCTTAAAGCTGCTCTCTGTGGAACCTTAAAGCTGCTCTCTGTGGAACCTTAAAGCTGCTCTCTGTGGAACCTTAAAGCTGCTCTCTGTGGAACCTTAAAGCTGCTCTCTGTGGAACCTTAAAGCTGCTCTCTGTGGAACCTTAAAGCTGCTCTCTGTGGAACCTTAAAGCTGCTCTCTGTGGAACCTTAAAGCTGCTCTCTGTGGAACCTTAAAGCTGCTCTCTGTGGAACCTTAAAGCTGCTCTCTGTGGAACCTTAAAGCTGCTCTCTGTGGAACCTTAAAGCTGCTCTGTGGAACCTTAAAGCTGCTCTGTGGAACCTTAAAGCTGCTCTGTGGAACCTTTAAGCTGCTCTGTGGAACCTTTAAGCTGCTCTGTGGAACCTTTAAGCTGCTCTGTGGAACCTTAAAGCTGCTCTGTGGAACCTTAAAGCTGCTCTGTGGAACCTTAAAGCTGCTCTCTGTGGAACCTTAAAGCTGCTCTCTGTGGAACCTTAAATCTGCTCTCTGTGGAACCTTAAAGCTGCTCTGTGGAACCTTACAGCTGCTCTGTGGAACCTTACAGCTGCTCTGTGGAACCTTAAAGCTGCTCTCTGTGGAACCTTAAAGCTGCTCTGTGGAACCTGTGGAACCTTAAAGCTGCTCAGTGGAACCTTAAAGCTGCTCTCTGTGGAACCTTAAAGCTTCTCTCTGGGGAACCTTAAAGCTTCTCTCTGGGGAACCTTAAAGCTTCTCTCTGGGGAACCTTAAAGCTTCTCTCTGGGGAACCTTAAAGCTGATCTGGGGAACCTTAAAGCTGCTCTCTGTGGAACCTTAAAGCTGCTCTCTGTGGAACCTTAAAGCTGCTCTCTGTGGAACCTTAAAGCTGCTCTCTGTGGAACCTTAAAGCTGCTCTCTGTGGAACCTTAAAGCTGCTCTCTGTGGAACCTTAAAGCTGCTCTCTGTGGAACCTTAAAGCTGCTCTCTGTGGAACCTTAAAGCTGCTCTCTGTGGAACCTTAAAGCTGCTCTCTGTGGAACCTTAAAGCTGCTCTCTGGGGAACCTTAAAGCTTCTCTCTGGGGAACCTTAAAGCTGATCTGGGGAACCTTAAAGCTGCTCTCTGTGGAACCTTAAAGCTGCTCTCTGTGGAACCTTAAATCTGCTCTCTGTGGAACCTTAAAGCTTCTCTGTGGAACCTTAAAGCTGCTCTCTGTGGAACCTTAAAGCTGCTCTCTGTGGAACCTTAAAGCTGCTCTCTGTGGAACCGTAAAGCTGCTCTCTGTGGAACCGTAAAGCTGCTCTCTGTGGAACCTTAAAGCTGCTCTCTGTGGAACCTTAAAGCTGCTCTCTGTGGAACCTTAAAGCTGCTCTCTGTGGAACCTTAAAGCTGATCTGTGGAACCTTAAAGCTGCTCTGTGGAACCTTAAAGCTGCTCTCTGTGGAACCTTAAAGCTGCTCTGTGGAACCTTAAAGCTGCTCTGTGGAACCTTAAAGCTGCTCTGTGGAACCTTAAAGCTGCTCTGTGGAACCTTAAAGCTGCTCTCTGTGGAACCTTAAAGCTGCTCTGTGGAACCTTAAAGCTGCTCTGTGGAACCTTAAAGCTGCTCTTTGTGGAACCTTAAAGCTGCTCTCTGTGGAACCTTAAAGCTGCTCTGTGGAACCTTAAAGCTGCTCTCTGTGGAACCTTAAAGCTGCTCTCTGTGGAACCTTAAAGCTGCTCTCTGTGGAACCTTAAAGCTGCTCTCTGTGGAACCTTAAAGCTGCTCTGTGGAACCTTAAAGCTGCTCTGTGGAACCTTAAAGCTGCTCTCTGTGGAACCTTAAAGCTGCTCTCTGTGGAACCTTAAAGCTGCTCTCTGTGGAACCTTAAAGCTGCTCTCTGTGGAACCTTAAAGCTGCTCTCTGTGGAACCTTAAAGCTGCTCTGTGGAACCTTAAAGCTGCTCTGTGGAACCTTAAAGCTGCTCTGTGGAACCTTAAAGCTGCTCTGTGGAACCTTTAAGCTGCTCTGTGGAACCTTAAAGCTGCTCTGTGGAAGCTTAAAGCTGCTCTGTGGAACCTTTAAGCTGCTCTGTGGAACCTTTAAGCTGCTCTCTGTGGAACCTTAAAGCTGCTCTCTGTGGAACCTTAAAGCTGCTCTCTGTGGAACCTTAAAGCTGCTCTGTGGAACCTTAAAGCTGCTCTGTGGAACCTTAAAATTGCTCTGTGGAACCTTAAAGCTGCTCTCTGTGGAACCTTAAAGCTGCTCTCTGTGGAACCTTAAAGCTGCTCTCTGTGGAACCTTAAAGCTGCTCTCTGTGGAACCTTAAAGCTGCTCTCTGTGGAACCTTAAAGCTGCTCTCTGTGGAACCTTAAAGCTGCTCTCTGTGGAACCTTAAAGCTGCTCTCTGTGGAACCTTAAAGCTGCTCTCTGTGGAACCTTTAAGCTGCTCTGTGGAACCTTAAAGCTGCTCTGTGGAACCTTAAAGCTGCTCTGTGGAACCTTAAGCTGCTCTCTGTGGAACCTTAAGCTGCTCTCTGTGGAACCTTAAAGCTGCTCTCTGTGGAACCTTAAAGCTGCTCTGTGGAACCTTAAGCTGCTCTGTGGAACCTTAAGCTGCTCTCTGTGGAACCTTAAGCTGCTCTCTGTGGAACCTTAAGCTGCTCTCTGTGGAACCTTAAAGCTGCTCTCTGTGGAACCTTAAAGCTGCTCTCTGTGGAACCTTAAAGCTGCTCTCTGTGGAACCTTAAAGCTGCTCTCTGTGGAACCTTAAAGCTGCTCTCTGTGGAACCTTAAAGCTGCTCTCTGTGGAACCTTAAAGCTGCTCTGTGGAACCTTAAAGCTGCTCTCTGTGGAACCTTAAAGCTGCTCTGTGGAACCTTAAAGCTGCTCTCTGTGGAACCTTAAAGCTGCTCTCTGTGGAACCTTAAAGCTGCTCTGTGGAACCTTAAAGCTGCTCTGTGGAACCTTTAAGCTGCTCTGTGGAACCTTAAAGCTGCTCTGTGGAACCTTAAAGCTGCTCTGTGGAACCTTAAAGCTGCTCTCTGTGGAACCTTAAAGCTGCTCTCTGTGGAACCTTAAATCTGCTCTCTGTGGAACCTTAAAGCTGCTCTGTGGAACCTTACAGCTGCTCTGTGGAACCTTACAGCTGCTCTGTGGAACCTTAAAGCTGCTCTCTGTGGAACCTTAAAGCTGCTCTGTGGAACCTGTGGAACCTTAAAGCTGCTCAGTGGAACCTTAAAGCTGCTCTCTGTGGAACCTTAAAGCTTCTCTCTGGGGAACCTTAAAGCTTCTCTCTGGGGAACCTTAAAGCTTCTCTCTGGGGAACCTTAAAGCTTCTCTCTGGGGAACCTTAAAGCTGATCTGGGGAACCTTAAAGCTGCTCTCTGTGGAACCTTAAAGCTGCTCTCTGTGGAACCTTAAAGCTGCTCTCTGTGGAACCTTAAAGCTGCTCTCTGGGGAACCTTAAAGCTGCTCTCTGGGGAACCTTAAAGCTTCTCTCTGGGGAACCTTAAAGCTTCTCTCTGGGGAACCTTAAAGCTGATCTGGGGAACCTTAAAGCTGCTCTCTGTGGAACCTTAAAGCTGCTCTCTGTGGAACCTTAAAGCTCCTCTCTGTGGAACCTTAAATCTGCTCTCTGTGGAACCTTAAAGCTTCTCTGTGGAACCTTAAAGCTGCTCTCTGTGGAACCTTAAAGCTGCTCTCTGTGGAACCGTAAAGCTGCTCTCTGTGGAACCGTAAAGCTGCTCTCTGTGGAACCGTAAAGCTGCTCTCTGTGGAACCGTAAAGCTGCTCTCTGTGGAACCTTAAAGCTGCTCTCTGTGGAACCTTAAAGCTGCTCTCTGTGGGACCTTAAGCTGCTCTCTGTGGAACCTTAAGCTGCTCTCTGTGGAACCTTAAGCTGCTCTCTGTGGAACCTTAAGCTGCTCTCTGTGGAACCTTAAGCTGCTCTCTGTGGAACCTTAAAGCTGCTCTCTGTGGAACCTTAAAGCTGCTCTGTGGAACCTTAAAGCTGCTCTCTGTGGAACCTTAAGCTGCTCTCTGTGGAACCTTAAGCTGCTCTCTGTGGAACCTTAAGCTGCTCTCTGTGGAACCTTAAGCTGCTCTCTGTGGAACCTTAAGCTGCTCTCTGTGGAACCTTAAGCTGCTCTCTGTGGAACCTTAAGCTGCTCTCTGTGGAACCTTAAAGCTGCTCTCTGTGGAACCTTAAAGCTGCTCTCTGTGGAACCTTAAAGCTGCTCTCTGTGGAACCTTAAAGCTGCTCTCTGTGGAACCTTAAAGCTGCTCTCTGTGGAACCTTAAAGCTGCTCTCTGTGGAACCTTAAAGCTGCTCTCTGTGGAACCTTAAAGCTGCTCTCTGTGGAACCTTAAGCTGCTCTCTGTGGAACCTTAAGCTGCTCTCTGTGGAACCTTAAGCTGCTCTCTGTGGAACCTTAAAGCTGCTCTCTGTGGAACCTTAAAGCTGCTCTGTGGAACCTTAAAGCTGCTCTCTGTGGAACCTTAAGCTGCTCTCTGTGGAACCTTAAGCTGCTCTCTGTGGAACCTTAAGCTGCTCTCTGTGGAACCTTAAGCTGCTCTCTGTGGAACCTTAAGCTGCTCTCTGTGGAACCTTAAGCTGCTCTCTGTGGAACCTTAAGCTGCTCTCTGTGGAACCTTAAGCTGCTCTCTGTGGAACCTTAAAGCTGCTCTCTGTGGAACCTTAAAGCTGCTCTCTGTGGAACCTTAAAGCTGCTCTCTGTGGAACCTTAAAGCTGCTCTCTGTGGAACCTTAAAGCTGCTCTCTGTGGAACCTTAAAGCTGCTCTCTGTGGAACCTTAAAGCTGCTCTCTGTGGAACCTTAAAGCTGCTCTCTGTGGAACCTTAAAGCTGCTCTCTGTGGAACCTTAAAGCTGCTCTCTGTGGAACCTTAAAGCTGCTCTCTGTGGAACCTTAAAGCTGCTCTGTGGAACCTTAAAGCTGCTCTGTGGAACCTTACAGCTGCTCTGTGGAACCTTAAAGCTGCTCTCTGTGGAACCTTAAAGCTGCTCTGTGGAACCTGTGGAACCTTAAAGCTGCTCAGTGGAACCTTAAAGCTGCTCTCTGTGGAACCTTAAAGCTTCTCTCTGGGGAACCTTAAAGCTTCTCTCTGGGGAACCTTAAAGCTTCTCTCTGGGGAACCTTAAAGCTTCTCTCTGGGGAACCTTAAAGCTGATCTGGGGAACCTTAAAGCTGCTCTCTGTGGAACCTTAAAGCTGCTCTCTGTGGAACCTTAAAGCTGCTCTCTGTGGAACCTTAAAGCTGCTCTCTGTGGAACCTTAAAGCTGCTCTCTGTGGAACCTTAAAGCTGCTCTCTGTGGAACCTTAAAGCTGCTCTCTGTGGAACCTTAAAGCTGCTCTCTGTGGAACCTTAAAGCTGCTCTCTGTGGAACCTTAAAGCTGCTCTCTGTGGAACCTTAAAGCTGCTCTCTGGGGAACCTTAAAGCTTCTCTCTGGGGAACCTTAAAGCTGATCTGGGGAACCTTAAAGCTGCTCTCTGTGGAACCTTAAAGCTGCTCTCTGTGGAACCTTAAAGCTGCTCTCTGTGGAACCTTAAATCTGCTCTCTGTGGAACCTTAAAGCTTCTCTGTGGAACCTTAAAGCTGCTCTCTGTGGAACCTTAAAGCTGCTCTCTGTGGAACCTTAAAGCTGCTCTCTGTGGAACCGTAAAGCTGCTCTCTGTGGAACCGTAAAGCTGCTCTCTGTGGAACCTTAAAGCTGCTCTCTGTGGAACCTTAAAGCTGCTCTCTGTGGAACCTTAAAGCTGCTCTCTGGGGAACCTTAAAGCTGATCTGTGGAACCTTAAAGCTGCTCTGTGGAACCTTAAAGCTGCTCTCTGTGGAACCTTAAAGCTGCTCTGTGGAACCTTAAAGCTGCTCTGTGGAACCTTAAAGCTGCTCTGTGGAACCTTAAAGCTGCTCTGTGGAACCTTAAAGCTGCTCTCTGTGGAACCTTAAAGCTGCTCTGTGGAACCTTAAAGCTGCTCTGTGGAACCTTAAAGCTGCTCTTTGTGGAACCTTAAAGCTGCTCTCTGTGGAACCTTAAAGCTGCTCTGTGGAACCTTAAAGCTGCTCTCTGTGGAACCTTAAAGCTGCTCTCTGTGGAACCTTAAAGCTGCTCTCTGTGGAACCTTAAAGCTGCTCTCTGTGGAACCTTAAAGCTGCTCTGTGGAACCTTAAAGCTGCTCTGTGGAACCTTAAAGCTGCTCTCTGTGGAACCTTAAAGCTGCTCTCTGTGGAACCTTAAAGCTGCTCTCTGTGGAACCTTAAAGCTGCTCTCTGTGGAACCTTAAAGCTGCTCTCTGTGGAACCTTAAAGCTGCTCTGTGGAACCTTAAAGCTGCTCTGTGGAACCTTAAAGCTGCTCTGTGGAACCTTAAAGCTGCTCTGTGGAACCTTTAAGCTGCTCTGTGGAACCTTAAAGCTGCTCTGTGGAAGCTTAAAGCTGCTCTGTGGAACCTTTAAGCTGCTCTGTGGAACCTTTAAGCTGCTCTCTGTGGAACCTTAAAGCTGCTCTCTGTGGAACCTTAAAGCTGCTCTCTGTGGAACCTTAAAGCTGCTCTGTGGAACCTTAAAGCTGCTCTGTGGAACCTTAAAATTGCTCTGTGGAACCTTAAAGCTGCTCTCTGTGGAACCTTAAAGCTGCTCTCTGTGGAACCTTAAAGCTGCTCTCTGTGGAACCTTAAAGCTGCTCTCTGTGGAACCTTAAAGCTGCTCTCTGTGGAACCTTAAAGCTGCTCTCTGTGGAACCTTAAAGCTGCTCTCTGTGGAACCTTAAAGCTGCTCTCTGTGGAACCTTAAAGCTGCTCTCTGTGGAACCTTTAAGCTGCTCTCTGTGGAACCTTTAAGCTGCTCTGTGGAACCTTAAAGCTGCTCTGTGGAACCTTAAAGCTGCTCTGTGGAACCTTAAGCTGCTCTCTGTGGAACCTTAAGCTGCTCTCTGTGGAACCTTAAAGCTGCTCTCTGTGGAACCTTAAAGCTGCTCTGTGGAACCTTAAGCTGCTCTGTGGAACCTTAAGCTGCTCTCTGTGGAACCTTAAGCTGCTCTCTGTGGAACCTTAAGCTGCTCTCTGTGGAACCTTAAAGCTGCTCTCTGTGGAACCTTAAAGCTGCTCTCTGTGGAACCTTAAAGCTGCTCTCTGTGGAACCTTAAAGCTGCTCTCTGTGGAACCTTAAAGCTGCTCTCTGTGGAACCTTAAAGCTGCTCTCTGTGGAACCTTAAAGCTGCTCTGTGGAACCTTAAAGCTGCTCTCTGTGGAACCTTAAAGCTGCTCTGTGGAACCTTAAAGCTGCTCTCTGTGGAACCTTAAAGCTGCTCTCTGTGGAACCTTAAAGCTGCTCTGTGGAACCTTAAAGCTGCTCTGTGGAACCTTTAAGCTGCTCTGTGGAACCTTAAAGCTGCTCTGTGGAACCTTAAAGCTGCTCTGTGGAACCTTAAAGCTGCTCTCTGTGGAACCTTAAAGCTGCTCTCTGTGGAACCTTAAATCTGCTCTCTGTGGAACCTTAAAGCTGCTCTGTGGAACCTTACAGCTGCTCTGTGGAACCTTACAGCTGCTCTGTGGAACCTTAAAGCTGCTCTCTGTGGAACCTTAAAGCTGCTCTGTGGAACCTGTGGAACCTTAAAGCTGCTCAGTGGAACCTTAAAGCTGCTCTCTGTGGAACCTTAAAGCTTCTCTCTGGGGAACCTTAAAGCTTCTCTCTGGGGAACCTTAAAGCTTCTCTCTGGGGAACCTTAAAGCTTCTCTCTGGGGAACCTTAAAGCTGATCTGGGGAACCTTAAAGCTGCTCTCTGTGGAACCTTAAAGCTGCTCTCTGTGGAACCTTAAAGCTGCTCTCTGTGGAACCTTAAAGCTGCTCTCTGGGGAACCTTAAAGCTGCTCTCTGGGGAACCTTAAAGCTTCTCTCTGGGGAACCTTAAAGCTTCTCTCTGGGGAACCTTAAAGCTGATCTGGGGAACCTTAAAGCTGCTCTCTGTGGAACCTTAAAGCTGCTCTCTGTGGAACCTTAAAGCTCCTCTCTGTGGAACCTTAAATCTGCTCTCTGTGGAACCTTAAAGCTTCTCTGTGGAACCTTAAAGCTGCTCTCTGTGGAACCTTAAAGCTGCTCTCTGTGGAACCGTAAAGCTGCTCTCTGTGGAACCGTAAAGCTGCTCTCTGTGGAACCGTAAAGCTGCTCTCTGTGGAACCGTAAAGCTGCTCTCTGTGGAACCTTAAAGCTGCTCTCTGTGGAACCTTAAAGCTGCTCTCTGTGGGACCTTAAGCTGCTCTCTGTGGAACCTTAAGCTGCTCTCTGTGGAACCTTAAGCTGCTCTCTGTGGAACCTTAAGCTGCTCTCTGTGGAACCTTAAGCTGCTCTCTGTGGAACCTTAAAGCTGCTCTCTGTGGAACCTTAAAGCTGCTCTCTGTGGAACCTTAAAGCTGCTCTCTGTGGAACCTTAAAGCTGCTCTCTGTGGAACCTTAAAGCTGCTCTCTGTGGAACCTTAAAGCTGCTCTCTGTGGAACCTTAAAGCTGCTCTCTGTGGAACCTTAAAGCTGCTCTCTGTGGAACCTTAAAGCTGCTCTCTGTGGAACCTTAAAGCTGCTCTCTGTGGAACCTTAAAGCTGCTCTCTGTGGAACCTTAAAGCTGCTCTCTGTGGAACCTTAAAGCTGCTCTGTGGAACCTTAAAGCTGCTCTGTGGAACCTTAAAGCTGCTCTGTGGAACCTTTAAGCTGCTCTGTGGAACCTTTAAGCTGCTCTGTGGAACCTTTAAGCTGCTCTGTGGAACCTTAAAGCTGCTCTGTGGAACCTTAAAGCTGCTCTGTGGAACCTTAAAGCTGCTCTCTGTGGAACCTTAAAGCTGCTCTCTGTGGAACCTTAAATCTGCTCTCTGTGGAACCTTAAAGCTGCTCTGTGGAACCTTACAGCTGCTCTGTGGAACCTTACAGCTGCTCTGTGGAACCTTAAAGCTGCTCTCTGTGGAACCTTAAAGCTGCTCTGTGGAACCTGTGGAACCTTAAAGCTGCTCAGTGGAACCTTAAAACTGCTCTCTGTGGAACCTTAAAGCTTCTCTCTGGGGAACCTTAAAGCTTCTCTCTGGGGAACCTTAAAGCTTCTCTCTGGGGAACCTTAAAGCTTCTCTCTGGGGAACCTTAAAGCTGATCTGGGGAACCTTAAAGCTGCTCTCTGTGGAACCTTAAAGCTGCTCTCTGTGGAACCTTAAAGCTGCTCTCTGTGGAACCTTAAAGCTGCTCTCTGGGGAACCTTAAAGCTTCTCTCTGGGGAACCTTAAAGCTTCTCTCTGGGGAACCTTAAAGCTGCTCTCTGTGGAACCTTAAAGCTGCTCTCTGTGGAACCTTAAAGCTGCTCTCTGTGGAACCTTAAATCTGCTCTCTGTGGAACCTTAAAGCTGCTCTCTGTGGAACCTTAAAGCTGCTCTCTGTGGAACCTTAAAGCTGCTCTCTGTGGAACCTTAAAGCTGCTCTCTGTGGAACCGTAAAGCTGCTCTCTGTGGAACCTTAAAGCTGCTCTCTGTGGAACCTTAAGCTGCTCTCTGTGGAACCTTAAGCTGCTCTCTGTGGAACCTTAAGCTGCTCTCTGTGGAACCTTAAAGCTGCTCTCTGTGGAACCTTAAAGCTGCTCTCTGTGGAACCTTAAGCTGCTCTCTGTGGAACCTTAAGCTGCTCTCTGTGGAACCTTAAGCTGCTCTCTGTGGAACCTTAAGCTGCTCTCTGTGGAACCTTAAAGCTGCTCTCTGTGGAACCTTAAAGCTGCTCTCTGTGGAACCTTAAAGCTGCTCTCTGTGGAACCTTAAGCTGCTCTCTGTGGAACCTTAAAGCTGCTCTGTGGAACCTTAAAGCTGCTCTGTGGAACCTTAAAGCTGCTCTCTGTGGAACCTTAAGCTGCTCTCTGTGGAACCTTAAGCTGCTCTCTGTGGAACCTTAAAGCTGCTCTCTGTGGAACCTTAAGCTGCTCTCTGTGGAACCTTAAGCTGCTCTCTGTGGAACCTTAAGCTGCTCTCTGTGGAACCTTAAAGCTGCTCTCTGTGGAACCTTAAAGCTGCTCTCTGTGGAACCTTAAAGCTGCTCTCTGTGGAACCTTAAAGCTGCTCTCTGTGGAACCTTAAAGCTTAAATATAAAAACGCTGTTTCATGGTACATTGACTGGAGGAGGAGCTTCTCACCTGGAGGAGGAGCTTCCACCTGGAGAAGGGGCTTCTCACCTGGAGGAGGGGCTTCTTACCTGGAGGAGGAGCTTCCACCTGGAGGAGGGGCTTCTCACCTGGAGGAGGAGCTTCCACCTGGAGGAGGAGCTTCTCACCTGGAGGAGGAGGAGCTTCCTGGAGAAGGGGCTTCTCACCTGGAGGAGGGGCTTCTTACCTGGAGGAGGAGCTTCCACCTGGAGGAGGGGCTTCTCACCTGGAGGAGGAGCTTCCACCTGGAGGAGGAGCTTCTCACCTGGAGGAGGAGGAGCTTCCTGGAGGGGCTTCTCACCTGGAGGAGGAGCTTCTCACTTGGAGGTGGAGGGAGGAGCTTCTCACCTGGAGGAGGAGGGAGGAGCTTCTCACCGGGAAGAGGCGCTTCTCACCTGGAGGGGGAGGGGCTTCTCACCTGGAGGGGGAGGGGCTTCTCACCTGGAGGGGGAGGGGCTTCTCACCTGGAGGGGGAGGGGCTTCTCACCTGGAGGAGGAGGGGCTTCTCACCTGGAGGAGGAGGGGCTTCTCACCTGGAGGAGGAGCTTCTCACCTGGAGGAGGAGGGGCTTCTCACCTGGAGGAGGAGGGGCTTCTCACCTGGAGGAGGAGGGGCTTCTCACCTGGAGGAGGAGGGGCTTCTCACCTGGAGGAGGAGGGGCTTCTCACCTGGAGGGGGAGGGGATTCTCACCTGGAGGAGGAGGAGCTTCTCACCTGGAGGAGGAGGGGCTTCTCACCTGGATGAGCTTCTCCACGGCGCTCTGGACCTCAGGATTGGTCTCCCAGGTGTGGAACTCTCTCATGAGAGGATAAACATGGCGGTCCTTGAGCACAGAGCGCCCCCTGGAGGTGGCACACAGCAGCAGCAGCGTCTCCAGCAGCATCTTCCTCAGGTCTGGGTCTGGTTCTCTTTGTTTGTCCTCAGGAAGGAACTGAAGGTCCACCGGGAGACCTGGAACCACAGAACCACACACTGAGGCCTGGAACCACAGAACCACAGAACTATACACTGAGACCTGGAACCACAGAACCACACACTGAGCCACACACACTCTCAGTTCCTGCTCGTACCTTGGTTCTCCTCCTCTCTCAGTTCTCGTTCGTACCTTGGTTCTCCTCCTCGCTCAGTTCTCGTTCGTACCTTGGTTCTCCTCCTCGCTCAGTTCTCGTTCGTACCTTGGTTCTCCTCCTCGCTCAGTTCTCGTTCGTACCTTGGTTCTCCTCCTCACTCAGTTCTCGTTCGTACCTTGGTTCTCCTCCTCGCTCAGTTCTCGCTCGTACCTTGGTTCTCCTCCTCTCTCAGTTCTCGCTCGTACCTTGGTTCTCCTCCTCGCTCAGTTCTCGTTCGTACCTTGGTTCTCCTCCTCACTCAGTTCTCGTTCGTACCTTGGTTCTCCTCCTCTCTCAGTTCTCGTTCGTACCTTGGTTCTCCTCTCTCAGTTCTCGTTCGTACCTTGGTTCTCCTCTCTCGGTTCTCGTTCGTACCTTGGTTCGCCTCCTCTCTCAGTTCTCGTTCGTACCTTGGTTCTCCTCCTCTCTCAGTTCTCGTTCGTACCTTGGTTCTCCTCCTCGCTCAGTTCTCGTTCGTACCTTGGTTCTCCTCCTCGCTCAGTTCTCGCTCGTACCTTGGTTCTCCTCCTCGCTCAGTTCTTGTTCGTACCTTGGTTCTCCTCCTCTCTCAGTTCCCTCAGTTCTCGTTCGTACCTTGGTTCTCCTCCTCTCTCAGTTCTCATTCGTACCTTGGTTCTCCTCCTCGCTCAGTTCTCGTTCGTACCTTGGTTCTCCTCCTCTCTCAGTTCTCGCTCTTACCTTGGTTCTCCTCCTCGCTGAGTTCTCGTTCGTACCTTGGTTCTCCTCCTCTCTCAGTTCTCGTTCGTACCTTGGTTCTCCTCCTCTCTCAGTTCTCGTTCGTACCTTGGTTCTCCTCTCAGTTTCTTTTCGTACCTTGGTTCTCCTCTCTCAGTTCTCGTTCGTACCTTGGTTCTCCTCTCTCAGTTCTCGTTCGTACCTTGGTTCTCCTCTCTCGGTTCTCGTTCGTACCTTGGTTCGCCTCCTCTCTCAGTTCTTGTTCGTACCTTGGTTATCCTCCTCTCTCTGTTCTCGTTCGTACCTTGGTTCTCCTCTCTCAGTTCTCGTTCGTACCTTGGTTCTCCTCTCTCAGTTCTCGTTCGTACCTTGGTTCTCCTCCTCTCTCAGTTCTCGTTCGTACCTTGGTTCTCCTCCTCTCTCAGTTCTCGTTCGTACCTTGGTTCTCCTCTCTCAGTTCTCGTTCGTACCTTGGTTCTCCTCCTCTCTCAGTTCTCGTTCGTACCTTGGTTCTCCTCCTCTCTCAGTTCTCGTTCGTAGCTTGGTTCTCCTCCTCTCTCAGTTCTCGTTCGTAGCTTGGTTCTCCTCCTCTCTCAGTTCTCGTTCGTAGCTTGGTTCTCCTCCTCTCTCAGTTCTCGTTCGTACCTTGGTTCTCCTCCTCTCTCAGTTCTCGTTCGTACCTTGGTTCTCCTCCTCTCTTAGTTCTCGTTCGTACCTTGGTTCTCCTCCTCTCTCAGTTCTCGTTCGTACCTTGGTTCTCCTCCTCTCTCAGTTCTCGTTCGTACCTTGGTTCTCCTCGCTCAGTTCTCGTTCGTACCTTGGTTCTCCTCGCTCAGTTCTCGTTCGTAGCTTGGTTCTCCTCCTCTCTCAGTTCTCGTTCGTACCTTGGTTCTCCTCCTCTCTCAGTTCTCGTTCGTACCTTGGTTCTCCTCCTCTCTCAGTTCTCGTTCGTACCTTGGTTCTCCTCTCTCAGTTCTCGTTCGTACCTTGGTTCTCCTCCTCTCTCAGTTCTCGTTCGTACCTTGGTTCTCCTCCTCTCTCAGTTCTCGTTCGTACCTTGGTTCTCCTCTCTCAGTTCTCGTTCGTACCTTGGTTCTCCTCCTCTCTCAGTTCTCGTTCGTACCTTGGTTCTCCTCTCTCAGTTCTCGTTCGTACCTTGGTTCTCCTCCTCTCTCAGTTCTCGTTCGTACCTTGGTTCTCCTCCTCTCTCAGTTCTCGTTCGTAGCTTGGTTCTCCTTCTCTCTCAGTTCTCGTTCGTACCTTGGTTCTCCTCCTCTCTCAGTTCTCGTTCGTAGCTTGGTTCTCCTCCTCTCTCAGTTCTCGTTCGTACCTTGGTTCTCCTCCTCTCTCAGTTCTCGTTCGTACCTTGGTTCTCCTCCTCTCTTAGTTCTCGTTCGTACCTTGGTTCTCCTCCTCTCTCAGTTCTCGTTCGTACCTTGGTTCTCCTCCTCTCTTAGTTCTCGTTCGTACCTTGGTTCTCCTCCTCTCTCAGTTCTCGTTCGTACCTTGGTTCTCCTCCTCGCTCAGTTCCTCAGGTCCAGCTAACGGCAGCAGGAGAAAGGGCAGGATGTCCACGTGGTTGCTTAGCAACCACTCGTGACGATCTGCACGAACACAACAGTTTTAATCTTAAACTTTGTCAGACTTTTGTTCATAAACACATTTTAATATTTACTTATTTTAATATAGATTTAATCTGACTTTGTGCTGTATTATGCTCGTTATAAACACCGTCATTACATGTTATAAATGTGTAATAAATGTTTTGTAAATGTGTAATAAATGTGTAATAAGTGTTATGAATGTGTAATAAATGTGTAATAAATATGTTATAAATGTGTAATAAGTGTTATAATGTGTAAATGTGTTGTAAATGTGTTATAAATGTGTAATAAATGTGTTATAGATGTGTAATTAATGTGTTGTAAATGTGTAATTAATGTGTTGTAAATGTGTAATAAGTGTAATAAATGTGTTATAAATGTGTAATAAATATGTTATAAATGTGTAATAAACGTGTTATAAATGTGTAATAAATGTGTTATAAATGTGTTAAATGTGTTTGAGGCTCGTTAAGAGTGTAATTTAAACATTATAATGATACTTACTGTGGTTAAAGCAGCAGTTCCTCAGAGTCCCAATGACTCCGCCCCTTCGCACTGTCGACGCCTCATACTGAGTAAAGGGGAGGAGCCTCTGCAGAACGCACCTGAAACATGAAATAGTTAAATATAAAATATAACAAATTTTATATTTTATATATAAATGTTACATTTATATAAAATATAAATATAACAAAATATAACTGAAATTTAAATGAAAAAATAATAAACACATTTCAAATTCAAATGTACAGAATGATCATGTGGTCCTGGTCCTGGTCTCGGTCCCGGTCCTGGTCCGGGTCCTGGTCTTGGTCCCGGTCCGGGTCCTGGTCTCGGTCCGGGTCTCGGTCCTGGTCTTGGTCCGGGTCCTGGTCTGGGTCCTGGTCCTGGTCCTGGTCTGGGTCCTGGTCCTGGTCCAGTACCGCTCTGGGTCCAGGAGCTGGTCCCGTGCCTCCTGCAGCTGGCTCAGGTTGGACAGCAGGGGCCCGATGTAGTGAAGCGTCGCTTTAGAGTTAAACGTCTCACAACAGAAGATCTCCACCAGCTTGGACACGCCCACTTTGTCCTGCAGCACCTGAAACCAGTGAACACTGAACAAAGCTCAGAACAACCTGAACACAGACTGAACACAGACTGAACACAGACTGAACACAGGGGGCAGCTGCTGTTTGTATAGTGTTGTTGCTCACCTTGAACACTAGGGGGCAGCTGCTGTTTGTATAGTGTTGTTGCTCACCTTGAACACTAGGGGGCAGCTGCTGTTTGTCGTGTTGTTGCTCACCTTGAACACTAGGGGGCAGCTGCTGTTTGTCATGTTGTTGCTCACCTTGAACACTAGGGGGCAGCTGCTGTTTGTCATGTTGTTGCTCACCTTGAACACTAGGGGGCAGCTGCTGTTTGTAGTGTTGTTGCTCACCTTGAACACTAGGGGGCAGCTGCTGTTTGTAGTGTTGTTGCTCACCTTGAACACTAGGGGGCAGCTGCTGTTTGTAGTGTTGTTGCTCACCTTGAACACTAGGGGGCAGCTGCTGTTTGTAGTGTTGTTGCTCACCTTGAACACTAGGGGGCAGCTGCTGTTTGTCGTGTTGTTGCTCACCTTGAACACTAGGGGGCGGCTGCTGTTTGTAGTGTTGTTGCTCACCTTGAACACTAGGGGGCAGCTGCTGTTTGTAGTGTTGTTGCTCACCTTGAACACTAGGGGGCAGCTGCTGTTTGTAGTGTTGTTGCTCACCTTGAACACTAGGGGGCAGCTGCTGTTTGTAGTGTTGTTGCTCACCTTGAACACTAGGGGGCAGCTGCTGTTTGTAGTGTTGTTGCTCACCTTGAACACTAGGGGGCAGCTGCTGTTTGTAGTGTTGTTGCTCACCTTGAACACTAGGGGGCAGCTGCTGTTTGTCGTGTTGTTGCTCACCTTGAACACTAGGGGGCAGCTGCTGTTTGTCGTGTTGTTGCTCACCTTGAACACTAGGGGGCAGCTGCTGTTTGTAGTGTTGTTGCTCACCTTGAACACTAGGGGGCAGCTGCTGTTTGTAGTGTTGTTGCTCACCTTGAACACTAGGGGGCAGCTGCTGTTTGTATAGTGTTGTTGCTCACCTTGAACACTAGGGGGCAGCTGCTGTTTGTAGTGTTGTTGCTCACCTTGAACACTAGGGGGCAGCTGCTGTTTGTAGTGTTGTTGCTCACCTTGAACACTAGGGGGCGGCTGCTGTTTGTAGTGTTGTTGCTCACCTTGAACACTAGGGGGCAGCTGCTGTTTGTAGTGTTGTTGCTCACCTTGAACACTAGGGGGCAGCTGCTGTTTGTCGTGTTGTTGCTCACCTTGAACACTAGGGGGCAGCTGCTGTTTGTATAGTGTTGTTGCTCACCTTGAACACTAGGGGGCAGCTGCTGTTTGTAGTGTTGTTGCTCACCTTGAACACTAGGGGGCAGCTGCTGTTTGTCGTGTTGTTGCTCACCTTGAACACTAGGGGGCAGCTGCTGTTTGTATAGTGTTGTTGCTCACCTTGAACACTAGGGGGCAGCTGCTGTTTGTATAGTGTTGTTGCTCACCTTGAACACTAGGGGGCAGCTGCTGTTTGTAGTGTTGTTGCTCACCTTGAACACTAGGGGGCAGCTGCTGTTTGTAGTGTTGTTGCTCACCTTGAACACTAGGGGGCAGCTGCTGTTTGTATAGTGTTGTTGCTCACCTTGAACACTAGGGGGCAGCTGCTGTTTGTATAGTGTTGTTGCTCACCTTGAACACTAGGGGGCAGCTGCTGTTTGTATAGTGTTGTTGCTCACCTTGAACACTAGGGGGCAGCTGCTGTTTGTAGTGTTGTTGCTCACCTTGAACACTAGGGGGCGGCTGCTGTTTGTAGTGTTGTTGCTCACCTTGAACACAGGGGGCAGCTGCTGTTTGTCATGTTGTTGCTCACCTTGAACACTAGGGGGCAGCTGCTGTTTGTCGTGTTGTTGCTCACCTTGAACACTAGGGGGCAGCTGCTGTTTGTCGTGTTGTTGCTCACCTTGAACACTAGGGGGCGGCTGCTGTTTGTCGTGTTGTTGCTCACCTTGAACACTAGGGGGCAGCTGCTGTTTGTCGTGTTGTTGCTCACCTTGAACACTAGGGGGCAGCTGCTGTTTGTCATGTTGTTGCTCACCTTGAACACTAGGGGGCAGCTGCTGTTTGTCATGTTGTTGCTCACCTTGAACACTAGGGGGCAGCTGCTGTTTGTAGTGTTGTTGCTCACCTTGAACACTAGGGGGCAGCTGCTGTTTGTAGTGTTGTTGCTCACCTTGAACACTAGGGGGCAGCTGCTGTTTGTAGTGTTGTTGCTCACCTTGAACACTAGGGGGCAGCTGCTGTTTGTAGTGTTGTTGCTCACCTTGAACACTAGGGGGCAGCTGCTGTTTGTCGTGTTGTTGCTCACCTTGAACACTAGGGGGCAGCTGCTGTTTGTATAGTGTTGTTGCTCACCTTGAACACTAGGGGGCAGCTGCTGTTTGTAGTGTTGTTGCTCACCTTGAACACTAGGGGGCAGCTGCTGTTTGTAGTGTTGTTGCTCACCTTGAACACTAGGGGGCGGCTGCTGTTTGTAGTGTTGTTGCTCACCTTGAACACTAGGGGGCAGCTGCTGTTTGTAGTGTTGTTGCTCACCTTGAACACTAGGGGGCAGCTGCTGTTTGTCGTGTTGTTGCTCACCTTGAACACTAGGGGGCAGCTGCTGTTTGTAGTGTTGTTGCTCACCTTGAACACTAGGGGGCAGCTGCTGTTTGTAGTGTTGTTGCTCACCTTGAACACTAGGGGGCAGCTGCTGTTTGTATAGTGTTGTTGCTCACCTTGAACACTAGGGGGCAGCTGCTGTTTGTAGTGTTGTTGCTCACCTTGAACACTAGGGGGCAGCTGCTGTTTGTCGTGTTGTTGCTCACCTTGAACACTAGGGGGCAGCTGCTGTTTGTATAGTGTTGTTGCTCACCTTGAACACTAGGGGGCAGCTGCTGTTTGTATAGTGTTGTTGCTCACCTTGAACACTAGGGGGCAGCTGCTGTTTGTCATGTTGTTGCTCACCTTGAACACTAGGGGGCAGCTGCTGTTTGTCGTGTTGTTGCTCACCTTGAACACTAGGGGGCGGCTGCTGTTTGTCGTGTTGTTGCTCACCTTGAACACTAGGGGGCAGCTGCTGTTTGTCGTGTTGTTGCTCACCTTGAACACTAGGGGGCAGCTGCTGTTTGTCATGTTGTTGCTCACCTTGAACACTAGGGGGCAGCTGCTGTTTGTCATGTTGTTGCTCACCTTGAACACTAGGGGGCAGCTGCTGTTTGTAGTGTTGTTGCTCACCTTGAACACTAGGGGGCAGCTGCTGTTTGTAGTGTTGTTGCTCACCTTGAACACTAGGGGGCAGCTGCTGTTTGTAGTGTTGTTGCTCACCTTGAACACTAGGGGGCAGCTGCTGTTTGTAGTGTTGTTGCTCACCTTGAACACTAGGGGGCAGCTGCTGTTTGTCGTGTTGTTGCTCACCTTGAACACTAGGGGGCAGCTGCTGTTTGTATAGTGTTGTTGCTCACCTTGAACACTAGGGGGCAGCTGCTGTTTGTAGTGTTGTTGCTCACCTTGAACACTAGGGGGCAGCTGCTGTTTGTAGTGTTGTTGCTCACCTTGAACACTAGGGGGCGGCTGCTGTTTGTAGTGTTGTTGCTCACCTTGAACACTAGGGGGCAGCTGCTGTTTGTAGTGTTGTTGCTCACCTTGAACACTAGGGGGCAGCTGCTGTTTGTCGTGTTGTTGCTCACCTTGAACACTAGGGGGCAGCTGCTGTTTGTAGTGTTGTTGCTCACCTTGAACACTAGGGGGCAGCTGCTGTTTGTAGTGTTGTTGCTCACCTTGAACACTAGGGGGCAGCTGCTGTTTGTATAGTGTTGTTGCTCACCTTGAACACTAGGGGGCAGCTGCTGTTTGTAGTGTTGTTGCTCACCTTGAACACTAGGGGGCAGCTGCTGTTTGTCGTGTTGTTGCTCACCTTGAACACTAGGGGGCAGCTGCTGTTTGTATAGTGTTGTTGCTCACCTTGAACACTAGGGGGCAGCTGCTGTTTGTATAGTGTTGTTGCTCACCTTGAACACTAGGGGGCAGCTGCTGTTTGTCGTGTTGTTGCTCACCTTGAACACTAGGGGGCAGCTGCTGTTTGTCGTGTTGTTGCTCACCTTGAACACTAGGGGGCAGCTGCTGTTTGTAGTGTTGTTGCTCACCTTGAACACTAGGGGGCAGCTGCTGTTTGTCGTGTTGTTGCTCACCTTGAACACTAGGGGGCAGCTGCTGTTTGTAGTGTTGTTGCTCACCTTGAACACTAGGGGGCAGCTGCTGTTTGTAGTGTTGTTGCTCACCTTGAACACTAGGGGGCAGCTGCTGTTTGTATAGTGTTGTTGCTCACCTTGAACACTAGGGGGCAGCTGCTGTTTGTAGTGTTGTTGCTCACCTTGAACACTAGGGGGCAGCTGCTGTTTGTCGTGTTGTTGCTCACCTTGAACACTAGGGGGCAGCTGCTGTTTGTAGTGTTGTTGCTCACCTTGAACACTAGGGGGCAGCTGCTGTTTGTAGTGTTGTTGCTCACCTTGAACACTAGGGGGCAGCTGCTGTTTGTAGTGTTGTTGCTCACCTTGAACACTAGGGGGCAGCTGCTGTTTGTAGTGTTGTTGCTCACCTTGAACACTAGGGGGCAGCTGCTGTTTGTCGTGTTGTTGCTCACCTTGAACACTAGGGGGCAGCTGCTGTTTGTAGTGTTGTTGCTCACCTTGAACACTAGGGGGCAGCTGCTGTTTGTAGTGTTGTTGCTCACCTTGAACACTAGGGGGCAGCTGCTGTTTGTCGTGTTGTTGCTCACCTTGAACACTAGGGGGCAGCTGCTGTTTGTAGTGTTGTTGCTCACCTTGAACACTAGGGGGCAGCTGCTGTTTGTCGTGTTGTTGCTCACCTTGAACACTAGGGGGCAGCTGCTGTTTGTAGTGTTGTTGCTCACCTTGAACACTAGGGGGCAGCTGCTGTTTGTCATGTTGTTGCTCACCTTGAACACTAGGGGGCAGCTGCTGTTTGTCGTGTTGTTGCTCACCTTGAACACTAGGGGGCAGCTGCTGTTTGTATAGTGTTGTTGCTCACCTTGAACACTAGGGGGCAGCTGCTGTTTGTCATGTTGTTGCTCACCTTGAACACTAGGGGGCAGCTGCTGTTTGTAGTGTTGTTGCTCACCTTGAACACTAGGGGGCAGCTGCTGTTTGTAGTGTTGTTGCTCACCTTGAACACTAGGGGGCAGCTGCTGTTTGTCGTGTTGTTGCTCACCTTGAACACTAGGGGGCAGCTGCTGTTTGTAGTGTTGTTGCTCACCTTGAACACTAGGGGGCAGCTGCTGTTTGTAGTGTTGTTGCTCACCTTGAACACTAGGGGGCGGCTGCTGTTTGTAGTGTTGTTGCTCACCTTGAACACTAGGGGGCAGCTGCTGTTTGTAGTGTTGTTGCTCACCTTGAACACTAGGGGGCAGCTGCTGTTTGTAGTGTTGTTGCTCACCTTGAACACTAGGGGGCGGCTGCTGTTTGTAGTGTTGTTGCTCACCTTGAACACTAGGGGGCGGCTGCTGTTTGTAGTGTTGTTGCTCACCTTGAACACTAGGGGGCAGCTGCTGTTTGTAGTGTTGTTGCTCACCTTGAACACTAGGGGGCAGCTGCTGTTTGTCGTGTTGTTGCTCACCTTGAACACTAGGGGGCAGCTGCTGTTTGTATAGTGTTGTTGCTCACCTTGAACACTAGGGGGCAGCTGCTGTTTGTAGTGTTGTTGCTCACCTTGAACACTAGGGGGCAGCTGCTGTTTGTAGTGTTGTTGCTCACCTTGAACACTAGGGGGCAGCTGCTGTTTGTATAGTGTTGTTGCTCACCTTGAACACTAGGGGGCAGCTGCTGTTTGTAGTGTTGTTGCTCACCTTGAACACTAGGGGGCAGCTGCTGTTTGTAGTGTTGTTGCTCACCTTGAACACTAGGGGGCAGCTGCTGTTTGTATAGTGTTGTTGCTCACCTTGAACACTAGGGGGCAGCTGCTGTTTGTAGTGTTGTTGCTCACCTTGAACACTAGGGGGCAGCTGCTGTTTGTCGTGTTGTTGCTCACCTTGAACACTAGGGGGCAGCTGCTGTTTGTATAGTGTTGTTGCTCACCTTGAACACTAGGGGGCAGCTGCTGTTTGTATAGTGTTGTTGCTCACCTTGAACACTAGGGGGCAGCTGCTGTTTGTCGTGTTGTTGCTCACCTTGAACACTAGGGGGCAGCTGCTGTTTGTCGTGTTGTTGCTCACCTTGAACACTAGGGGGCAGCTGCTGTTTGTCGTGTTGTTGCTCACCTTGAACACTAGGGGGCAGCTGCGCTCGCTGCGGCTCAGGTTGCACAGAACGCTGCAAATTTGGTCTGAAAAAGGGAACGTCGGGTCGAGCAGGTTTTTGCAGAGCAGCGGCAGAAGCTCCAGCTCCGACAGAAGAACCTGAAGCAAACACAGCATTTACTCTAGAACTGAGTCTGTAATAACGGCAATAATCACAAGTCTGTCTTTGGTTTAGTCCTGGTTTAGTCCTGGTTTAGTCCCGGTTTGGACCCGGTTTGGACCCGGATTAGACCTGGTTCATACCTGGTGCAGCGGCTCCTCTGCAGACAGATTTATAAAGGTGTAATAAACGTCTTTGATGACCTTGGAGGGGTCAGACGTCAGCGTGATGGAGGGGTCAGAGGTCAGCGTGATGGAGGGGTCAGAGGTCAGCGTGATGGAGGGGTCAGAGGTCAGCGTGAGCAGAGCTCGCAGCACGTCTGGTTTTGATCCCAGGAACAAAGCTCCGTCTCTGACATGAAACAAGAAACAGAAGAAATAATCTGATGTTTTTGACTGAGGTTAAAGGTCACACCACACACATGACAATATGACACATGTAGAGGTGATTCCACAGCTGTTACCATAGCAACCAGACTGTAAACAAGACAAACTCCACATAAATGACACAACAGTTCTGATCTGACACAATAAGACCATAAAACACCTTTACTTAGTCCAACCATGTGTCGCACACTGATGACATCACACTGATGACATCACACTGATGACACCACACTGATGACGTCTGATGACATCACACTGATGACATCACACTGATGACGTCACACTGATGACACCACACTGATGACGTCTGATGACATCACACTGATGATGACGTGACACTGATGACACCACACTGATGACACCACACTGATGACACCACACTGATGACACCACACTGATGACACCACACTGATGACGTCTGATGACATCACACTGATGATGACGTCACACTGATGACGTCTGATGACATGACACTGATGATGACATGACACTGATGACACCACACTGATGACATCACACTGATGACACCACACTGATGACGTCACACTGATGACACCACACTGATGACGTCACACTGATGACACCACACTGATGACACGACACTGATGACGTCTGATGACATGACACTGATGATGACGTGACACTGATGACGTGACACTGATGACGTCACACTGATGACGTCACACTGATGACGTCACACTGATGACGTGACACTGATGACATCACACTGATGACGTCACACTGATGACATCACACTGATGATGACGTGACACTGATGACATGACACTGATGACATCACACTGATGACGTCACACTGATGACGTCACAGCTCTACTTCCTGTTGTTTTAAACTCTTACTTTTCAATATTTATTCACAAACTGCAACTACACGGAAATAAAACTGTAAATATCTACCACAGATGCCCTCCCACAAACTGAGTCTGAAGATGTGTGTGTGTGTGTATGTGTGTGTGTAGTGTGTGTTGTGTAGTGTAGTGTTACCTGTGTCCAGACACACTCAGCAGCTCTGTAATGTGTGTGTTGTGTAGTGTGTGTTGTGTAGTGTTGTGTAGTGTGTGTTGTATAGTGTAGTGTTGTGTTACCTGTGTCCAGACACACTCAGCAGCTCTGTAGTGTGTGTGTTGTGTGTGTTGTGTAGTGTGTGTAGTGTAGTGTTGTGTTACCTGTGTCCGGACACGCCCAGCAGCTCTGTAGTGTGTGTGTTGTGTTGTGTGTGTGTAGTGTTGTGTTGTGTTACCTGTGTCCGGACACGCCCAGCAGCTCTGTAGTGTGTGTGTTGTGTTGTGTGTGTGTAGTGTAGTGTTGTGTTACCTGTGTCCGGACACGCCCAGCAGCTCTGTAGTGTGTGTGTTGTGTTGTGTGTGTGTAGTGTAGTGTTGCGTTACCTGTGTCCGGACACGCCCAGCAGCTCTGTAGTGTGTGTGTTGTGTTGTGTGTGTGTAGTGTTGTGTTGTGTTACCTGTGTCCGGACACGCCCAGCAGCTCTGTAGTGTGTGTGTTGTGTGTGTTGTGTAGTGTGTGTAGTGTAGTGTTGTGTTACCTGTGTCCGGACACGCCCAGCAGCTCTGTAGTGTGTGTGTTGTGTTGTGTGTGTGTAGTGTTGTGTTGTGTTACCTGTGTCCGGACACGCCCAGCAGCTCTGTAGTGTGTGTGTTGTGTTGTGTGTGTGTAGTGTTGTGTTGTGTTACCTGTGTCCGGACACGCCCAGCAGCTCTGTAGTGTGTGTGTTGTGTTGTGTGTGTGTAGTGTAGTGTTGTGTTACCTGTGTCCGGACACGCCCAGCAGCTCTGTAGTGTGTGTGTTGTGTTGTGTGTGTGTAGTGTAGTGTTGTGTTACCTGTGTCCGGACACGCCCAGCACACACGCGGCCGCTCCCTCTTTCACGTCAGCTCTAGATTCCGGTTTGAGGAACGTTAAAAGCTCGCGCGCCTCCGCTTCGTTCATGTTTCACCTGAACACGGAACATTCTTCAGACTAAAACAACTCGAAAAGTCTCCGTGAGAAGCTTAAACGTCACAAACTGTCACGAAACGGACCGGAACAGACCGGAAAGAGTCACACAAATAGACAAATGTTCACGTTTCTTACCTTCTGCCGCTCGAACGCTGAAAAAACCGTTAAAACTCCAGAATCGGCGGCGAAAACACGCGACATGTGACAAACCGGAACCACGCGCGCGGACGCCACTGTTTTTCCGGGTGCGTCACTTCCGGCTCGGAAAAAGGCTTCAAAATAATACAACTATTGCCGGTTTTGACATTTGGACTTTATTTTGACAGATGCCGGTTCAAATGTGAGAAAAGTGAAGCTAAAAGCGTAAAGACAGAAGGGAGTGGCTGCAGAGCCGCGGCGCGGCCGAAACTGCCATGTTATTTTGTGCCACGGCTCCTGAAACTGCTGCGCTATTTGACCGCGCCACGGCTCTGCAGCCACGGCCAAGAAAGAAAGAAAGAAATAAAAACGCAGATCAGAGTTCACCACCAGAGGGCGCCTCACACTGAAACGTTTATTTATTATCTAATGTAAAGATGTGTTTACTTGGTCAGTTCGATGACAATAAAGTAAATTAGTCTTCTCAGGGACGATATACAAAGGTCAAAGGTCACTCACAGAGGGTATGTTCACGTTTGAATTGAAAAAAGGCAGTTTGTAGATTTTGTGACACTTTAATTACTTTTAATGACAAAAATATTCACAGATGAAAATATGACACGTCAGACGTTGCATTGAGTCGCGCTGTTTGCGTAGAACACACACTTAAACACAAACACACACTTAAACACACACACACACTTAAACACACACACACACTTAAACACACACACACACTTAAACACACACACACACTTAAACACACACACACACTTAAACACACACACACACACTTAAACACACACACACACACTTAAACACACACACACACTTTAACTAACACACAGTTGTAGTTTCTATGGAAGGTCGGCCATCTTTGTAGTTTTTTAAAACGTTTTTTAATCCAGCATTTTGTCCTCCAGCTTCAAATAAAACATGTGTTCACTTCAAAGTTAAGTGTTCATTCAGTCCGGGTTCAGTCCGGGTTCAGTCCGGGTTCAGTCCGGGTTCAGTCCGGGTTCAGTCCGGGTTTTGGACTAAAATGATGAGTCCAGTTCATGTGGAGTATTTCTGATCAAATAAATCTTTACATTTATGGAAACGCACCGGTCCAGTCCAGTCCAGTCCAGTCCGGTCCAGTCCCACAGAGTCCTTGTAAACTGACCAGGCTGAATTATGCCCAGTTTTAGTCCTGGTTTGGTCATTTTAGTCTTGGTACAGTCTGGACTGATCTTTGGTCCAACAGAGTTCATGTGGGCCCGATGTAGACCTGCTCCAGACCCGGGCCCGACCCGGTCCCGACCCAGACCCGGTCCCGACCCAGACCCAGACCCGGTCCGGGCCCGTCTCACTCGGCCTTGTCTTTGCGTTTTCCTGTGACTTTCGATGTGACTGAAGATCCGATTGAAGCCACACCTCCTGCCACAGCAGACACGCCCCCTTTCACCAGCCCCGCCCCCACCGCCGGCACCGTGGAGACAGTCGCCTTGGTGATCTCCAGGCTCTTCCCTCCGACCCAGGCCACGCCCCCTGCAGCGGCGCCCATCGCAGTCTTGGTGGCGCTGAAGAGTCCTCCAGTCACTCTCCAGACCAGACCTGGACTCTGGACCACGTGGTCTTTACCCGGATCTGTGAGGAGCAGAGAGACCGGGATCATAACCAGACTAACAGACCTGTGAGGAGCAGAGAGACCGGGATCATAACCAGACTAACAGACCTGTGAGGAGCAGAGAGACCGGGATCATAACCAGACTAACAGACCTGTGAGGAGCAGAGAGACCGGGATCATAACCAGACTAACAGACCTGTGAGGAGCAGAGAGACCGGGATCATAACCAGACTAACAGACCTGTGAGGAGCAGAGAGACCGGGATCATAACCAGACTAACAGACCTGTGAGGAGCAGAGAGACCGGGATCATAACCAGACTAACAGACCTGTGAGGAGCAGAGACCGGGATCATAACCAGACTAACAGACCTGTGAGGAGCAGAGAGACCGGGATCATAACCAGACTAACAGACCTGTGAGGAGCAGAGAGACCGGGATCATAACCAGACTAACAGACCTGTGAGGAGCAGAGAGACCGGGATCATAACCAGACTAACAGACCTGTGAGGAGAAGAGAGACCGGGATCATAACCAGACTAACAGACCTGTGAGGAGCAGAGAGACCGGGATCATAACCAGACTAACAGACCTGTGAGGAGAAGAGAGACCGGGATCATAACCAGACTAACAGACCTGTGAGGAGCAGAGAGACCGGGATCATAACCAGACTAACAGACCTGTGAGGAGCAGAGACCAGGATCATAACCAGACTAACAGACCTGTGAGGAGCAGAGAGACCGGGATCATAACCAGACTAACAGACCTGTGAGGAGAAGAGAGACCGGGATCATAACCAGACTAACAGACCTGTGAGGAGCAGAGAGACCGGGATCATAACCAGACTAACAGACCTGTGAGGAGAAGAGAGACCGGGATCATAACCAGACTAACAGACCTGTGAGGAGAAGAGAGACCGGGATCATAACCAGACTAACACTCCAGACCTGTAAATGTTACTTTTATTACACCTCCTGTGTCATGTTCACATTTCAGACATGTCATCGCTACGGCTACGCCATAACAAATATGACATGGGTCTCCTTGACTTTTTTGATCGGGATGCCAAAATGGAATTTTATGCAAAATTTTGTAACATTTCGAAAAACTAAATATTTTACCCTCCATATAATATTTATTTTTATCCTGTAGGAGGCGCTATTGCGCCAAATTAATATATTTCACTTAAAGTAGGTTTAGGGTAAAGAGTTTAACAACTGATTCTAATTTGACACAATTCGGCCTTTGTCTGCGCAATTGGCAGAAAATTTTAAATTTGGGAAATTTCTGAAATTCTAGCTAAAGTTTGTGGCTCCGCCGCACAGACCGTGACAGGGTCAAAGTCATTTGGAGAACTTTTGTCCCACTTCTCAGCACCATTTTCACCGAATTTCAGCTTTTTAGGGCCAACGCCCTGAGGGGGAGGAGTTCGTAAAAGTACGATGTTTGGAAAAACTCCCGAGTCATGTTTAGCCATTTTTGAACCAATATGGCCGACATTTTGCATTCTGCGCCAAATTTCATGATTCTACGGTCAGATTTTTTTTGCGCCATTTCTTATCTCTCAATGCATTTTTGGTACATTTGGGGGCGCTGACGCGCACATTTTTAAAATGATAGAAAAGGGAAATAGCCAGAATGTAGAGGCACGATTTTTAGATGTGTGAACATTTTTGTGACTTTCCGTCAATGTTCACTGGGTGAGAAATAGGGGGCGTGTCCCGAGAAGAAAGAAAGAATAATATTCCGATGCGAAAACAATGTTTCCCATTTTTCAAATATCATAAACTATACATTTTACCTCATGGTGTGGGTCCCTGGTCACTGACGGGTACTTTCGTTAATTTTGAGTGGGCTCCGCCCACTTTGTGTTTTTGACCCTCTAAACAGTAATAATGTTACATTTTTGCATTAAATGTTTATATGCACGGAACATGCAAGAGATGGGGAACGTATTCGTGAGCTACTTAGGGCAAATGAGTGCTTTATATGGAGATGGGTAAAGTGCTACTACTAATTAGTCTGCACGGGGCATGAGGAGGAGAGTGTGAGTGAGTGTTTGGAAGTGGGCGAGCGCTTTGCACTAGATTTCGTGCACAATCGAGCGACTTCGCACGGCCGTACAGGACGAACAGGCCTCTCACAGCTTGTGGCGCTCGGGCCTAAATAACATCAGAAATATTCACCTGAAGGTTGTAATACATCAAAACCCTCAGAATTTTGTACTCGCTCAGAGTGGGTCGGGGGCCTGGGGGCTCCACTGAGCACATCTGCTTCGGGCCCCCACATGGTGAACAGCGGCCCTGGCTAAAAGATAATAATTGTGAAAATGTTTGCGTTTTTTGTCATTCAGAAAGTTTGATTTGATCTAAAAGAGAGAAAATTAAATATCTGTGTTTTTGGTGTTCAGGTTCTGAAGACTCACCAAGACTCGGCTCTGGACTCGACTGGACCAGGTTCTCGTCCTCCGGACTCAGACTCGTGGACGGCTGAGGCTCCGACACAAAACTGTTCACATCCTGCAAGAGACAAGACCTGGTTTAGTCCTGGTTTAGTCCTGGTTTAGTCCTGGTTTAGACCTGGTTTAGACCTGGTTTAGACCTGGTTAAGTCCTGGTTAAGTCCTGGTTTAGACCTGGTTTAGTCCTGGTTTAGTCCTGGTTTAGTCCTGGTTTAGACCTGGTTTAGACCTGGTTTAGACCTTGTTGAGGCACAAACAGAACTTTTCCCTCTGAGAAAAGTGAGGCTTCACATTTGGCGCAGACGTGGAACCGCGTGTTCTTTGCGTGTTCTTTGCGTGTTCTTTGCGTGTTCTTTGCGTGTTCTTTGCGTGTTCTTACCTTCACCATCGTTGCGTGTCTTTCCTGATCTTTGCCTCTCACTTGTGGAGACGTGTCCGTGGCGCACACACTCACGCGCTCACGCACGCGCCTCAGGGGTCCACGCGCGGCCACGTCCAGCGTCACTTTGTGCCGACGTGGCGCCTCCGGTGCGTCAAGTTCACGCAGCGCACGAGCCCAACGCGCCGCGCAAACATTTCACAATAAAACCACTGAACGTTTGAGAGAAAAGTGAAAATGCAGTGCAGGAGGTGGAGGAGGTGCAGGAGGTGGAGGAGGTAAAAGAGATGCAGGAGGTGGAGGAGGTGCAAGAGGTGCAGGAGGTGGAGGAGGTGCAGGAGGTGGAGGAGGTGCAGGAGGTGGAGGAGGTGCAAGAGGTGCAGGAGGTGGAGGAGGTGCAGGAGGTGGAGGAGGTGCAGGAGGTGGAGGAGGTGCAAGAGGTGCAGGAGGTGGAGGAGGTGCAGGAGGTGGAGGAGGTGGAGGAGGTGCAAGAGGTGCAGGAGTTGGAGGAGGTGCAAGAGGTGCAGGAGGTGGAGGAGGTGGAGGAGGTGCAAGAGGTGCAGGAGGTGGAGGAGGTGGAGGAGGTGCAGGAGGTGGAGGAGGTGCAGGAGGTAAAAGAGGTGCAGGAGGTGGAGGAGGTGCAAGAGGTGCAGGAGGTGGAGGAGGTGCAGGAGGTGGAGGAGGTGCAGGAGGTGGAGGAGGTGCAAGAGGTGCAGGAGGTGGAGGAGGTGCAGGAGGTGGAGGAGGTGGAGGAGGTGCAAGAGGTGCAGGAGTTGGAGGAGGTGCAAGAGGTGCAGGAGGTGGAGGAGGTGGAGGAGGTGCAGGAGGTGGAGGAGGTGCAAGAGGTGCATGAGGTGGAGGAGGTGCAAGAGGTGCAGGAGGTGGCGGAGGTGCAGGAGGTGGAGGAGGTGCAAGAGGTGCAGGAGGTGGAGGAGGTGCAAGAGGTGCAGGAGGTGGAGGAGGTGTAGGAGGTGGAGGAGGTGCAAGAGGTGCAGGAGGTGGAGGAGGTGTAGGAGGTGGAGGAGGT
The DNA here is from genome assembly GCF_026437365.1 of Eucyclogobius newberryi. Taxonomy (NCBI): domain Eukaryota; kingdom Metazoa; phylum Chordata; class Actinopteri; order Gobiiformes; family Gobiidae; genus Eucyclogobius; species Eucyclogobius newberryi. The sequence continues at coordinate 39,588,509 of NW_027315735.1, read as the reverse complement.
GCAAGAGGTGCAGGAGGTGGAGGAGGTGCAAGAGGTGCAGGAGGTGGAGGAGGTGCAGGAGGTGCAGGAGGTGGAGGAGGTAAAAGAGGTGCAGGAGGTGGAGGAGGTGCAAGAGGTGGAGGAGGTGCAAGAGGTGCAGGAGGTGGAGGAGGTGCAAGAGGTGCAGGAGGTGGAGGAGGTGCAAGAGGTGGAGGAGGTGCAAGAGGTGCAGGAGGTGGAGGAGGTGCAAGAGGTGCAGGAGTTGGAGGAGGTGCAAGAGGTGCAGGAGGTGGAGGAGGTGGAGGAGGTGCAAGAGGTGGAGGAGGTGCAGGAGGTGGAGGAGGTGCAGGAGGTGGAGGAGGTGCATGAGGTGGAGGAGGTGCATGAGGTGGAGGAGGTGCAGGAGGTGCAAGAGGTGGAGGAGGTGCAGGAGGTGGAGGAGGTGCATGAGGTGCATGAGGTGGAGGAGGTGCAAGAGGTGCAGGAGGTGGAGGAGGTGCATGAGGTGCATGAGGTGGAGGAGGTGCAAGAGGTGCAGGAGGTGGAGGAGGTGCATGAGGTGCATGAGGTGGAGGAGGTGCAAGAGGTGCATGAGGTGGAGGAGGTGCAAGAGGTGCAGGAGGTGGCGGAGGTGCAGGAGGTGGAGGGGGTGCAAGAGGTGCAGGAGGTGGAGGAGGTGCAAGAGGTGCAGGAGGTGGAGGAGGTGTAGGAGGTGGAGGAGGTGCAAGAGGTGCAGGAGGTGGAGGAGGTGTAGGAGGTGGAGGAGGTGCAAGAGGTGCAGGAGGTGGAGGAGGTGCAAGAGGTGCAGGAGGTGGAGGAGGTGGAGGAGGTGCAGGAGGTGGAGGAGGTGGAGGAGGTGCAGGAGGTGGAGGAGGTGCAAGAGGTGGAGGAGGTGGAGGAGGTGCAAGAGGTGCAGGAGGTGGAGGAGGTGGAGGAGGTACAGGAGGTGGAGGAGGTGCAGGAGGTGGAGGAGGTGCAGGAGGTGGAGGAGGTGGAGGAGGTGCAAGAGGAGCAGGAGGTGGAGGAGGTGCAGGAGGTGGAGGAGGTGCAAGAGGTGGAGGAGGTGCAAGAGGTGCAGGAGGTGGAGGAGGTGTAGGAGGTGGAGGAGGTGCAAGAGGTGCAGGAGGTGTAGGAGGTGGAGGAGGTGCAAGAGGTGCAGGAGGTGGAGGAGGTGCAAGAGGTGCAGGAGGTGGAGGAGGTGCAGGAGGTGGAGGAGGTGGAGGAGGTGCAAGAGGTGCAGGAGGTGGAGGAGGTGCAAGAGGTGCAGGAGGTGGAGGAGGTGGAGGAGGTGCAAGAGGTGCAGGAGGTGGAGGAGGTGCAGGAAGTGGAGGAGGTGCAAGAGGTGCAGGAGGTGGAGGAGGTGCAGAGGTGCAGGAGGTGGAGGAGGTGTAGGAGGTGGAGGAGGTGCAAGAGGTGCAGGAGGTGGAGGAGGTGGAGGAGGTGGAGGAGGTGCAGGGGGTGGAGGAGGTGCATGAGGTGCATGAGGTGGAGGAGGTGCAAGAGGTGCAGGAGGTGGAGGAGGTGCATGAGGTGCATGAGGTGGAGGAGGTGCAAGAGGTGCAGGAGGTGGAGGAGGTGCATGAGGTGCATGAGGTGGAGGAGGTGCAAGAGGTGCAGGAGGTGGAGGAGGTGCAAGAGGTGCAGGAGGTGGAGGAGGTGGAGGAGGTGCAAGAGGTGGAGGAGGTGCAGGAGGTGGAGGAGGTGCAGGAGGTGGAGGAGGTGCAGGAGGTGGAGGAGGTGCAGGAGGTGAGGAGGTGCATGAGTGGAGGAGGTGCAGGAGGTGCAAGAGGTGGAGGAGGTGCAGGAGGTGGAGGAGGTGCATGAGGTGCATGAGGTGGAGGAGGTGCAAGAGGTGCAGGAGGTGGAGGAGGTGCATGAGGTGCATGAGGTGGAGGAGGTGCAAGAGGTGCAGGAGGTGGAGGAGGTGCATGAGGTGCATGAGGTGGAGGAGGTGCAAGAGGTGCGGAGGTGCAGGAGGTGGAGGAGGTACAAGAGGTGCAGGAGGTGGAGGAGGTGCAAGAGGTGCAGGAGGTGGAGGAGGTGTAGGAGGTGTAGGAGGTGGAGGAGGTGCAAGAGGTGCAGGAGGTGGAGGAGGTGGAGGAGGTGCAAGAGGTGCAGGAGGTGGAGGAGGTGCAAGAGGTGCAGGAGGTGGAGGAGGTGGAGGAGGTGCAGGAGGTGGAGGAGGTGGAGGAGGTGCAGGAGGTGGAGGAGGTGCAAGAGGTGCAGGAGGTGGAGGAGGTGGAGGAGGTGCAAGAGGTGCAGGAGGTGGAGGAGGTGGAGGAGGTACAGGAGGTGGAGGAGGTGCAGGAGGTGGAGGAGGTGCAGGAGGTGGAGGAGGTGGAGGAGGTGCAAGAGGAGCAGGAGGTGGAGGAGGTGCAGGAGGTGGAGGAGGTGCAAGAGGTGGAGGAGGTGCAAGAGGTGCAGGAGGTGTAGGAGGTGGAGGAGGTGCAGGAGGTGGAGGAGGGTGGAGGAGGTGCAAGAGGTGCAGGAGGTGGAGGAGGTGCAAGAGGTGCAGGAGGTGGAGGAGGTGGAGGAGGTGCAAGAGGTGCAGGAGGTGGAGGAGGTGCAGGAAGTGGAGGAGGTGCAAGAGGTGCAGGAGGTGGAGGAGGTGCAAGAGGTGCAGGAGGTGGAGGAGGTGGAGGAGGTGCAGGAGGTGGAGGAGGTGCAAGAGGTGCAGGAGGTGGAGGAGGTGCAGGAGGTGGAGGAGGTGCAGGAGGTGCAGGAGGTGGAGGAGGTGCAGGAGGTGGAGGAGGTGGAGGAGGTGGAGGAGGTGCAGGAGGTGCAGCAGGTGAGGGAGGTGGAGGAGGTGCAAGAGGTGCAGGAGGTGCAGGAGGAGGTGCAGGAGGAGGTGCAGGAGGTGCAAGAGTTGGAGGAGGTGCAGGAGATGGAGGAGGTGCAAGAGGTGGAGGAGGTGGAGGAGGTGGGGGACAGAAGGGTCCTGGCTAAACTGATATACCCATGTGCAATAATGTCATACCCATGTGCAATACTGACATACCCATGTGCAATACTGTCATACCCATGTGCAATACTGTTATACCCATGTGCAATACTGACACACCCATGTGCAATACTGACATACCCATGTGCAATACTGATATACCCATGTGCAATACTGATAAACCCATGTGCAATACTGATATACCCATGTGCAATACTGACACACCCATGTGCAATACTGTCATACCCATGTGCAATACTGTCATACCCATGTGCAATACTGACACACCCATGTGCAATACTGTCATACCCATGTGCAATACTGATATACCCATGTGCAATACTGACATACCCATGTGCAATACTGTCATACCCATGTGCAATACTGTCATACCCATGTGCAATACTGTCATACCCATGTGCAATACTGTTATACCCATGTGCAAATCTGTCATACCCATGTGCAATACTGTCATACCCATGGGCAATACTGTCATACCCATGTGCAATACTGATATACCCATGTGCAATACTGACATACCCATGTGCAATACTGATATACCCATGTGCAATACTGACATACCCATGTGCAATACTGTCATACCCATGTGCAATACTGTCATACCCATGTGCAATACTGTCATACCCATGTGCAATACTGTTATACCCATGTGCAATACTGATATACCCATGTGCAATACTGATATACCCATGTGCAATACTGACAAACCCATGTGCAATACTGTTATACCCATGTGCAATACTGTTATACCCATGTGCAATATGTCATACCCATGTGCAATACTGTCATACCCATGTGCAATACTGACAAACCCATGTGCAATACTGTCATACCCATGTGCAATACTGACAAACCCATGTGCAATACTGATATACCCATGTGCAATATGTCATACCCATGTGCAATACTGTCATACCCATGTGCAATACTGACAAACCCATGTGCAATACTGTCATACCCATGTGCAATACTGTCATACCCATGTGCAATACTGTCATACCCATGTGCAATACTGACAAACCCATGTGCAATACTGATATACCCATGTGCAATACAGACAAACCCATGTGCAATACTGATATACCCATGTGCAATACTCTGACATGTCAGTCACATTGGTGCAATATTTTCCGTCCATATATCTACTGTAAATAAGAGTTACTTTTGTTACTATTATTTTCCCCAAACTTTTTAAGAATATAAGTTTTTTTACCTCTAATTTAACCTCGTTTTTTTGTTTGTTTCCTTGTCTGTATCTTTTATGATGCTAATTGATGTATATTAATTTGTATAGAATTAAAATATATATATGTACATATACAGTATATATATATACACAAAAACTCTGAAGCTAATGCTCCTATTAAAATAACTTAGAGCTTAAACTTAGTCTTATTGGTCATTAAAATGTGATGTTGAAACCTACAGTATATTTTATTGTGAAAGGGCAGAGCAGGATCAGGTCCTTATCAACTTTCTTCTGCACGACTGTGCCAGGGTCAAAGGTCAGTGTCTGAACTGTACACGACGTCCAGCGCACAAGTGACTTAATGGTGGAAATGACTGTTCAAGTAGAATTATTGTTAGTGTAATATTTCTGCAAATAAAAGGGTTTTGACACGCCCCCCGAGGACACGCCCCCTGAGGACACGCCCCCTGGAGGACTTCAGGAAAATGAAGCTTTTATTTAGAAACACAAGAGTTTAATTAGAAAAAACACATCACAGGGACAAACACAAGTATTTTACACTTTTCCTCCGAATCACAGATCAGTCCATCACAGATAATCCTCTGTCCAGGCCGGGTCCAGGCCGGGTCCAGGCCGGGTCCAGGCCGGGTCCAGGCCGGGTCCAGGCCGGGTCCAGACCGGGTCCAGGCCGGGTCCAGACCGGGTCCAGGCCGGGTCCAGGCCGGGTCCAGGCCGGGTCCAGGCCGGGTCCAGACCGGGTCCAGGCCGGGTCCAGACCGGGTCCAGACCGGGTCCAGGCCGGGTCCAGACCGGGTCCAGGCCGGGTCCAGGCCGGGTCCAGGCCGGGTCCAGGCCGGGTCCAGGCCGGGTCCAGACCGGGTTCAGTCCAGGCCTCCGAGCTCGTGCTGTTTGTAGGACTGGGACAGACCTGAGACACAAGAGAAGAATCAGAATGAAATAAACTCGAGCTGCAACAATAAAACACTTTAAATCTGAATTAAACTCTTCACATTATTCTTACTTTATTTATTTAGACACTTGTATTTTCATTACATTTATACAGCTGAACCCTGAACCCCGAACACTGAGCCCCGAACACTGAGCCCCGAACACTGAGCCCCGAACACTGAGCCCCGAACACTGAGCCCCGAACACTGAGCCCCGAACACTGAACACTGAACACTGAACACTCAACACTCAACAGTAAAAGTAGAGCCTGAGTTTTCAGACAAACGACACCGCAGCACAGGGGGAGGAGCCACACCACCATGTAGGGTAAAGACGGGTCACATGATCGGCAGCAGGGCGGGCACAGGGCGGGCACAGGGCAGAGGCAGCGGCTCTCAGTCCATCTGGAGACACGCCCATGTAAATGACCCAAAACATTAGTGTCATAAACCATCATGATCGTTCTAAAGGGTTTAAAGTGAGTCCAGACCGAGGAGAGCACAAGCAGCAGGACAGGGACCGGGGACCGGCCACATCCCATTTCTCAGACTCCACCTCCTTTTTCATTTCATTAGGTCAATAATAATAATATAGTTTATCCTTTTACAAGTTCTGCCATTTTCTCACTGGGCCTTGACTCGCTCTAACAGCTCCACAGGCTCCGCCCCCTCAGCGCTGTGGGCCGGCGTTACAGCAGGAAGAGGCGGGGTTCAGAGAAATGAGCCGCGGCCCGGTTTATCCCACTCTCGTCAGCAGCAGCAGCAGCAGCGGGGGTCACACTCGTCCCTCTGTGGGGGTCTTACCTGGAGCCTCTGCCCTGCCCTTGAGCCCCGCGCTGACGTGGGGCCCCGCAGCGGCGCCCCCCACAGGCTCCAGAGGGAACGCGGCTCTGTCCCTGAACGCCTTCGACCGCACAAACTCTCTGTCTTTACCTTTGGAGCCTTTGGGCCTCCCCGCCGTCTTCTTCTTGGATTTACTGTCGCCTTTGACGCCCAGCAGGGGGTGCACTTCTGAGGACGCAAACGCACAGGTCAGGGCGTTACACACGCACAGGTCAGGGCGTTACACACGCACAGGTCAGGGCGTTACACACGCACAGGTCAGGGCGTTACACACGCACAGGTCAGGGCGTTACACACGCACAGGTCAGGGCGTTACACACGCACAGGTCAGGACGTTACACACGCACAGGTCAGGACGTTACACACGCACAGGTCAGGGCGTTACACACGCACAGGTCAGGGCGTTACACACGCACAGGTCAGGACGTTACACACGCACAGGTCAGGACGTTACACACGCACAGGTCAGGGCGTTACACACGCACAGGTCAGGGCGTTACACACGCACAGGTCAGGGCGTTACACACGCACAGGTCAGGACGTTACACACGCACAGGTCAGGGCGTTACACACGCACAGGTCAGGGCGTTACACACGCACAGGTCAGGACGTTACACACGCACAGGTCAGGACGTTACACACGCACAGGTCAGGGCGTTACACACGCACAGGTCAGGACGCGACACACGCACAGGTCAGGGCGTTACACACGCACAGGTCAGGGCGTTACACACGCACAGGTCAGGGCGTTACACACGCACAGGTCAGGGCGTTACACACGCACAGGTCAGGGCGTTACACACGCACAGGTCAGGGCGTTACACACGCACAGGTCAGGGCGTTACACACGCACAGGTCAGGGCGTTACACACGCACAGGTCAGGACGTTACACACGCACAGGTCAGGGCGTTACACACGCACAGGTCAGGACGCGACACACGCACAGGTCAGGACGCGACACACGCACAGGTCAGGGCGTTACACACGCACAGGTCAGGACGTTACACACGCACAGGTCAGGACGTTACACACGCACAGGTCAGGGCGTTACACACGCACAGGTCAGGACGTTACACACGCACAGGTCAGGGCGTTACACACGCACAGGTCAGGACGTTACACACGCACAGGTCAGGGCGTTACACACGCACAGGTCAGGACGTTACACACGCACAGGTCAGGGCGTTACACACGCACAGGTCAGGACGTTACACACGCACAGGTCAGGACGTTACACACGCACAGGTCAGGGCGTTACACACGCACAGGCCCCTCACGTGGCCCCTTAGCCACGCCCCTCACACACACTAGCTTTAGCCACGCCCCTCACACACACTAGCTTTAGCCACGCCCCTCACACACACTAGCTTTAGCCACGCCCCTCACACACACTAGCTTTAGCCACGCCCCTCACACACACTAGCTTTAGCCACGCCCCTCACACACACTAGCTTTAGCCACGCCCCTCACACACACTAGCTTTAGCCACGCCCCTCACACACACTAGCTTTAGCCACGCCCCTCACACACACACTGGAATGACTAAACGCTCAGATCGAGCTCAGATTTATGAAGAAGACATGAGTTCAGTTTGTGATGTCACAAGGTCTCGAACATGGAGACTCCGCCTTCAAAAGAACCGTTCCAAAGTTTTCTATGACAAACCAGTCTGGTGGGCCGGGGCCAAATTAAACGTGGCTAAAGCTCCTACGATCGACCTTTGAACCGTTTGACCTCTGCCACGGCCAATGTGCGTGGTCATAAACAGAAGGTAGTGTCTTACCGTCGCTGGGCACCCCCTGCAGCTCGATGGTGGTAGTGCGCGCCTTCTTTTTGGCCGGAGGCTCGGCGCCGCTCTGTTTCTGCTTCTTGTCTCCGGGGGCGGCGGTCTCGTCGGCGGCTCCGGTCTGAGCGTCGGGGGGCGGGCCGTACGGGTTCTCCTCGGGATCCTCCACCTCGGGAGCGATGGGCAGGTACAGGAGCGCCCGCGAGTCCTCCAGCTCCTCGTCGCTGCAAGAGCACCACACGCAGGGTTAGCTTTGCTTTGGACATCAAGTGAAATTTGGCGAGACAGTATCGATATATCGCGGGCGGCTGTATCGATATCGCATGATCCCATAAACGATCCAGTACATGATCCCGTAAACGATCCCATACATGATCCCGTAAACGATCCCATACATGAACCCGTAAACGATCCCATACATGATCCCGTAAACGATCCCGTAAACGATCCCATACATGATCCCGTAAACGACCCCGTACATGATCCCGTAAACGATCCCGTACATGATCCCATACATGATCCCGTAAACGATCCCATAAACGACCCCGTACATGATCCCGTAAACGATCCCGTACATGATCCCATACATGATCCCGTAAACGATCCCATAAACGACCCCGTACATGATCCCGTAAACGATCCCGTACATGATCCCATACATGATCCCGTAAACGATCCCATAAACGATCCCATACATGATCCCGTAAACGATCCCATACATGATCCCGTAAACGATCCCGTAAAAGACCCCGTACATGACCCCGTAAACGATCCCGTACATGATCCCGTAAACGATCCCATAAATGATCCCATAAACGATCCCATACACGATCCCATACACGATCCCATAAATGATCCCATACACGATCCCATAAATGATCCCGTACATGATCCCGTAAACGATCCCATACATGATTCCGTAAATGATCCCATACATGATCCCGTAAACGATCCCGTACATGATCCCGTAAATGATCCCGTAAACGATATCATAAACGATCCCATACATGATTCCGTAAATGATCCCATACATGATCCCGTAAACGATCCCGTACATGATCCCGTAAACGATCCCGTACATGATCCCGTTAACGATATCATAAACGATCCCATACATGATACCGTAAACGATCCCGTAAATGATCCCATACATGATCCCGTAAACGATCCCATACATGATCCCGTAAACGATCCCGTAAATGATCCAGTAAACGATCCCATACATGATCCCGTAAACGACCCTGTACATGATCCCGTAAATGATCCCGTACATGATCCCGTAAACGATCCCATACATGATCCCGTAAACGATCCCATACATGATCCCATAAACGATCCCATACATGATCCCGTAAACGATCCCATACATGATCCCGTAAACGATCCCATACATGATCCCGTAAACGATCCAGTAAACGATCCCATACACGATCCCGTAAACGATCCAGTACATGATCCCATACATGATCCCGTAAACAATCCCATAAATGATCCCATACATGATCCCGTAAACGATCCCATACACGATCCCATAAATGATCCCGTACATGATCCCGTAAAGGATCCCATACATGATTCCGTAAATGATCCCATACATGATCCCGTAAACGATCCCATACATGATCCCGTAAACGATCCCATAAACGATCCCATACATGATCCCGTAAACGATCCCATACATGATCCCGTAAACGATCCCGTAAACGATCCAGTAAACGATCCCATACACGATCCCGTACATGATCCCGTAAACGATACCATAAACGATCCCATACATGATCCCGTAAACAATCCCATAAATGATCCCATACATGATCCCGTAAACGATCCCGTAAACGATCCCATACATGATCCCGTAAACGATCCCGTAAACGATCCCATACACGATCCCATAAACGATCCCGTACATGATCCCGTAAACGATCCCATACATGATTCCGTAAATGATCCCATACATGATCCCGTACATGATCCCGTAAACGATATCATAAACGATCCCATACATGATTCCGTAAATGATCCCATACATGATCCCGTAAACGATCCCGTACATGATCCCGTAAACGATCCCGTAAACGATCCAATACATGATCCCGTAAACGATCCCGTACATGATCCCGTAAACGATCCCGTAAACGATCCCATACATGATTCCGTAAACGATCCAGTACATGATCCCGTACATGATCCCGTACACGATCCCGTAAACGATCCCGTACACGATCCCGTAAACGATCCCGTAGACAATCCCATACATGATCCCGTAAACGATCCCGTAAACGATCCAGTACATGATCCCGTAAACGATCCAATACATGATCCCGTAAACGATCCCGTACATGATCCCGTAAACGATCCCGTAAATGATCCCGTAAACGATCCCGTAAACGATCCCGTAAACGATCCAGTACATGATCCCGTAAACGATCCCGTACATGATCCCGTAAACGATCCCGTACACGATCCCGTACATGATCCCGTAAACGATCCCGTACATGATCCCATAAAATAAAATGAAATGAAATAATGTCTGTCTTTGCAGGTGTAGGTTGTGACCTGCTGCAGAAGGCCACGATGGGGTCCACAGAGGTCACGTCCACCTCCTCGTCCTCTGCAGCGTCTCCTCCTGAAACACATAACATCACACTCTGGTCAAACATGTCCAAACATTTGAGACTTTCTTTAAAACAAAATTATGTCGTTTGTTTTTGTCTGTCCCCCGTCCCGTACCCGTTTGCTCCGGCTCGCTCTTGTCCTCGTCCTCGATGTCGAACTCGCTCTCTCGCTCCTCGTACTCCACGTTCTCATCCAGCTCTTTGAAGTCCGGAGCAAACGCACTCCAGTTCTCCTGCAAGAGTCGAGTGTTTCAGGTGAAACTGAGTCAAAGAGTCGAGTGTTTCAGGTGAAACTGAGTCAAAGAGTCGAGTGTTTCAGGTGAAACTGAGTCAAAGAGTCGAGTGTTTCAGGTGAAACTGAGTCAAAGAGTCGAGTGTTTCAGGTGAAACTGAGTCAAAGAGTCGAGTGTTTCAGGTGAAACTGAGTCAAAGAGTCGAGTGTTTCAGGAGAAACTGAGTCAAAGAGTCGAGTGTTTCAGGTGAAACTGAGTTAAAGAGTCGAGTGTTTCAGGTGAAACTGAGTTAAAGAGTCGAGTGTTTCAGGTGAAACTGAGTCAAAGAGTCGAGTGTTTCAGGTGAAACTGAGTTAAAGAGTCGAGTGTTTCAGGTGAAACTGAGTCAAAGAGTGTTTGACTGACCACTTGGTTCTGGGCCCAGATGGACACGACGCCGCTGGAGATGGAGGCGATGATCGGACGCACCGGGTGCCACTGAGACGAGACAAACGGGGACAATAAGACAATAAGTTATTGGTCTTCTTCTTATGTTTCAAGAGTAGAATCTGGGGATTGTTTAAGCGGCAGTGAAAGGGTCCGTGGTGTTAAATGAAGGGGCCCCTCACCGCCACGTCCAGAAGCAGCTCCCCTCGGGTCCCGTGGAGGATCTTGACCAGGTTCCCGATGCTCTTCTCCCAGATGTAGAGCGCGTGCTGCCGGGCCGAACCTGCCACGATGTACTCGCCGTCACCGGAGAAGCAGCAGCGCTTCCAGGGAGTTCTGAAACGCCAGAGACACGTTTACCTCTGACCGCACGGACAGAGACTGGACAGAGACTGGACAGAGACTGGACAGAGACTGGACGAGGGCCTCACCTGTTGACCAGGTCCTGGAGCTTCTGCATGGGCTCCGGCTCCCCGTCCCGCCCACAGGTCAGGATCTCTCTGCCGTCGTAAACGCGGATGATTCTGTCGGCCGTGTTTATCAGGAAACAACTGAAAAAAGCAAGTGGTCACTCAGAGGGTCAGGGGCCGCGTGTGCGGAGGGTCAGGGGCCGCGTGTGCGGAGGGTCAGGGGCCGCGCGTGCGGAGGGTCAGGGGCCGCGCGTGCGGAGGGTCAGGGGCCGCGCGTGCGGAGGGTCAGGGCCCGTACACACCTTCCTTTGCGTGCGAACTCGATGGACTTGATGGCCGTGGTGTTGCTGGTTCCCGTGGTAACTCTGAAGGACGCCACCAGCTCCTGAGAGTTTGTCTTCAGAACCAGGATCTAAAGGAAACAGGAACATCTAAGACTGTGCAAGCTCCATGTGTGAACATGGTCACATTGTCGCATGTTCATTGTATCATGGTCACATGTTCATGGTCTCATGGTCACATTCTCATGGTCACATGTTCATGGTCGCATGTTCATGGTCTCATGGTCACAAGTTCATGGTCACAAGTTCATGGTCACATGGTCGCATGTTCATGGTCTCATGCTCACATGGTCACATGTTCATGGTCTCATGGTCACATGTTCATGGTCTCATGGTCACATGTTTATGGTCTCATGGTCACATGGTTGCATATTCATGGTCACATGTTCATGTCTCATGGTCGCATGTTCATGGTCTCATGGTCACATGGTCGCATGTTCATAGTCTCATGGTCGCATGTTCATGGTCTCATGGTCACGTGGTCTCATGTTCATGGTCGCATGTTCATGGTCTCATGGTCACGTGGTCGCATGTTCATGGTCACGTGGTCGCATGTTCATGGTCTCATGGTCACATGTTCATGGTCTCATGGTCACGTGGTCGCATGTTCATGGTCGCATGTTCATGGTCTCATGGTTACATGGTCGCATGTTCATGGTCTCATGGTCTTATGTTCATGGTCTCATGTTCATGGTCTCATGTCGCATGTTCATGGTCTCATGTCGCATGTTCATGGTCTCATGTTCATGGTATCATGTTCATGGTCTCATGTCGCATGTTCATGGTCTCATGTCGCATGTTCATGGTCTCATGTTCATGGTCACATGTTCATGTCTCATGGTCTCATGTTCATGGTCACATGTTCATGTCTCATGGTCGCATGTTCATGGTCTCATGGTCACATGTTCATAGTCTCATGGTCGCATGTTCATGGTCTCATGGTCACGTGGTCTCATGTTCATGGTCGCATGTTCATGGTCTCATGGTCAAGTGGTCGCATGTTCATGGTCACGTGGTCGCATGTTCATGGTCTCATGGTCACATGTTCATGGTCTCATGGTCACGTGGTCGCATGTTCATGGTCGCATGTTCATGGTCTCATGGTTACATGGTCGCATGTTCATGGTCTCATGGTCGCATGTTCATGGTCTCATGTTCATGGTCTCATGTTCATGGTCTCATGTCGCATGTTCATGGTCTCATGTCGCATGTTCATGGTCTCATGTTCATGGTCGCATGTTCATGGTCTCATGGTCACATGGTCGCATGATCATGGTCTCATGTTCATGGTCTCATGTTCATGGTCACATGGTCTCATGGTCGCATGTTCATGGTCTCATGTTCATGGTCACATGGTCTCATGTTCATGGTCTCATGGTCACATGGTCGCATGCTCATGGTCTCATGTTCATGGTCTCATGGTCTCATGGTTACATGGTCGCATGTTCATGGTCTCATGGTCGCATGTTCATGGTCTCATGTTCATGGTCTCATGTTCATGGTCTCATGTCGCATGTTCATGGTCTCACGTTCATGGTCGCATGTTCATGGTCTCATGGTCTCATGGTTACATGGTCGCATGTTCATGGTCTCATGGTCGCATGTTCATGGTCTCATGTTCATGGTCTCATGTTCATGGTCTCATGTCGCATGTTCATGGTCTCATGTCGCATGTTCATGGTCTCATGTTCATGGTCGCATGTTCATGGTCTCATGGTCACATGGTCGCATGATCGTGGTCTCATGTTCATGGTCTCATGTTCATGGTCACATGGTCTCATGGTCGCATGTTCATGGTCTCATGTTCATGGTCACATGGTCTCATGGTCACATGGTCGCATGTTCATGGTCTCATGTTCATGGTCACATGGTCACATGGTCTCATGTTCATGGTCTCATGGTCACATGGTCGCATGCTCATGGTCTCATGTTCATGGTCTCATGGTCTCATGTTCATGGTCACATGTTCATGGTCTCATGGTCACATGGTCACATGGTCTCATGGTCACATGGTCGCATGTTCATGGTCTCATGGTCTCATGTTCATGGTCACATGTTCATGGTCTCATGGTCTCATGTTCATGGTCACATGTTCATGGTCTCATGTTCATGGTCACATGGTCTCATGGTCACATGTTCATGGTCTCATGTTCATGGTCACATGGTCTCATGGTCACATGGTCTCATGTTCATGGTCTCATGGTCACATGGTCGCATGCTCATGGTCTCATGTTCATGGTCTCATGTTCATGGTCACATGGTCTCATGGTCACATGGTCTCATGTTCATGGTCGCATGTTCATGGTCTCATGGTCTCATGGTTACATGGACGCATGTTCATGGTCTCATGGTCGCATGTTCATGGTCTCATGTTCATGGTCTCATGTCGCATGTTCATGGTCTCATGTCGCATGTTCATGGTCTCATGTTCATGGTCGCATGTTCATGGTCTCATGGTCACATGGTCGCATGATCATGGTCTCATGTTCATGGTCTCATGTTCATGGTCACATGGTCTCATGGTCACATGGTCGCATGTTCATGGTCTCATGTTCATGGTCACATGGTCACATGGTCGCATGTTCATGGTCTCATGTTCATGGTCACATGGTCTCATGGTCACATGGTCTCATGTTCATGGTCTCATGTTCATGGTCTCATGGTCACATGGTCGCATGCTCATGGTCTCATGTTCATGGTCTCATGGTCTCATGTTCATGGTCACATGTTCATGGTCTCATGGTCACATGGTCGCATGAAGAGCTGAACGTCTCTGAGACGTGATGAAGATGTTGGACAAGGTTCGTCCTGATCGAGTTGTTTGGGAAACTATTTTTCCCAAACAACAATCTCTGCTCCTCCCACCTCTGCTCCTCCCACCGCTGCTCCTCCCACCTCTGCTCCTCCCACCTCTGCTCCTCCCACCGCTGCTCCTCCCACCGCTGCTCCTCCCACCGCTGCTCCTCCCACCGCTGCTCCTCCCACCTCTGCTCCTCCCACCGCTGCTCCTCCCACCACTGCTCCTCCCACCGCTGCTCCTCCCACCTCTGCTCCTCCCACCTCTGCTCCTCCCACCGCTGCTCCTCCCACCTCTGCTCCTCCCACCGCTGCTCCTCCCACCTCTGCTCCTCCCACCTCTGCTCCTCCCACCTCTGCTCCTCCTCCTGTACCTTTCCTTTTGGCGTTCCCGTTGTATATATATTCGCCTCTGCTCCTCCCTCCTCTGCTCCTCCCACCTCTGCTCCTCCCACCTCTGCTCCTCCCACCTCTGCTCCTCCCACCTCTGCTCCTCCATCCTCTGCTCCTCCATCCTCTGCTCCTCCATCCTCTGCTCCTCCTCCTGTACCTTTCCTTTTGGCGTTCCCGGTGTATATATATTTGCCTCTGCTCCTCCCTCCTCTGCTCCTCCCTCCTCTGCTCCTCCTCCTGTACCTTTCCTTTTGGCGTTCCCGGTGTATATATATATTCGCCTCTGCTCCTCCCTCCTCTGCTCCTCCCACCTCTGCTCCTCCCACCTCTGCTCCTCCCACCTCTGCTCCTCCTCCTGTACCTTTCCTTTTGGCGTTCCCGGTGTATATATATTTGCCTCTGCTCCTCCCTCCTCTGCTCCTCCCTCCTCTGCTCCTCCCTCCTCTGCTCCTCCCTCCTCTGCTCCTCCTCCTGTACCTTTCCTTTGGCGTTCCCGGTGTATATATATTCCCCTCCGTTCCTCCCTCCTCCTCCCTCCGCTCCTCCTACGCTCCTCCTCCTACACTCCTCCTCCTACACTCCTCCTCCTACACTCCTCCTCCTCCTCCTGTACCTTTCCTTTGGCGTTCCCGGTGTATATATATTCCCCTCGGCGGTCAAACGCTGCCACCACGTTGAGGTCCGAGTCGTCGTCCACAGGCAGAACCACGTGTTTGGAGTCGGACAGCGTGAGGAGGACGGGAGCGGACTTCATGGGACACACCAGGACTTTGTCCCTGAGACACAATGTGCAAGACACTTTAAACACATGAAGGAGTCAAACTGTGACACACAAGACTAGAACAGGGACTAGTATTCGGACTAGTATAGGGACTAGTATATGGACTAGTATAGGGACTAGTATAGGGACTAGTATTTGGACTAGTATTTGGGCTAGTATTTGGGCTAGCATAGGGACTAGTATTCAGACTAGTATAGGGACTAGCGTAGGGACTAGTGTTGGGACTTATAGGGACTAGTGTTGGACTAGTATAGGGACTAGTATTCAGACTAGTATTTGGGCTAGCATAGGGACTAGTATTCAGACTAGTATAGGGACTAGCATTGGGACTAGTATTCGGACTATCATTGGGACTAGTATAGGGACTAGTATTCAGACTAGCATTGAGCCTAGTATTCAGACTAGTATTGGGACTAGTATAGGGACTAGTATTCAGACTAGTATAGGGACTAGTATTCAGACTAGTATTGGGACTAGTATTGGGACTAGTATAGGGACTAGTATTCAGACTTGTATAGGGACTAGTATTCAGACTAGTATAGGGACTAGCATTGGGACTAGCGTTGGGACTAGTGTTGGGACTAGCGTTGGGACTAGTGTTGGGACTAGTGTTGGGACTAGTATAGGGACTAGTATTTGGGCTAGCATAGGGACTAGTATTTGGGCTAGCATAAGGACTAATATTCGGACTAGTATAGGGACTAGTGTTGGGACTAGTATTGGGACTAGTATTCAGACTAGTATTGGGACTAGTATTCGGACTAGTATTGAGACTAGTATTCAGACTAGTATTGGGACTAGTATAGGGACTAGTATTGGGACTAGTATAGGGACTAGTATTGGGACTAGTATAGGGACTAGTATTCGGACTAGTATTGGGACTAGTATAGGGACTAGTATAGGGACTAGTATTGGGACTAGTATAGGGACTAGTATTGGGACTAGTATAGGGACTAGTATTGGGACTAGTATAGGGACTAGTATTCGGACTAGTATTGGGACTAGTATAGGGACTAGTATAGGGACTAGTATTGGGACTAGTATAGGGACTAGTATTGGGACTAGTATAGGGACTAGTGTTGGGACTAGTATAGGGACTAGTATAGGGACTAGTGTTGGAACTAGTATTGGGACTAGTGTTGGGACTAGTATAGGGACTAGTGTTGGGACTAGTGTTACTAGTATAGGGACTAGTGTTACTAGTATAGGGACTAGTGTTACTAGTATTGGGACTAGTGTTACTAGTATTGGGACTAGTGTTGGGACTAGTGTTGGGACTAGTGTTGGGACTAGTGTAGGGACTAGTATAGGGACTAGTATAGGGACTAGTGTTGGGACTAGTATAGGGACTAGTATAGGGACTAGTGTTGGGACTAGTGTTGGGACAAGTATAGGGACTAGTGTTGGGACTAGTGTTGGGACTAGTGTTGGGACTAGTGTTGGGACTAGTATAGGGACTAGTGTTGGGACAAGTATAGGGACTAGTGTTGGGACTAGTGTTGGGACTAGTGTTGGGACTAGTGTTGGGACTAGTATAGGGACTAGTGTTGGGACTAGTATAGGGACTAGTGTTGGGACTAGTGTTGGGACTAGTATAGGGACTAGTGTTGGGACTAGTATAGGGACTAGTGTTGGGACTAGTGTTGGGACTAGTGTTGGGACTAGTATAGGGACTAGTGTTGGGACTAGTATAGGGACTAGTGTTGGGACTAGTATAGGGACTAGTGTTGGGACTAGTATAGGGACTAGTGTTGGGACTAGTATAGGGACTAGTGTTGGGACAAGTATAGGGACTAGTGTTGGGACTAGTCAGGGGGGAAAGTGACTCACTACAAATGCTCTAATTATTGTAGTGTTTAGTATCTGCAAATGATTTTAGCATGTACTGTCTGTACAGTACTATCTGCTGTGTACTTTTTCCTTGTACATTTTAGCCATGTAACTGCACTTTTACTGCAGTACACGTTTGTAGTAGTAGTAGTAGTAGTAGTACTCACATATCTCGTGGGTGACACTGCAGTTTGAGGATGGGGGACGGGAAACGAAACCTCTGGTCACAGTCTCCGGTCAGGACGTCCCACTGAGACACGATGTTGTCTGTGGACGCGCTGACCAGTTTGTGTCCGTCTCTGCTCCAACTGGAACCACAGCCACAGAAAACGTGTTAGAAGCGCTGCAGGACCCCGCAGGGCCCCGCAGGGCCCCGCAGAGCTACCCAGGGCCCCGCAGAGCCCCGCATAGCCCCGCAGAGCCCCGCATAGCCCCGCATAGCCCCGCATAGCCCCGCAGAGCTACCCAGGGCCCCGCAGAGCCCCGCTTGGCTACCCAGGGCCCCGCAGAGCTACCCAGGGCCCCGCAGAGCTACCCAGGGCCCCGCAGAGCTACCCAGGGCCCCGCAGAGCTACCCAGGGCCCCGCAGAGCTACCCAGGGCCCCGCAGAGCTACCCAGGGCCCCGCATAGCCCCGCAGAGCCCCGCAGAGCTACCCAGGGCCCCGCAGAGCCCCGCAGAGCCCCGCATAGCCCCGCAGAGCTACCCAGGGCCCCGCAGAGCCCCGCAGAGCTACCCAGGGCCCCGCATAGCCCCGCAGAGCTACCCAGGGCCCCGCAGAGCTACCCAGGGCAAGAGGACAGGAGGACAGGAGGGCAGGAGGACAGGAAGACAGGAGGACAGGAGGGCAGGAGGACAGGAGGACAGGAGGACAGGAGGGCAGGAGGACAGGAGGACAGGAGGGCAGGAGGGCAGGAGGACAGGAGGACAGGAGGGCAGGAGGGCAGGAGGACAGGAGGACAGGAAGACAGGAGGACAGGAAGACAGGAGGACAGGAGGACAGGAGGACAGAAGGACAGGAGGACAGGACAAGAAGACAGGAGGACAGGAGGACAGGACAAGAAGACAGGAGGACAGGAGGACAGGAGGACAGGAAGACAGGAAGACAGGAGGACAGGAGGACAGGAGGGCAGAAGGACAGGAGGACAGGACAAGAAGACAGGAGGACAGGAGGACAGGAGGACAGGAAGACAGGAGGGCAGGAGGGCAGGGCAGGAGGACAGGAGGACAGGAGGACAGCGGGCGTACCACAGGGAGCAGACGGGGTGGATGTGAGCGCTGATGATTTTGGCGATGCCTCGAGTGAGAAAGTCCCAGATGACGATTCGCCCGTCGTTGCAGCCCACGGCCAGCAGGGTCCCCCAGCGGTTAAAGGTGCAGGTGAGGGCCATGCTGATGCAGTCCAGGGTGCCATCGGCCTCCTGCACGACCAGAACAGCATGGAAATAATGTCTGATGTCCCACAGTGTGGCATTAAAGGAAGGACAGCTGGGACAGTCACATCCTCACTTTGTGTTTACTGCATGCTCAGAGCTTCCTGAGCGCTCAGGCTCCGACCGTTCACACACGCTCAGGAGTAAAAGTGTCTTGTACAAACTCACACTTGTCAGCACTAGTTGCACAGAAATGCATTCGTCTTGCGTACTCGTCTTTACAGTCGCGTACTCGTCTTTACAGTCGCGTACTCGTCTTTACAGTCGCGTACTCGTCTTTACAGTCGCGTACTCGTCTTTACAGTCGCGTACTCGTCTTTACAGTCGCGTACTCGTCTTTACAGTCGCGTAGTCGTCTTTACAGTCGCGTAGTCGTCTTTACAGTCGCGTACTCGTCTTATCAGTCGCGTACTCGTCTTTACAGTCGCGTACTCGTCTTTACAGTCGCGTACTCGTCTTCACAGTCGCGTACTCGTCTTCACAGTCGCGTACTCGTCTTATCAGTCGCGTACTCGTCTTCACAGTCGCGTACTCGTCTTCACAGTCGCGTACTCGTCTTCACAGTCGCGTACTCGTCTTCACAGTCGCGTACTCGTCTTCACAGTCGCGTACTCGTCTTATCAGTCGCGTACTCGTCTTTACAGTCGCGTACTCGTCTTTACAGTCGCGTACTCGTCTTTACAGTCGCGTACTCGTCTTTACAGTCGCGTACTCGTCTTTACAGTCGCGTACTCGTCTTTACAGTCGCGTACTCGTCTTTACAGTCGCGTACTCGTCTTCACAGTCGCGTACTCGTCTTATCAGTCGCGTACTCGTCTTCACAGTCGCGTACTCGTCTTCACAGTCGCGTACTCGTCTTCACAGTCGCGTACTCGTCTTATCAGTCGCGTACTCGTCTTTACAGTCGCGTACTCGTCTTTACAGTCGCGTACTCGTCTTATCAGTCGCGTACTCGTCTTATCAGTCGCGTACTCGTCTTATCAGTCGCGTACTCGTCTTTACAGTCGCGTAATCGTCTTTACAGTCGCGTACTCGTCTTTACAGTCGCGTACTCGTCTTTACAGTCGCGTACTCGTCTTTACAGTCGCGTACTCGTCTTATCAGTCGCGTACTCGTCTTATCAGTCGCGTACTCGTCTTATCAGTCGCGTACTCGTCTTTACAGTCGCGTACTCGTCTTTACTGTCGCGTACTCGTCTTTACAGTCGCGTACTCGTCTTTACAGTCGCGTACTCGTCTTTACAGTCGCGTACTCGTCTTTACAGTCGCGTACTCGTCTTTACAGTCGCGTACTCGTCTTATCAGTCGCGTACTCGTCTTATCAGTCGCGTACTCGTCTTTACAGTCGCGTAATCGTCTTATCAGTCGCGTACTCGTCTTATCAGTCGCGTACTCGTCTTATCAGTCGCGTACTCGTCTTTACAGTCGCGTACTCGTCTTTACAGTCGCGTACTCGTCTTATCAGTCGCGTACTCGTCTTATCAGTCGCGTACTCGTCTTATCAGTCGCGTACTCGTCTTATCAGTCGCGTACTCGTCTTATCAGTCGCGTACTCGTCTTTACAGTCGCGTACTCGTCTTTACAGTCGCGTACTCGTCTTAACAGTCGCGTACTCGTCTTTACAGTCGCGTAATCGTCTTTACAGTCGCGTACTCGTCTTTACAGTCGCGTACTCGTCTTTACAGTCGCGTACTCGTCTTTACAGTCGCGTACTCGTCTTTTGACTCTGATGAAGTTATAAGTGTAAAGCTGAGTAAAAACATCTGCTCTGACTGACACAGCATCACAAAAACACACTTTCACAACCAACTTTGTGTTTGTAAAAAGGACATTTGTGTCTTTTAAGAGTGTTAGTTTCCTGACCTCTGGATAGTTCTGCCCAAACGACTCTGCAACAAACACAAGACCAACATTTAAAATCTACACAAACAAATCAACCTTGTTCAGGATCATTTAAAGTCATGTAATAAACTAAATTAGCGAGTTAACAAACGTTACACTTTTAAAATGAAGAACACCCGTTAATAATGAACTGTAACGTTAGTATTATATGTACGGAACGTTATTCAATCATAACAAACACAGTATAAACTAAACCGACAGCTTCACATTGAAGTTAATCTCTAAATAAAACCTTTTACATCTCAAACTGCTCAGAAAGAAGCTCTTTGTTTAATTTTAACTCATAATACCAACGCTCCTTTCGAGGTTAATGTTTGTGTTTAGTGTTGTTAGCTTTTAGCATCTGAAGCTAACGAGCGATTCAAACCACAGCATCTGCATCTCTTTTTCCCCGTGTTTGTGAATAAAAGACTCAGATTGTGAACTGACCGAGCAGCTCCAGGTTCATGGTGAAGCCGGCGCGGGTCAAAATGTGTCCAGAAACCGCACGAATCACATAGAAACTCCGTGTTAGCAGAGGGCTAGCTGTTAGCAGAGTCGCGCCGCTGCTTCTGTCAGGACCCAAACTCAGCGGCCCCGGAACCGCCTGAACGGAAATCTCTTCTTCTTCTTCTTTTTGGCGGGTGGCAGATGTGCACATGCGCATTACCTTTGAGCTTTATTTACAGTCAAGTGAAAAGTTAGTTCCCCTTCAGCCACGTCCCAGAGCCAGTCCCTCCTGCAGAATACAATCTAAATCCTCCATAATAACCATATGTAGTCATATCTAGATCCAGTAATAAAGGAATATCTTATCTTATCTTAAAATATCCTTATGCAGTAATATCCAGATCCAGTAATATCCATATGCAGTAATATCCAGCTCCAGTAATATCCATATGCAGTAATATTCAGATCCAGTAATATCCATATGCAGTAATATTCAGATCCAGTAATAAAGGAATATCTTATCTTATCTTAAAATATCCTTATGCAGTAATATCCAGATCCAGTAATATCCATGTCCAGTAATATCCATATCCAAAAATATTCTTGTAGCGTGCAGTATCATATTAATACTACTAACTGCACCTTTAGTACCTCCCTCGGGCTGGCATCGCTCTCTCCCTCGGGCTGGCATCGCTCTCTCCCTCGGGCTGGCATCGCTCTCTCCCTCGGGCTGGCATCGCTCTCTCCCTCGGGCTGGCATCGCTCTCTCCCTCGGGCTGGCATCGCTCTCTCCCTCCGGGCTGGCATCGCTCTCTCCCTCCGGGCTGGCATCGCTCTCTCCCTCCGGGCTGGCATCCTGAACAAACACTGAAGCAGATTTACAAAGACAAACAAACATGTCGGCATCTGCGGGATCTGTGGGATCTGTTGGATCTGTGGGATCTGTGGGATCTGCTGGATCTGTGGGATCTGTGGGATCTGTGGGATCTGCTGGATCTGTGGGATCTGTGGGATCTGTGGGATCTGTGGGATCTGCTGGATCTGTTGGATCTGTGGGATCTGTTGGATCTGTGGGATCTGTGGGATCTGCTGGATCTGTGGGATCTGTGGGATCTGCTGGATCTGTGGGATCTGTGGGATCTGTGGGATCTGCTGGATCTGTTGGATCTGTGGGATCTGTGGGATCTGTGGGATCTGTGGGATCTGTGGGATCTGTTGGATCTGTTGGATCTGCTGGATCTGCTGGATCTGTTGGATCTGCTGGATCTGTGGGATCTGTGGGATCTGTTGGATCTGCGGGATCTGCTGGATCTGCTGGATCTGTGGGATTGGAGTTAAACACAGTAGTTTTAAACTACTTCAGTGTTTAACAGTAAATAAGTGCCATTACAGGCAGGTGTGACTGCAGTTGGCGATAGACAACCTTTTCCAAAACTTGAGAATGAAAGAGTAGTTTAGATATTGGCCTTTAGTTTGTCAGAACATTAGGATCCTAAAAAGGGGCTGGACAACAGCAGGTTTAAAAGAGGAAAGTGAGGCTTCTTAAAGACTTCTTCAAGTAGTTTAGAATGTGGGCAGTCTGTGGGACACTTCACTGAGGGCTCTAGCCAAGGCTCCATGACACTCAGGAACAGCAGCAGGCTCAGATATCGGGAACAAACTGAAGGTGGACTTAATCCCTTCAAATGTTCTAACAAAAAACATCCTGAGCAGCAGGAAGTTCTCTTTCTTCATTATCAATGTATCTTCTGAATTTGACATTTAGGATGGCTGCTGGGCTCTTCTGCGCTACCGGAACCTTTCTTGCTGCTCCTGCAAACATGACCCCTTTTTTTTTACTCTTTGCACTTTTATTTTTTTCCTTTGGAGAACAATTATACCCCTCATTTTATCTTAAAAAGTGACTCTGATGCAGAATGAAGTCTAAGTCAAAGGATGAAACTATACAAATTAATGTTTTATCCAGATTTATCTCTCTGTTCCAGACTTTGTTTGATGATGGAATAAAACTATCTCTAGATTTATATGGAAATAAACCTCAAATCTGATTTAAAACTCAACAATTATCAAAAGAAAAAGTAGGTGGGGTTTAGCTTGTGTGTAAAATGACTTTATTTCAAGTGAAATGAGAGCGTTGCTGGTGTGATCTAGAATGTGTGCTCAATAGTCTTATACTGAGAGTCATGTGGTGCCGGGGGTTCCTGCACAGGTCTCATACTGAGAGTCATGTGGTGCCTGAGGTTCCTGTACAGGTCTCATACTGAGAGTCATGTGGTGCCTGAGGTTCCTGTACAGGTCTTATACTGAGAGTCATGTGGTGCCGGGGGTTCCTGTACAGGTCTTATACTGAGAGTCATGTGGTGCCTGAGGTTCCTGTACAGGTCTTATACTGAGAGTCATGTGGTGCCGGGGGTTCCTGTACAGGTCTTACTGCAGATGACAGACGCTTGAGTCTGATGGAGGAAGTTAAGAATCCCTGGATCAAATCTGTTCTTACAACATGGAAGGAGCTGATCAGAACATACAAACTAAACACACATGTTACAATCTTAAACTGGTAAAGTTTTATGACCAAAGGTTTTGTACCAAATAGAACTGACCTGAGACTCAAGGTCTGGAGGACAAAAGGTCTAAAGGTTTTTCACCAGATGTAAAAGAGAATCACATGAAAAGCTCTAAGATGTGGAAAGAGAAACAGGACTTTTATTGTTTTTTACAAATAAAGACTTATTATAAACAAGACATTAATGTATTGGATGTTTGTCTGCGTTTATTTGTGCCTTAATATTCTTTTTCTTTTCTCTTTGAAAGTCTGCTCGCTTTGACTTCTGTCCTCTGTTCCCTCTGGTCCTGTTTTATGTCTTTGTGTTATTTTTATGTTCAATATATTCGTAAAAAGAAACAAAGTAAAAAGAAAAAACCCAAAAAGTTGTTTTACAGTGCTTCTATTGTGAAGGTAGTACTCGGTGTACTTCATTACTGCAGTAATCTGTAGTAGCACTGTGTCTGTATTAAATTGCAGCATTTGCTTAATATGCTTTTATTGTGAAGGTAGTACTATTGGTACACAAAATATTTCAATTACTGCGATATTTAAAAACTGACCAAAGTATTGAACCGTTTCAAACTGTTGAAAAGGACTGACATTGTAAAAGGTTTGGTAATGAAATTAATGGGTAGTACATTTTACAAATACTGCACATACTGCACATACTGCACATACTACAAGAGGTTTAAGTACCGGCACTAATGCGAGGAGTCACAGTACCACAACAAATATAACAAAAGTACAACCATATAACGTAATTTAAAACATAAACCTGTAAAAGCAGTTTTCTATTAAAGTGAATGGGAACAAAAGTACTGCAATACTGCAAAAAGTACAAGAGATACAAGTAAAGAAGCAAGAGTACAAAATATTCAACTCATGTAGTAATCTCATTTATTCTTGCATAACAACCGTAACCATGACGTCAAGTTGATCGTCTTAAAGGCCAAGATTCTAGAACGGCCATAAAACACCATGTTTGGTCTCACAGCGGCGTTACTGCAGTAAAAGTACAAGAATGCTATGAAAAGAGCACAAGAGATACAAGTACAAGAAGCAAGAGTACAAACGACGCAGTTGCACAAGATCCAAACAGATGCAAAAAAATGCAAAAAGTACGCCAACAAGTCTCATTCAATTTAACGGAAGTACAACTTGAAGTACAAATACTTCAAATATTACAAGTACCAAAAGTAATGTCAAGAGTCACACCATGTAAGAAATTATTCTAAAAAAAAAGGCAAAACGGTCAAATCGGTGCAAAAATACGACGTGAAATGTGCTGAAAAGTGTAAAAGTTCTAATAGTGACGGCAAAGTTCTTCTTTATGATCTATTATTGAGTCCAGACATAATACTGATAGTACTGCTACTACTACTACTACTACTACTGCTGCTGCTGCTGCTGCTGCTGCTGCTGCTGCTGCTGCTATTGCTACTACTACTACTACTACTACTACTACTACTACTACTACTGATACTACTACTACTACTACTACTACTACTACTACTACTACTACTACTACTACTACTACTACTACTACTACTACTACTGCTACTACTACTACTACTACTACTACTACTACTACTACTACTACTACTACTACTACTACTGCTACTACTACTACTACTACTACTACTACTACTACTACTACTGATACTACTACTACTACTACTACTACTACTACTATTACTATTACTATTACTACTGCTACTGCTACTGCTACTGCTACTACTACTACTACTACTACTACTACTACTACTACTGATACTACTACTACTACTACTACTACTACTACTACTACTACTACTACTGCTACTACTACTACTACTACTACTACTACTACTACTACTACTACTACTACAACTGATACTACTACTACTACTACTACTACTACTACTACTATTACTATTACTATTACTATTACTATTACTACTGCTACTGCTACTGCTACTGCTACTGCTACTGCTACTACTACTACTACTACTACTACTACTACTACTGCTACAACTGATACTACTACTACTACTACTACTACTACTACTATTACTATTACTATTACTATTACTATTACTACTGCTACTGCTACTGCTACTGCTACTACTACTACTACTACTGCTACTACTACTACTACTACTACTACTACTACTATTACTATTACTACTACTACTACTATTACTACTGCTACTACTACTACTACTACTACTACTACTACTACTGATACTACTACTACTACTACTACTACTACTACTACTACTACTACTACTACTACTGATACTACTACTACTACTGATACTACTGATACTACTACTACTACTACTACTACTACTGCTACTGCTACTGCTACTGCTACTACTACTTCTACTACTATTACTACTGCCACTGCTACTGCTACTGCTACTACTACTACTACTACTACTACTACTACTACTACTGCTACTACTACTACTACTACTACTAATACTACTACTACTACTACTACTACTACTACTACTACTACTACTACTATTACTACTGCTACTACTACTACTACAACGGGCAATTTTGACCCTGAACATTGATGAATGTCACACATGGGATCATAGGTCACACAAGGGGTCATAGGTCACACATGGGGTCATAGGTCACACATGGGGACATAGGTCACACATGGGGTCATAGGTCACACATGGGATCATAGGTCACACATGGGACATAGGTCACACATGGGACATAGGTCACACATGGGGTCATAGGTCACACATGGGGTCATAGGTCACACATGGGGACATAGGTCAGTCACACATGGGACATAGGTCACACATGGGACATAGGTCACACATGGGGACATAGGTCACACATGGGGTCATAGGTCACACAAGGGGTCATAGGTCACACATGGGATCATAGGTCACACATGGGACATAGGTCACACATGGGGTCATAGGTCACACATGGGGTCATAGGTCACACATGGGGACATAGGTCAGTCACACATGGGGTCATAGGTCACACATGGGGACATAGGTCACATATGGGGTCATAGGTCACACATGGGGTCATAGGTCACACATGGGGTCATAGGTCACACATGGGGACATAGGTCACATATGGGGTCATAGTTCACACATGGGGTCATAGGTCACACATGGGGTCATAGTTCACACATGGGGTCATAGGTCACACATGGGGACATAGTTCACACATGGGGTCATAGGTCACACATGGGGACATAGGTCACATATGGGGTCATAGGTCACACATGGGGTCATAGGTCACACATGGGATCATAGACGTGATCGGCTCGACCCGAACTCAAATAAAATGGAGGTTGTAGAACGCCCGTAGAAAACAGTGTCGACTAGTTCAAAAAAGAAAAAACATGAAACGCTTAATCTTTGGCCTAGGCACATGTAACTTTGGACAGTGATAGAGCTACCTTTGACCTCTGACCTTTGATGAGTAAAACACACCTGGAGCATCGCTCTATGATAAACAGGAGCCATGTTGAATCAAAGTGGCACCGCCACGCTTGACTTTCTTTTTCCAAACTTGTACTTGTCCTGGGGTTTTTTGTCCGATCGAGCTCAAAACAACACTTTCTGCATCTAAGGACATTGAAATTTGATAAATATTCTTAAAAATGTTGATATTCTTTACGGTCTCCGCGTAACACGGCCTCAAAAAAGGCTTAATGACAAGTCACGCCTTTGGTCTGATTGGAAATAATTAATTCCATGTAACAAATGTACTCTATAGCGCCCCCTACACATTGTGTGAAAAACTCAACATTGTCTGATTTGTTTGAAACTCGTGGTTTATATTCTCCTCAAGACGCCATGAAAAAAGTGCATCACAAATATTGTGTATTTTCACAGTTGGCCAGCAGGGGCGCAATGAATGCCTTCACTTCCTCTTCCTCTTTTATTTTGATGGGACATTTCTTCTCGTGCCGTGGTCTTGGCATCAGCGTTAGCATCAGCATTAGCGGCGGGTCTCTGTTGCTAGGTGACGGAGGTACAGGGAGGAGGGGGTCTAAAGAATAAAGTCTAAAAAATAAAGTCCAAAGAATAAAGTCTAAAGAATAAAGTCGAAGAGAACGCTGTGTCGGGGCAATCGCGATCAAAACTACGACAAAGTCTGAGGAATAAAGTCTGGCGGTAATGCAACACTTGGATGCCAACCGCCATAAAACAACAACAACAACAACAACAAAACACGGTCGTGTGTGAAGGTAGCGTTAGCGCTACTATTACTACTAATACTACTACTACTACTACTACTACTACTACTACTACTACTACTACTACTACTACTACTAATACTACTACTACTACTAATACTACTATTACTAATACTACCACTAATACTACTACTACTACTATTACTACTAATACTACTACTACTACTACTACTATTACTAATACTAATACTACAACTAAAACTACTACTACTACTACTACTACTACTACTATCATTACTACTACTACTACTACTACTACTACTACTACTACTAATACTAATACTAATACTAATACTAATACTAATACTACTACTACTATTACTAATACTACCACTAATACTAATACTACTACTACTATTAATACCACTAATACTAATACTACGAAGTGGGTGTAGTTGCGTGCTTCTGCCAGGCTGAGAAGGAAGCGCTGTCGTGTCGCTGTGCCCGCACTCGGAGCAGAAGAAGCGGGGCAGAAGCAGAAGTTGAGTCTCCGGAGCTCCAGCAGCAGCAGCCGCGGCGGTGTCCGTGTCCTTCTGCCGCCTTCACGCGCTCTGTACCCGGCTGAGCTCCGCGCAGACACCCGCCTCTCTTCCGCCGCCTTCCACCGGGACCTCGCCTCGTGCCCGGGCTACAGAGCGATGGACCCGGACAAACTGGACGAAAACGACTGGAGATACCACGGAGAAGGGAACAAGAGCCTGGTGGTGTCGCACATTCAGGTGAGCCCGGCGTCTGCGCGCTTTTCTCGACTTGAACATGGCCAAAACCCGCTGAAACTCCTCCTGGATGAATACAACACTTTATCGAGCAGTTTCCCGTGGGTTTGCCGGCCTGTCATCACCTCTAAGCCGGGTTTGGCCGCTCTGAAGGCGGCTGTGGGCGTTAGCTCCGGGGCTAAGACCGTTAGCCGCCTCTGAAGCTAAAGTTAAAGAGCTCATTTCTCACGTTCTGAACTTTAAACGGGATAAAAACTACAACAACTCTGACGATTTCACTGTTTGATGACGTTGTCACGAAGAAAATACTTTACAAAGTTTAGCATACGTTTCTCAAGTGTTTCATAAACGAATAATAACAGGTATTTTGTGAGAATAATGTCGTCTGAAGTCAGTCTCCACATGCTCACTGCGATTATGACTTTGTTTGGTTCATTTCAGGGTAAGATCAGGGTTCTAGGTTCTAGGGTTCTAGGTGCAGTTCAGGGCTTGTCCTGAGTCTCTCCTCCTCCCTCTCCTCCTCCTCCCTCTCCTCCTCCTCCCTCTCCTCCTCCCTCTCCTCCTCCTCCCTCTCCTCCTCCTCCCTCTTCTCCTCCCTCTCCTTCTCCTCCTCCCTCTCCTCCTCCTCCCTCTTCTCCTCCCTCTCCTTCTCCCTCTCCTCCTCCCTCTCCTCCTCCCTCTTCTCCTCCCTCTCCTTCTCCTTCTCCCTCTCCTCCTCCCTCTCCTCCTCCTCCCTCTCCTCCTCCTCCCTCTTCTCCTCCCTCTCCTTCTCCTTCTCCCTCTCCTCCTTCTCCCTCTCCTCCTCCTCCCTCTCCTCCTCCTCCCTCTCCTCCTCCTCCCGCTCCTCCTCCCGCTCCTCCTCCCGCTCCTCCTCCCGCTCCTCCTCCCGCTCCTTCTCCTCCCTCTCCTCCTCCCTCTCCTCCTCCCTCTCCTCCTCCTCCCGCTCCTCCTCCTCCCGCTCCTCCTCCTCCCGCTCCTCCTCCTCCCGCTCCTCCTCCTCCCGCTCCTCCTCCCGCTCCTCCTCCCGCTCCTCCTCCCTCTCCTCCTCCCTCTCCTCCTCCTCCTCCTCCTCCTCCTCCTCCTCCTCCTCCTCCTCTCCTCTCCTCTCCTCTCCTCCTCCTCCTCCTCTCCTCTCCTCTCCTCTCCTCTTCCTCCTCCCTCTCCTCTTCCTCCTCCCTCTCCTCCTCCCTCTCCTCCTCCTCCCTCTCCTCCTCCTCCCTCTTCTCCTCCCTCTTCTCCTCCCTCTCCTTCTCCCTCTCCTTCTCCCTCTCCTTCTCCCTCTCCTTCTCCCTCTCCTCCTCCCTCTCCTCCTCCCTCTCCTCCTCCTCCCTCTTCTCCTCCCTCTCCTTCTCCCTCTCCTTCTCCCTCTCCTCCTCCCTCTCCTTCTCCCTCTCCTCCTCCCTCTCCTCCTCCCTCTCCTCCTCCTCCCTCTTCTCCTCCCTCTTCTCCTCCCTCTCCTTCTCCCTCTCCTTCTCCCTCTCCTTCTCCCTCTCCTTCTCCCTCTCCTTCTCCCTCTCCTTCTCCCTCTCCTCCTCCTCCCTCTCCTCCTCTCCTCCTCCTCCTCCCTCTCCTCCTCCTCCCTCTCCTTCTCCCTCTCCTTCTCCCTCTCCTTCTCCCTCTCCTCCTCCCTCTCCTCCTCTCCTCCTCCTCCTCTCTTTCCTCTGGAGGCGTCAGTGTTTAAACGTCTGTTATTGACTCTAGTTTATTGACTTTGAGCAGAAGAACTCGTCTAAAGTGTTTGTTCAGTCTCACATTTGACTTGATGAATAAGATGAGCACGTTTGATCTAAACTCCAAACACAGGAACCATGAAGCGTGTGGATCTGATGAACCTTTTTTAACCAAACCTTTACGTTTGAGTCTTCTCCAGAGACTTAAACCTTTGTCTTCTGAGCTCATTGTTTAGTCCCATGTTCTCTCTCCTGACACTCGCACTAGCTCTGGTTCAGTCCAGAACCTTCAGAACCATCAAACACCTTCAGAACCATCAAACACCTTCAGAACCATCAAACACCTTCAGAACCATCAAACACCTTCAGAACCTTCAGAACCATCAAACACCATCAGAACCTTCAGAACCATCAAACACCATCAGAGCCATCAAAGACCTTCAGAACCTTCAGAACCATCAAAGACCTTCAGAACCTTCAGAACCATCAAAGACCTTCAGAACCTTCAGAGCCATCAAAGACCTTCAGAACCTTCAGAACCATCAAAGACCTTCAGAACCTTCAGAACCATCAAAGACCTTCAGAACCTTCAGAACCATCAAAGACCTTCAGAACCATCAAAGACCTTCAGAACCTT
The DNA here is from genome assembly GCF_026437365.1 of Eucyclogobius newberryi. Taxonomy (NCBI): domain Eukaryota; kingdom Metazoa; phylum Chordata; class Actinopteri; order Gobiiformes; family Gobiidae; genus Eucyclogobius; species Eucyclogobius newberryi. The sequence continues at coordinate 39,557,422 of NW_027315735.1, read as the reverse complement.
CAGAACCATCAAAGACCTTCAGAACCATCAAACACCTTCAGAACCATCAAAGACCTTCAGAACCTTCAGAACCATCAAAGACCTTCAGAACCATCAAAGACCTTCAGAACCATCAAAGACCTTCAGAACCATCAAAGACCTTCAGAACCATCAAAGACCTTCAGAACCTTCAGAACCTTCAGAACCATCAAAGACCTTCAGAACCTTCAGAACCATCAAAGACCTTCAGAACCTTCAGAACCATCAAAGACCTTCAGAACCTTCAGAACCTTCAGAACCATCAAAGACCTTCAGAACCTTCAGAACCATCAAAGACCTTCAGAACCTTCAGAACCATCAAAGACCTTCAGAACCATCAAACACCTTCAGAACCATCAAAGACCTTCAGAACCTTCAGAACCATCAAAGACCTTCAGAACCATCAAACACCTCGTTGGGTCAAAAGTCTTCTGCAGATCTCTAAATGTCCAGGACGACTGCACGACCTCCACGATTATAATTATCACTGTGGAATTTACTGTTTGACATGATGGTTTCTGTGGAGGAGGAGCCTGTCAGACGGAGGAGGAGGAGCCTGTCAGACGGAGGAGGAGGAGCCTGTCAGACGGAGGAGGAGGAGCCTGTCAGACGGAGGAGGAGGAGCGATGGGCGGGTCCGTGTGTTCTTGTGAATGAGTGACACATGCTCAGTGCGTCAGACGGTGTGACAGACGAGTCCAGGCGAGCAGGAGGTGGAACATGACGTGTGACTCGGGTTTATCAGAGTCGCACGGATTTATCTCCTGCCGCTTCACGAGGAGCGCCGCAGTCTGAACAATTAACATTACCGACTCTTTTCACAACTCATTACGGTGTCATTCTGGTTCTTCTGGTTCCTTTTCGTTCTTCTGGTTCCTTTCGTTCCTCTGGTTCTTCTTCACAGACGGAGCTGTTTTTGGTTTTAACGCTGTCTTTTCTGCTGCAGATTCCCAGAGTGCTGCGTCTGCTCAAGTATCCAGCGGCCGACTCGGAAAACCCTCAACAGGTAAAGCCCCGTGGGTCTGGAGGGTCCGGAGGGTCCGGAGGGTCTGAATTGTGTTGTGGTAAATCTCTGCTCAGACGGCGGAACAGGCGTACAGACAGATCCAGAACATCGTGGACTTCACCTCAAACGTCATGAGCAGCTTCATTGGAGAGCAGTACATCCACAGCGGAGTGAGTCACTTCTACCCCGACACTGACCCCGACACTGACCCCGACACTGACCCCGACACTGACCCCGACACTGACCCCGACACTGACCCCGACACTGACCCCGACACTGACCCCGACACTGACCCCGACACTGACCCCGACACTGACCCCGACACTGACCCCGACACTGACCCCGACGCGTCCAAACACTGACCCCGACACTTTTCATGAGCTGATGTGAAACCTGTTCCATAAACACTGAAGACACATTTCTCTTAAGTATTGAATAAAGAAGAGAAACATCTGAAGATGTCACTTTCCAAATGGAACAGCTGCAGCATGCGTCAGTGTCACATGGTCTAAGTTTAGCTCGCAGCCGACCGTCGCTGCAGCGCCATCTGGAGTTTACCCGTCTGAACAGCCTTGGTCCCCACACAGGCTGTAGAGGGCGCTGTTGCGGGTCAGCGAGGGTCAGTCTGGAGTTACCATGGGTCAGGGTGAAACTGTGTCCAAACGTTTGAGATGGTCAGTTTGGTCTGGTCCTTGAGTTGACTCTTTAATCTGTCTCTCTCTCTCTTCAGGAGGTGGTGAAGTTACCTCTGGAGTTTGTGCGGCAGCTGTCAATCAAAGTGCAGCAGCAGAGACCAGGTACGGCCCACGTTCAGGAAGTTCAGGAAGTTCACGAGGTTCAGGGGGTTCATGAAGTTCAGGGGGTTCATGAAGTTCAGGGGGTTCATGAAGTTCAGGGGGTTCATGAAGTTCAGGGCGTTCATGAAGTTCAGGGCGTTCTGGAGGTTCAGGGCGTTCTGGAGGTTCAGGGCGGTTCTGGGTTCTAACTTTATTGAAGTGAGTTAGAAGTTTACACCAGGAGGATGCAGAGCATGACTCTGAGGCGTGTGAGGGTCACTGTTCTGCTCTTCATCATCTTCTCTCACCGTTTGCAGCCTGGAGGTGCAACAAAGTCATGGACATCTACAGCGGCTGCGCTCTGTGTCTGCCCAACCTGACCACACCCGTTTACGCCCCGCCCACGCTCACACCGCCGCTCTGCATCGAGATCAAGGTACACTTATGACCTCTAAAGCGCCCCCTACAGGTCGCACCACTCACTGAACCAAAACGCAGTGAATATAAATATATTTAGAATTTTGCAAAAACATTATAAAGGAAATTACCCAGCAAACACTGGGCCAAAACTTGTCAAATAAAATAATAGTGACATTAGATAAGTTAAAATATGAGAGCTACTTTATTTTGTCAAAGTTGTTTTTTTGTGTAAATTCTGCATAAACTTTGACTGGAATGAGTGTCCCAGGTGTGACGTCACTTCCTGTACGAGCGTCCCTGGTGTGACGTCACTTCCTGTACGAGCGTCCCTGGTGTGACGTCACTTCCTGTACGAGCGTCCCTGGTGTGACGTCACTTCCTGTACGAGCGTCCCTGGTGTGACGTCACTTCCTGTACGAGCGTCCCTGGTGTGACGTCACTTCCTGTACGAGCGTCCCTGGTGTGACGTCACAACCGCTCTGCATCGAGACATTATTCCTAAAGTTTGTTCAGATTTCCACCGTTTGTGAGATGAAGTCTTTTGTGAAATGGAACATAAATCATAATCTTCCACTAGTTTTGACATTGTGTTTGTTTTTCAGCCAAAGTGCGGTTTTCTGCCGTCGTCCAAACACGTGTCAAAAGAAATCAAGACCCGAGTGTGTCGCTTCTGCATGCACCAGCACCACAAGGTCTGCTCCACATCATGGTGTCCGTGTGCTGGTGTCCGTGTGCTGGTGTCCGTGTGCTGGTGTCTGTGTGCTGGTCTCACTGTGTGCTGGTGTCACTGTGTGCTGGTGTCACTGTGTGCTGGTGTCACTGTGTGCTGGTGTCACTGTGTGCTGGTGTCACTGTGTGCTGGTGTCACTGTGTGCTGGTGTCACTGTGTGCTGGTCGTCTCACTGTGTGCTGGTGTCCGTGTGCTGGGTGTCCGTGTGCTGGTCGTCTCACTGTGTGCTGGTCGTCTCACTGTGTGCTGGTCGTCTCACTGTGTGCTGGTCGTCTCACTGTGTGCTGGTCGTCTCACTGTGTGCTGGTCGTCTCACTGTGTGCTGGTCGTCTCACTGTGTGCTGGTGTCCGTGTGCTGGTGTCCGTGTGCTGGTGTCCGTGTGCTGGTCGTCTCACTGTGTGCTGGTCGTCTCACTGTGTGCTGGTCGTCTCACTGTGTGCTGGTCGTCTCACTGTGTGCTGGTCGTCTCACTGTGTGCTGGTCGTCTCACTGTGTGCTGGTCGTCTCACTGTGTGCTGGTCGTCTCACTGTGTGCTGGTGTCCGTGTGCTGGTGTCCGTGTGCTGGTCGTCTCACTGTGTGCTGGTCGTCTCACTGTGTGCTGGTCGTCTCACTGTGTGCTGGTCGTCTCACTGTGTGCTGGTGTCCGTGTGCTGGTGTCCGTGTGCTGGTCGTCTCACTGTGTGCTGGTCGTCTCACTGTGTGCTGGTCGTCTCACTGTGTGCTGGTCGTCTCACTGTGTGCTGGTCGTCTCACTGTGTGCTGGTCTCACTGTGTGCTGGTCTCACTGTGTGCTGGTCTCACTGTGCTGTGGTCTTAGGTTTCCAACGGGATCTGGAAGAAGCGCAGCCTCTACTGCCCCCTGGACCTTTTCTCCGGGTCAGTTCCTCCTCCAGTTCTATAGAGTTCAGATGATTGTGGAGTTTACACTCAAACACCAGTGAGAACCAGGTCAGATCTGTGGACGTCCTGCTCCGTCAGAGCACATTCTGCTGCGATGAGTCACCGAGGAGACCGTCGCGTTACATAATCCAAACATTGCTCATGAAACGGTCGCTCTGTCCTGGCGCCGTCATTCGCCACGTTTAAGCCGCTGCGGTCGTGACTAAGGAACGCGGTGAAACGTCTCTCACAAAGTTTGTTCGCGCGCCAAAAGATCCCCTGAACAAAGAACCTGGAGGATGTTCTGTTTGGCCTGAAGGCGTCGACAGGACGGCCGCGGCGGGTGAACCTTCCAGGTTAACCGCAAGTGCAACGCCTTAAGCCGTTGTAGGTCGTCGTCGTAGGTCGTCGTCTTGACGTGACCGATGACCGTGAATTAGAAGGACAATAAAGTTCTTCCGTCTCGTTTCAGGAACCGACAGAGGATGAACTTCGCCATCAAACACTTGATAGAAGAACCACAGAACAACTTCAAGATATTCAAGGTGAGAACTGTCCCTGAGGAGCATCTGTTCTGGCTCTGACATGTCTGAAACGTGATGTCTGCCTTCACGTTCTCTGGTCGTGTATGATCCGTGTATGATCCGTGTTTCCAGGGCGGACAGTTGATCTACAGCAGCCGAGATCGAGATCGAGACGACTCTGACGACTCTTCAGACTCTGTGTCGTCGCTGCTGAACCAACTCAGAGTCTATTTCACCTGTGGAGCTCAGCGAATCAACGGCCACGCCGGCAACAAGAGCCTCCTCAGCGACTTTATACAGGTGAGACACGACCCCATGGACTTTATACAGGTGAGACACGACCCCATGGACTTTATACAGGTGAGACACGACCCCATGGACTTTATACAGGTGAGACACGACCCCATCGACTTTATACAGGTGAGACACGACCCCATCGACTTTATACAGGTGAGACACGACCCCATCGACTTTATACAGGTGAGACACGACCCCATCGACTTTATACAGGTGAGACACGACCCCATCGACTTTATACAGGTGAGACACGACCCCATCGACTTTATACAGGCGAGACACGACCCCATCGACTTTATACAGGTGAGACACGACCCCATCGACTTTATACAGGTGAGACACGACCCCATCGACTTTATACAGGTGAGACACGACCCCATCGACTTTATACAGGTGAGACACGACCCCATCGACTTTATACAGGTGAGACACGACCCCATCGACTTTATACAGGCGAGACACGACCCCATCGACTTTATACAGGCGAGACACGACCCCATCGACTTTATACAGGCGAGACGCGACCCATCGACTTTATACAGGTGAGACGCGACCCCGTCGACTTTATACAGGTGAGACGCGACCCCATCGACTTTATACAGGTGAGACGCGACCCCGTCGACTTTATACAGGTGAGACGCGACCCCATCGACTTTATACAGGTGAGACGCGACCCCGTCGACTTTATACAGGTGAGACGCGACCCCTGCAACTTTATACAGGTGAGACACGACCCCATCGACTTTATACAGGTGAGACGCGACCCCGTCGACTTTATACAGGTGAGACGCGACCCCGTCGACTTTATACAGGCGAGACGCGACCCATCGACTTTATACAGGTGAGACGCGACCCCAGCAACTTTATACAGGTGAGACACGACCCCATCGACTTTATACAGGCGAGACACGACCCCATGGACTTTATACAGGCGAGACGCGACCCCATCGACTTTATACAGGCGAGACGCGACCCCATGGACTTTATACAGGCGAGACGCGACCCCAGCAACTTTATACAGGTGAGACACGACCCCATCGACTTTATACAGGTGAGACGCGACCCCAGCAACTTTATACAGGTGAGACGCGACCCCATCGACTTTATACAGGTGAGACGCGACCCCGTCGACTTTATACAGGTGAGACGCGACCCCGTCGACTTTATACAGGCGAGACGCGACCCATCGACTTTATACAGGTGAGACGCGACCCCAGCAACTTTATACAGGTGAGACACGACCCCATCGACTTTATACAGGTGAGACACGACCCCATCGACTTTATACAGGTGAGACACGACCCCGTCGACTTTATACAGGTGAGACACGACCCCATGGACTTTATACAGGCGAGACACGACCCCATGGACTTTATACAGGCGAGACGCGACCCCATCGACTTTATACAGGCGAGACGCGACCCCATGGACTTTATACAGGCGAGACGCGACCCCAGCAACTTTATACAGGCGAGACGCGACCCCATGGACTTTATACAGGTGAGACACGACCCCATCGACTTTATACAGGCGAGACGCGACCCATCGACTTTATACAGGTGAGACGCGACCCCGTCGACTTTATACAGGTGAGACACGACCCCATCGACTTTATACAGGTGAGACGCGACCCCAGCAACTTTATACAGGTGAGACACGACCCCATCGACTTTATACAGGTGAGACGCGACCCCATGGACTTTATACAGGCGAGACGCGACCCCATGGACTTTATACAGGCGAGACGCGACCCCATGGACTTTATACAGGCGAGACGCGACCCCATGGACTTTATACAGGTGAGACGCGACCCCATCGACTTTATACAGGCGAGGCACGACCCCATGGACTTCAGGCGAGGCTGGAGTGTTGGAGTGGAAGGATTAAATGTGGTTAGACGTTACTGTAAACTGGGTGTGTTCTTTTGTCCCGCTCGAGTCTGACGAGTCTGAACCGGTGTGGGGTGTGTCTTCACCTGGCCCCGCCCACATGTTCACTGTCACCATGGCGATGCCTGCAGCCCACAGAGCACTTCAGCCGGACTCTAAATCATGACGTCATGTTTTTTCAGGTTCTGGTGAAAGCGCTGCTGAGCGGGGGCGGGGCCAGCACCGTCGACTCCTCCCACACACACACAGAGGGGCGGAGCTTCTGCGAGGCCAGCGCCTTAAACAGAGAACGCCTCAGACACTGTGAGTACGATGACCTCACGCTGACCTCACCATGACCTCACGCTGACCTCACCATGACCTCACGCTCACCTCACCATGACCGAAGCTGAGCATGTTTCAGACTCACGGGGTGTTATGTGTTTCAGACTCACGGGGTGTTATGTGTTTCAGGCTCACAGGGACTCCCCTCGGACTGCGTCCTGTCTCGGGTCTTGAACACTCAGATGTTGGACTCTCTGGACATCGAGGGTTTGTTTCCTCTTTACAGACGAGTGGAGCAGCATCTGCACCACTTCCCCAAAGAACGGTACTTTAACAATGATTATGATTATTATAAATGTATTATTATTATTATTATTATAGTGTAAAAGTGTTTAAAATGTGACTGTGTCCAGGAGCCGTCTGCAGGTCGAGGGCCCGTACGATGAGATGTTCCTCCAGAAGCTGCAGAAGTGTCCTTCAGAAGACGATGGATCTGTGGAGTTCGCCATGGCCAAGGTCTGTGAGCCCCCGAGAGAGAGCCCCGAGAGGGCCCCGAGAGGGCCCCGAGAGAGAGCCTCATGTCTTTGGTCGGGGGTTAAGTCCCGTGCTGTGTCTTGCTCGTAGGTTCATCAGTATCGAGCGGCGATGACGGCGAAGGACTGTTCCATCATGATCACTCTTATGCCCACTGCAGAGGAAGAGGACGACCAGCAGAGGTTAGACCCGCTTTAGGACCCTCTTGTTGTGTCCCCTCAGGTCGGGCGCTCCCTCCGTGACCTTTAGGACCCTCTTGTTGTGTCCCCTCAGGTCGGGCGCTCCCTCCGTGACCTTTAGGACCCTCTTGTTGTGTCCCCTCAGGTCGGGCGCTCCCTCCGTGACCTTTAGGACCCTCTTGTTGTGTCCCCTCAGGTCGGGCGCTCCCTCCGTGACCTTTAGGACCCTCTTGTTGTGTCCCCTCAGGTCGGGCGCTCCCTCCGTGACCTTTAGGACCCTCTTGTTGTGTCCCCTCAGGTCGGGCGCTCCCTCCGTGACCTTTAGGACCCTCTTGTTGTGTCCCCTCAGGTCGGGCGCTCCCTCCGTGACCTTTAGGACCCTCTTGTTGCGTCCCCTCAGGTCGGGCGCTCCCTCCGTGACCTTTAGGACCCTCTTGTTGTGTCCCCTCAGGTCGGGCGCTCCCTCCGTGACCTTTAGGACCCTCTTGTTGTGTCCCCTCAGGTCGGGCGCTCCCTCCGTGACCTTTAGGACCCTCTCCTTCTCCGTGGCGGTCCTGGACTTGGATCCAAAGCCGTTCGAGAGCGTTCCTCGTCAGCTTCGTTTGGATCAAAAAGTCGTCAACGGATATTTAAGAAGTTCATCAGGAAACGGCCCCAAAACCAGCCAACAACGAGAAGACTGCACCCTGCTGTTCCACCCAGTGAGACATGACCTCTGACCCCTGCTGTTCCACCCAGTGAGACATGACCTCTGACCCCTGCTGTTCCACCCAGTGAGACATGACCTCTGACCCCTGCTGTTCCACCCAGTGAGACATGACCTCTGACCCCTGCTGTTCCACCCAGTGAGACATGACCTCTGACCCCTGCTGTTCCACCCAGTGAGACATGACCTCTGACCCCTGCTGTTCCACCCAGTGAGACATGACCTCTGACCCCTGCTGTTCCACCCAGTGAGACATGACCTCTGACCCCTGCTGTTCCACCCAGTGAGACATGACCTCTGACCCCTGCTGTTCCACCCAGTGAGACATGACCTCTGACCCCTGCTGTTCCACCCAGTGAGACATGACCTCTGACCCCTGCTGTTCCACCCAGTGAGACATGACCTCTGACCCCTGCTGTTCCACCCAGTGAGACATGACCTCTGACCCCTGCTGTTCCACCCAGTGAGACATGACCTCTCCTCCTCTGACCTCTGACCCTCTCTGTGTCTCAGGTTTGATTCTTCAGGACAGAGCGCCCTCTTGTGCCTCCTTCGGGTCATAAAGGCTCTAAAGTGTCTAAAGTGTAACGTTTACAGAGTCAAACACCTGAAACTCAAAGAAACGACTTCAGAAGTTTCAGCTCCAGAAAAACTGAAACTCAAAGTTTTTTTTATCTGATCGAAAGTTTATTTTCATAAAACTGAAAGTGCCAACGCTCCAGATGTTTCTGCAACAACCAGCTCCAGTTTCAGCTCTAGCTCTAATTTCAGCTCTAGCTCTAGTTTCAGCTCTAGCTCTAGTTTCAGCTCTAGCTTCAGCTCTAGTTCTAGTTTCAGCTCTAGTTTCAGCTCTAGTTTCAGCTCTAGTTTCAGCTCTAGTTTCAGCTCTAGCTTCAGCTCTAGTTTCAGCTCTAGTTTCAGCTCTAGCTCTAGCTTCAGCTCTAGTTTCAGCTCTAGTTTCAGCTCTAGCTCTAGCTTCAGCTCTAGTTTCAGCTCTAGCTCTAGCTTCAGCTCTAGTTTCATCTCTAGTTTCAGCTCTAGTTTCAGCTCTAGCTCTAGTTTCAGCTCTAGTTTCAGCTCTAGCTCTAGTTTCATCTCTAGTTTCAGCTCTAGCTTCAGCTCTAGTTTCAGCTCTAGTTTCAGCTCTAGCTCTAGCTTCAGCTCTAGTTTCATCTCTAGTTTCATCTCTAGTTTCAGCTCTAGCTTCAGCTCTAGTTTCAGCTCTAGCTCTAGTTTCAGCTCTAGCTTCAGCTCTAGTTTCAGCTCTAGCTCTAGTTTCAGCTCTAGTTTCAGCTCTAGCTTCAGCTCTAGCTTCAGCTCTAGTTTCAGCTCTAGCTCTAGTTTCAGCTCTAGCTCTAGTTTCAGCTCTAGTTTCAGCTCTAGTTTCAGCTCTAGCTTCAGCTCTAGTTTCAGCTCTAGTTTCAGCTCTAGCTTCAGCTCTAGCTTCAGCTCTAGCTTCAGCTCTAGTTTCAGCTCTAGCTTCAGCTCTAGCTCTAGCTTCAGCTCTAGCTCTAGCTTCAGCTCTAGCTCTAGCTTCAGCTCTAGTTTCAGCTCTAGCTCTAGTTTCAGCTCTAGCTCTAGTTTCAGCTCTAGCTCTAGTTTCAGCTCTAGCTCTAGTTTCAGCTCTAGCTTCAGCTCTAGTTCTAGTTTCAGCTCTAGTTTCAGCTCTAGTTTCAGCTCTAGTTTCAGCTCTAGCTTCAGCTCTAGCTCTAGCTTCAGCTCTAGTTTCAGCTCTAGCTCTAGCTTCAGCTCTAGTTTCATCTCTAGTTTCAGCTCTAGCTTCAGCTCTAGTTTCAGCTCTAGCTCTAGCTTCAGCTCTAGTTTCAGCTCTAGCTTCAGCTCTAGTTTCATCTCTAGTTTCAGCTCTAGCTTCAGCTCTAGTTTCATCTCTAGTTTCAGCTCTAGCTTCAGCTCTAGTTTCAGCTCTAGCTCTAGTTTCATCTCTAGTTTCAGCTCTAGTTTCAGCTCTAGCTCTAGTTTCATCTCTAGTTTCAGCTCTAGCTTCAGCTCTAGCTCTAGCTTCAGCTCTAGTTTCATCTCTAGTTTCAGCTCTAGCTTCAGCTCTAGTTTCAGCTCTAGTTTCAGCTCTAGTTTCAGCTCTAGCTCTAGTTTCAGCTCTAGTTTCAGCTCTAGCTTCAGCTCTAGTTTCAGCTCTAGCTTCAGCTCTAGTTTCAGCTCTAGCTTCAGCTCTAGTTTCAGCTCTAGCTCTAGTTTCAGCTCTAGTTTCAGCTCTAGTTTCAGCTCTAGCTTCAGCTCTAGTTTCAGCTCTAGCTTCAGCTCTAGTTTCAGCTCTAGCTCTAGTTTCAGCTCTAGCTTCAGCTCTAGCTTCAGCTCTAGTTTCAGCTCTAGCTTCAGCTCTAGTTTCAGCTCTAGCTTCAGCTCTAGTTTCAGCTCTAGCTTCAGCTCTAGTTTCAGCTCTAGCTCTAGTTTCAGCTCTAGCTTCAGCTCTAGTTTCAGCTCTAGCTTCAGCTCTAGTTTCAGCTCTAGCTCTAGTTTCAGCTCTAGCTTCAGCTCTAGTTTCAGCTCTAGCTTCAGCTCTAGTTTCAGTTGCTTCGTCGATGGATTTTCCTGAGTGTAACTTGATGGTGAAATGAGGCGAGGAACATTAGCTGCTCTGTAAACACTGATCAGGTTTAGTTTGTTCAAAGTGTCCTCTGCTCTGATTGGCTGTAACACATGATGTCAGGGGAAGGGGCGGGGCTAACCGTAGTGTGTGCCATAGACCGAGAACTGACCGCTAAGACCTGTTACGGTTCTGGTTCTGGTTCTGGTCGTCCCTTTTTTGAAAATCATGTTTTTACTTTTAGCTTTGACGATTAATCGAGTAATCCTGATCAATAATGAATAAAAATACAACTGAAGTTTATTTCTCTGAAGGTTTGTGCCAAAAACATCAGGTTTGAGCCCAGAACCAGAACCTTTGGGCCCAGAACCAGAACCTTTGGGCCCAGAACCAGAACCTTTGGGCCCAGAACCAGAACGCCTTGGTTCAACTTTAGATAAAAAATTGTTCTGTTACATTTTCTTTATTACATTTATTTGACTGATGTTTATAATGTTTCACTTCTGTTTGTGTTCATGACCCTGACCCGACCTGACCCGGCTCTGACCTGACCTGACCCGGCCCTGACCTGACCTGACCCGGCTCTGACCTGACCTGACCCGGACCTGACCTGACCCGGCTCTGACCTGACCTGACCCGGCCCTGACCCGACCTGACCCGGCTCTGACCCGGCCCTGACCTGACCCGGCTCTGACCTGACCTGACCCGGCCCTGACCTGACCCGGCCCTGACCTGACCTGACCCGGCCCTGACCTGACCCGGCCCTGACCTGACCTGACCCGGCTCTGACCTGACCTGACCCGGCCCTGACCTGACCCGGCTCTGACCCGACCTGACCCGGCTCTGACCCGGCCCTGACCTGACCCGGCTCTGACCCGACCTGACCCGGCCCTGACCCGACCTGACCCGGCTCTGACCCGGCCCTGACCTGACCTGACCCGGCTCTGACCCGACCTGACCCGGCTCTGACCCGGCCCTGACCCGGCCCTGACCTGACCTGACCCGGCTCTGACCCGGCTCTGACCCGACCCGGCTCTGACCTGACCCGGCTCTGACCCGGCCCTGACCTGACCTGACCCGGCTCTGACCTGACCCGGCTCTGACCCGGCTCTGACCCGGCTCTGACCCGGCTCTGACCCGGCCCTGACCTGACCTGACCTGACCTGACCTGACCCGGCTCTGACCTGACCTGACCTGACCTGACCCAGAGCGTGAAGTCAAACAGAACTGAACCAGACGGCGGCAGCAAAGCATGATGGGAGTCTCTAAATCCTTAAAGATCTTAAATGTTACTGCTGAGAGATCCTGTCCAATCAGAAGGTGGCGCTGAAGCTCCCTGAGCTGTGATTGGCTGCGGCTGCTGTCCGTCATCTCCACAAACTGCACTGTAAAAAGAGGCTTTTGTATTTAAATTATTTATTTTTGTAGATTTGAGCTCAGCGGCTCTTTCTGAAGAATAAAGATTTATAAGAGATTAAAACACGTGTGATCGTCTTTCTGCACAGGAATATATATATATATATATATATATATATATATATATATATATATATATATATATATATATATATATATATATATATATATATTAGCTGAAATAAGTCATTTTTCACACAAGGTAAACCCCGCCTCCTTTTTCTACTGATAATTGTAGAGTTTTAAATCAGATTCGAGGTTTCTTGAGATGGTTTTATTCCATCAAACAGATGGAAATGAGGAACAGAAAAGGTTTATTTCCATTTGTCAGGATTCACAAACCGGAAGTTGTCTTGGTGCAACACAAATCAAGAGTCTGGATCAGAGAGGAAACGACATCAGACAAACTTCTTCCTCTTGAACACGTCTGAACGTGAAGGTCGCAGTCTGAACGTGAAGGTCGCAGTCTGAACGTGAAGGTCGCAGTCTGAACGTGAAGGTCGCAGTCTGAACGTGAAGGTCGCAGTCTGAACGTGAAGGTCGCAGTCTGAACGTGAAGGTCGCAGTCGCCGCCACAGATCAGTTTGTTCTGAGTTTAAAGGATAAAAACATGAAATGCCGTGTTTTTACTCCTCGCTGCGTCTGAAATGTTTTTAACTTTAAAAACAACACGTTTGAAAAATAGTTTTAAAGTTAGTTTTATTCAAAGCAGAATCTTTTACAAAATCACTCTGTACATTCTTATTTTACAGTGCATTTCATTTGTCAAACATTCAATCTTTCTGCATCAAACACGTGAAAGTTAGAGTTTTATTTCAAGTCTATTTTTGTAATAAATAAGAAAATGTTAATAATTCACAGTCTGAGGTTTATTTTCACTCTAAAGGAACAAAAGGAACAAAAGGTGCAGAAAAAACAACGTGAAAACCACGAGTTCAAAGTGCGTTTCACGTCACATCAACTTCAGGGAAATGAGAGTGCCCGAGAGCGACCCGAGAGTGCCCGAGAGCGACCCGAGAGTGCCCGAGAGCGACCCGAGAGTGCCCGAGAGCGACCCGAGAGTGCCCGAGAGCGACCCGAGAGTGCCCGAGAGCGACCCGAGAGTGCCCGAGAGCGACCCGAGAGTGCCCGAGAGCGACCCGAGAGTGCCCGAGAGCGACCCGAGAGTGCCCGAGAGCGACCCGAGAGTGCCCGAGAGCGACCCGAGAGTGCCCGAGAGCGACCCGAGAGTGCCCGAGAGCGACCCGAGAGTGCCCGAGAGCGACCCGAGAGTGCCCGAGAGCGACCCGAGAGTGCCCGAGAGCGACCCGAGAGTGCCCGAGAGCGACCCGAGAGTGCCCGAGAGCGACCCGAGAGTGCCCGAGAGCGACCCGAGAGTGCCCGAGAGCGACCCGAGAGTGCCCGAGAGCGACCCGAGAGTGCCCGAGAGCGACCCCCGAGAGTAACCGAGAGCGACCCGAGAGTGCCCGAGAGCGACCCCCGAGAGTGCCCGAGAGCGACCCCCGAGAGTGCCCGAGAGCGACCCGAGAGTGCCCGAGAGCGACCCGAGAGTGCCCGAGAGCGACCCGAGAGTGCCCGAGAGCGACCCGAGAGTGCCCGAGAGCGACCCCCGAGAGTGCCCGAGAGCGACCCGAGAGTGCCCGAGAGCGACCCGAGAGTGCCCGAGAGCGACCCGAGAGTGCCCGAGAGCGACCCCCGAGAGTAACCGAGAGCGACCCGAGAGTGCCCGAGAGCGACGCCCGAGAGTAACCGAGGGCGACCCGAGAGCGACCCCCGAGAGTAACCGAGAGCGACCCCCGAGAGTAACCGAGGGCGACCCGAGAGTGCCCGAGAGCGACCCCCGAGAGTAACCGAGGGCGACCCGAGAGTGCCCGAGAGCGACCCCCGAGAGTAACCGAGGGCGACCCGAGAGTGCCCGAGAGCGACCCCCGAGAGTAACCGAGGGCGACCCGAGAGTGCCCGAGAGCGACCCCCGAGAGTAACCGAGGGCGACCCGAGAGTGCCCGAGAGCGACCCCCGAGAGTAACCGAGAGCGACCCGAGAGTGCCCGAGAGCGACCCCCGAGAGTGCCCGAGAGCGACCCGAGAGTGCCCGAGAGCGACCCCCGAGAGTAACCGAGGGCGACCCGAGAGTGCCCGAGAGCGACCCGAGAGTGCCCGAGAGCGACCCGAGAGTGCCCGAGAGCGACCCCCGAGAGTAACCGAGAGCGACCCGAGAGTGCCCGAGAGCGACGCCCGAGAGTAACCGAGGGCGACCCGAGAGCGACCCCCGAGAGTAACCGAGAGCGACCCCCGAGAGTAACCGAGGGCGACCCGAGAGTGCCCGAGAGCGACCCCCGAGAGTAACCGAGGGCGACCCGAGAGTGCCCGAGAGCGACCCCCGAGAGTAACCGAGGGCGACCCGAGAGTGCCCGAGAGCGACCCCCGAGAGTAACCGAGGGCGACCCGAGAGTGCCCGAGAGCGACCCCCGAGAGTAACCGAGGGCGACCCGAGAGTGCCCGAGAGCGACCCGAGAGTGCCCGAGAGCGACCCCCGAGAGTAACCGAGAGCGACCCGAGAGTGCCCGAGAGCGACCCCCGAGAGTAACCGAGGGCGACCCGAGAGTGCCCGAGAGCGACCCCCGAGAGTAACCGAGAGCGACCCGAGAGTGCCCGAGAGCGACCCGAGAGTGCCCGAGAGCGACCCCCGAGAGTAACCGAGAGCGACCCGAGAGTGCCCGAGAGCGACCCCCGAGAGTAACCGAGGGCGACCCGAGAGTGCCCGAGAGCGACCCCCGAGAGTAACCGAGAGCGACCCGAGAGTGCCCGAGAGCGACCCGAGAGTGCCCGAGAGCGACCCGAGAGCGACCCGAGAGTGCCCGAGAGCGACCCCCGAGAGTGCCCGAGAGCGACCCGAGAGTGCCCGAGAGCGACCCGAGAGTGCCCGAGAGCGACCCGAGAGTGCCCGAGAGCGACCCCCGAGAGTAACCGAGAGCGACCCGAGAGTGCCCGAGAGCGACCCCCGAGAGTAACCGAGAGCGACCCGAGAGTGCCCGAGAGCGACCCCCGAGAGTAACCGAGAGCGACCCGAGAGTGCCCGAGAGCGACCCCCGAGAGTAACCGAGGGCGACCCGAGAGTGCCCGAGAGCGACCCCCGAGAGTAACCGAGAGCGACCCCCGAGAGTAACCGAGGGCGACCCGAGAGTGCCCGAGAGCGACCCCCGAGAGTAACCGAGGGCGACCCGAGAGTGCCCGAGAGCGACCCCCGAGAGTGCCCGAGAGCGACCCCCGAGAGTAACCGAGGGCGACCCGAGAGTGCCCGAGAGCGACCCCCGAGAGTAACCGAGGGCGACCCGAGAGTGCCCGAGAGCGACCCGAGAGTGCCCGAGAGCGACCCCCGAGAGTAACCGAGAGCGACCCGAGAGTGCCCGAGAGCGACCCCCGAGAGTAACCGAGGGCGACCCGAGAGTGCCCGAGAGCGACCCCCGAGAGTAACCGAGGGCGACCCGAGAGTGCCCGAGAGCGACCCGAGAGTGCCCGAGAGCGACCCGAGAGTGCCCGAGAGCGACCCGAGAGTGCCCGAGAGCGACCCCCGAGAGTGCCCGAGAGCGACCCGAGAGTGCCCGAGAGCGACCCGAGAGTGCCCGAGAGCGACCCGAGAGTGCCCGAGAGCGACCCCCGAGAGTGCCCGAGAGCGACCCGAGAGTGCCCGAGAGCGACCCGAGAGTGCCCGAGAGCGACCCGAGAGTGCCCGAGAGCGACCCGAGAGCGACCCGAGAGTGCCCGAGAGCGACCCGAGAGTGCCCGAGAGCGACCCCCGAGAGTAACCGAGAGCGACCCGAGAGTGCCCGAGAGCGACCCCCGAGAGTGCCCGAGAGCGACCCCCGAGAGTGCCCGAGAGCGACCCCCGAGAGTGCCCGAGAGCGACCCGAGAGTGCCCGAGAGCGACCCGAGAGTGCCCGAGAGCGACCCGAGAGTGCCCGAGAGCGACCCGAGAGTGCCCGAGAGCGACCCGAGAGTGCCCGAGAGCGACCCCCGAGAGTGCCCGAGAGCGACCCGAGAGTGCCCGAGAGCGACCCGAGAGTGCCCGAGAGCGACCCGAGAGTGCCCGAGAGCGACCCCCGAGAGTAACCGAGAGCGACCCGAGAGTGCCCGAGAGCGACCCCCGAGAGTGCCCGAGAGCGACCCCCGAGAGTGCCCGAGAGCGACCCGAGAGTGCCCGAGAGCGACCCGAGAGTGCCCGAGAGCGACCCGAGAGTGCCCGAGAGCGACCCGAGAGTGCCCGAGAGCGACCCGAGAGTGCCCGAGAGCGACCCCCGAGAGTGCCCGAGAGCGACCCGAGAGTGCCCGAGAGCGACCCGAGAGTGCCCGAGAGCGACCCGAGAGTGCCCGAGAGCGACCCCCGAGAGTGCCCGAGAGCGACCCGAGAGTGCCCGAGAGCGACCCGAGAGTGCCCGAGAGCGACCCGAGAGTGCCCGAGAGCGACCCGAGAGCGACCCGAGAGTGCCCGAGAGCGACCCGAGAGTGCCCGAGAGCGACCCCCGAGAGTAACCGAGAGCGACCCGAGAGTGCCCGAGAGCGACCCCCGAGAGTGCCCGAGAGCGACCCCCGAGAGTGCCCGAGAGCGACCCCCGAGAGTGCCCGAGAGCGACCCGAGAGTGCCCGAGAGCGACCCGAGAGTGCCCGAGAGCGACCCGAGAGTGCCCGAGAGCGACCCGAGAGTGCCCGAGAGCGACCCGAGAGTGCCCGAGAGCGACCCCCGAGAGTGCCCGAGAGCGACCCGAGAGTGCCCGAGAGCGACCCGAGAGTGCCCGAGAGCGACCCGAGAGTGCCCGAGAGCGACCCCCGAGAGTAACCGAGAGCGACCCGAGAGTGCCCGAGAGCGACCCCCGAGAGTGCCCGAGAGCGACCCCCGAGAGTGCCCGAGAGCGACCCGAGAGTGCCCGAGAGCGACCCGAGAGTGCCCGAGAGCGACCCGAGAGTGCCCGAGAGCGACCCGAGAGTGCCCGAGAGCGACCCGAGAGTGCCCGAGAGCGACCCCCGAGAGTGCCCGAGAGCGACCCGAGAGTGCCCGAGAGCGACCCGAGAGTGCCCGAGAGCGACCCGAGAGTGCCCGAGAGCGACCCCCGAGAGTAACCGAGAGCGACCCGAGAGTGCCCGAGAGCGACCCCCGAGAGTAACCGAGGGCGACCCGAGAGTGCCCGAGAGTAACCGAGGGCGACCCGAGAGCGACCCCCGAGAGTAACCGAGAGCGACCCGAGAGTGCCCGAGAGCGACCCCCGAGAGTAACCGAGGGCGACCCGAGAGTGCCCGAGAGCGACCCCCGAGAGTAACCGAGGGCGACCCGAGAGTGCCCGAGAGCGACCCCCGAGAGTAACCGAGGGCGACCCGAGAGTGCCCGAGAGCGACCCCCGAGAGTAACCGAGGGCGACCCGAGAGTGCCCGAGAGCGACCCCCGAGAGTAACCGAGGGCGACCCGAGAGTGCCCGAGAGCGACCCCCGAGAGTAACCGAGGGCGACCCGAGAGTGCCCGAGAGCGACCCGAGAGTGCCCGAGACCGAGAGCGACCCGAGAGTGCCCGAGAGCGACCCCCGAGAGTAACCGAGAGCGACCCGAGAGTGCCCGAGAGCGACCCCCGAGAGTAACCGAGGGCGACCCGAGAGTGCCCGAGAGCGACCCCCGAGAGTAACCGAGAGCGACCCGAGAGTGCCCGAGAGCGACCCGAGAGTGCCCGAGAGCGACCCCCGAGAGTAACCGAGAGCGACCCGAGAGTGCCCGAGAGCGACCCCCGAGAGTAACCGAGGGCGACCCGAGAGTGCCCGAGAGCGACCCCCGAGAGTAACCGAGAGCGACCCGAGAGTGCCCGAGAGCGACCCGAGAGTGCCCGAGAGCGACCCGAGAGTGCCCGAGAGCGACCCGAGAGTGCCCGAGAGCGACCCCCGAGAGTGCCCGAGAGCGACCCGAGAGTGCCCGAGAGCGACCCGAGAGTGCCCGAGAGCGACCCGAGAGTGCCCGAGAGCGACCCGAGAGTGCCCGAGAGCGACCCGAGAGTGCCCGAGAGCGACCCGAGAGTGCCCGAGAGCGACCCGAGAGTGCCCGAGAGCGACCCCCGAGAGTAACCGAGAGCGACCCGAGAGTGCCCGAGAGCGACCCCCGAGAGTAACCGAGGGCGACCCGAGAGTGCCCGAGAGCGACCCCCGAGAGTAACCGAGGGCGACCCGAGAGTGCCCGAGAGCGACCCCCGAGAGTAACCGAGAGCGACCCGAGAGTGCCCGAGAGCGACCCCCGAGAGTAACCGAGGGCGACCCGAGAGTGCCCGAGAGCGACCCCCGAGAGTAACCGAGAGCGACCCCCGAGAGTAACCGAGGGCGACCCGAGAGTGCCCGAGAGCGACCCCCGAGAGTAACCGAGGGCGACCCGAGAGTGCCCGAGAGCGACCCCCGAGAGTAACCGAGGGCGACCCGAGAGTGCCCGAGAGCGACCCCCGAGAGTGCCCGAGAGCGACCCCCGAGAGTAACCGAGGGCGACCCGAGAGTGCCCGAGAGCGACCCCCGAGAGTAACCGAGGGCGACCCGAGAGTGCCCGAGAGCGACCCGAGAGTGCCCGAGAGCGACCCCCGAGAGTAACCGAGAGCGACCCGAGAGTGCCCGAGAGCGACCCCCGAGAGTAACCGAGGGCGACCCGAGAGTGCCCGAGAGCGACCCCCGAGAGTAACCGAGAGCGACCCGAGAGTGCCCGAGAGCGACCCGAGAGTGCCCGAGAGCGACCCCCGAGAGTAACCGAGAGCGACCCGAGAGTGCCCGAGAGCGACCCCCGAGAGTAACCGAGAGTGCCCGAGAGCGACCCCCGAGAGTAACCGAGAGCGACCCGAGAGTGCCCGAGAGCGACCCGAGAGTGCCCGAGAGCGACCCCCGAGAGTAACCGAGGGCGACCCGAGAGTGCCCGAGAGCGACCCCCGAGAGTGCCCGAGAGCGACCCGAGAGTGCCCGAGAGCGACCCGAGAGTGCCCGAGAGCGACCCGAGAGTGCCCGAGAGCGACCCGAGAGTGCCCGAGAGCGACCCCCGAGAGTAACCGAGAGCGACCCGAGAGTGCCCGAGAGCGACCCCCGAGAGTAACCGAGGGCGACCCGAGAGTGCCCGAGAGCGACCCCCGAGAGTAACCGAGGGCGACCCGAGAGTGCCCGAGAGCGACCCCCGAGAGTAACCGAGAGCGACCCGAGAGTGCCCGAGAGCGACCCCCGAGAGTAACCGAGGGCGACCCGAGAGTGCCCGAGAGCGACCCCCGAGAGTAACCGAGAGCGACCCCCGAGAGTAACCGAGGGCGACCCGAGAGTGCCCGAGAGCGACCCCCGAGAGTAACCGAGGGCGACCCGAGAGTGCCCGAGAGCGACCCCCGAGAGTAACCGAGGGCGACCCGAGAGTGCCCGAGAGCGACCCCCGAGAGTGCCCGAGAGCGACCCCCGAGAGTAACCGAGGGCGACCCGAGAGTGCCCGAGAGCGACCCGAGAGTGCCCGAGAGCGACCCCCGAGAGTAACCGAGAGCGACCCGAGAGTGCCCGAGAGCGACCCCCGAGAGTAACCGAGGGCGACCCGAGAGTGCCCGAGAGCGACCCCCGAGAGTAACCGAGAGCGACCCGAGAGTGCCCGAGAGCGACCCGAGAGTGCCCGAGAGCGACCCCCGAGAGTAACCGAGAGCGACCCGAGAGTGCCCGAGAGCGACCCCCGAGAGTAACCGAGGGCGACCCGAGAGTGCCCGAGAGCGACCCCCGAGAGTAACCGAGAGCGACCCGAGAGTGCCCGAGAGCGACCCGAGAGTGCCCGAGAGCGACCCCCGAGAGTAACCGAGGGCGACCCGAGAGTGCCCGAGAGCGACCCCCGAGAGTAACCGAGGGCGACCCGAGAGTGCCCGAGAGCGACCCCCGAGAGTGCCCGAGAGCGACCCCCGAGAGTAACCGAGGGCGACCCGAGAGTGCCCGAGAGCGACCCCCGAGAGTAACCGAGGGCGACCCGAGAGTGCCCGAGAGCGACCCGAGAGTGCCCGAGAGCGACCCCCGAGAGTAACCGAGAGCGACCCGAGAGTGCCCGAGAACGACCCCCGAGAGTAACCGAGGGCGACCCGAGAGTGCCCGAGAGCGACCCCCGAGAGTAACCGAGAGCGACCCGAGAGTGCCCGAGAGCGACCCGAGAGTGCCCGAGTGCGACCCCCGAGAGTAACCGAGAGCGACCCGAGAGTGCCCGAGAGCGACCCCCGAGAGTAACCGAGGGCGACCCGAGAGTGCCCGAGAGCGACCCCCGAGAGTAACCGAGAGCGACCCGAGAGTGCCCGAGAGCGACCCGAGAGTGCCCGAGAGCGACCCCCGAGAGTAACCGAGGGCGACCCGAGAGTGCCCGAGAGCCAGTGTAAACTTGACAATCATGATTTTTAGACAAACATTTAAACTTTCATAAATAAAAGTTTCAAAAACAAACTTGTCAAACCTGTGTCAGGTTGAAATTCCCTCTCGTCCAATCAGAGGCCTCAGAATGCATCACATGATCAAGTTTCAGAGTTTTCACGGTGGAAAACGTTTTGGCAAAATAAAGTTTCCTCAGAACAAAGTTGTGCTGAACTCTTTTTGTCTTCAAGAACTGAACTAGGGACCAGGAACTAGGAATCAGGAACCAGGAACTAGGAATCAGGAATCAGGAACTAGGAATTAGGCACCAGGAGGATCAAACTTGTAGTTTCTGGTCCTGTCTCAGTACTGGGTGGGCGTGGCCTCCGCACTGTGTGGGTGTGGCCTCCACACTGGGCGGGCGTGGCTTCAGTACTGTATGGGTGGGCGTGGCCTCAGTACTGTGTGGGTGTGGCCTCCACACTGGGCGGGTGTGGCTTCAGTACTGTATGGGTGGGCGTGGCCTCAGTACTGTGTGGGTGTGGCCTCCACACTGGGCGGGTGTGGCTTCAGTACTGGGTGGGTGTGGCCTCAGTACTGTGTGGGTGTGGCCTCCACACTGGGCGGGTGTGGCTTCAGTACTGTATGGGTGGGCGTGGCCTCAGTACTGTGTGGGTGTGGCCTCCACACTGGGCGGGTGTGGCTTCAGTACTGGGTGGGTGTGGCCTCAGTACTGTGTGGGTGTGGCCTCCACACTGGGCGGGTGTGGCTTCAGTACTGTATGGGTGGGCGTGGCCTCAGTACTGTGTGGGCGTGGCCTCAGACGGCGCCTCCAGCTGGTGCCAGTCGACCCAGTGCGTTCCTGGACTCAGAGACGACAGAGCGATGAATGTCTCGCCCAACACCGGGTTGTCCCAGAACGAGGCGTCGCCCAGAACTCTGAGGTGGAGCATCCGGTGGTCCAGGTCCCCACGAGGGACGCGCTCGTACACCAGCTGAGGACCACACAGGACCACACAGGGTGAGACCAGCTGAGGACCACATATGGTCCAGACCGGGTCAGGACCGGGTCAGGACCGGGTCAGGACCGGGTCCACACTCACCATCTCGTTGTAGGTCGGGTTGCAGGTTTTGCGAGCAGCTTTGGTCTTTCTCTTGCTGATCTTCTGAGGATCCGGGAGAAGATAAACTTTGACGTACGGATCAGGATCAGAGCCGTCAGGAAGAGCCTGCTGTAACACACAGTTCAGACATGAGGGCCCCTGAGGGCCTCTGAGAGGACCTCAGAGGCCCTCAAAGGGCCCCTGAGGGCCCCTGAGGCGTGGGGAGGGCCCCTGAGCGTCTCACCAGTCCTCTGATGTGCATGACCATGATGAAGAGCTTCTGGTTCTTGTAGGAGATGGAGAGTTTGATTTGACCCAGGTCTTTCCCCGAGAGCCGACTCCAGCGCAGATCTGACCAGAAACACACATGAGACCAGCACCAGCAGCAGAGGCACCAGCAGCAGAGGCACCAGCAGCAGAGGCACCAGCAGCAGAGGCACCACCAGAGGCACCAGCAGCAGAGGCACCACCAGCAGAGGCACCAGCAGCAGAGGCACCAGCAGCAGAGGCACCAGCAGCAGAGGCACCAGCAGCAGAGGCACCAGCAGCAGAGGCACCAGCAGAGGCACCAGCAGAGGCACCAGCAGCAGAGGCACCAGCAGCAGAGGCACCAGCAGAGGCACCAGCAGAGGCACCAGCAGCAGAGGCACCAGCAGAGGCACCAGCAGCAGAGGCACCACCAGAGGCACCAGCAGCAGAGGCACCAGCAGAGGCACCAGCAGCAGAGGCACCAGCAGAGGCACCAGCAGCAGAGGCACCAGCAGCAGAGGCACCAGCAGAGGCACCAGCAGCAGAGGCACCAGCAGCAGAGGCACCAGCAGCAGAGGCACCAGCAGCAGAGGCACCAGCAGCAGAGGCACCAGCAGAGGCACCAGCAGCAGAGGCACCAGCAGAGGCACCAGCAGCAGAGGCACCAGCAGAGGCACCAGCAGAGGCACCAGCAGCAGAGGCACCAGCAGAGGCACCAGCAGCAGAGGCACCACCAGAGGCACCAGCAGCAGAGGCACCAGCAGAGGCACCAGCAGCAGAGGCACCAGCAGCAGAGGCACCAGCAGAGGCACCAGCAGAGGCACCAGCAGCAGAGGCACCAGCAGAGGCACCAGCAGCAGAGGCACCACCAGAGGCACCAGCAGCAGAGGCACCAGCAGAGGCACCAGCAGAGGCACCAGCAGAGGCACCAGCAGCAGAGGCACCAGCAGAGGCACCAGCAGCAGAGGCACCAGCAGCAGAGGCACCAGCAGCAGAGGCACCAGCAGAGGCACCAGCAGCAGAGGCACCAGCAGCAGAGACACCAGCAGAGGCACCAGCAGCAGAGGCACCACCAGAGGCACCAGCAGCAGAGGCACCAGCAGCAGAGGCACCAGCAGCAGAGGCACCACCAGAGGCACCAGCAGCAGAGGCACCAGCAGAGGCACCAGCAGCAGAGGCACCACCAGAGGCACCAGCAGAGGCACCAGCAGCAGAGGCACCAGCAGCAGAGGCACCAGCAGAGGCACCAGCAGCAGAGGCACCACCAGAGGCACCAGCAGCAGAGGCACCAGCAGAGGCACCAG